>NC_056692.1:16321418-16627668 GCF_018350215.1 Panthera leo | reverse complement strand
GAGGTCCCAATAGTTCATTTTTGCTTTTGTTTCCCTCCCTTCTGGAGACATGTTGAGTAAGAAGTTGGTGCGGCCAAAATCAAAGAGGTTTTTGCCTGCTTTCTCCTCGAGAATTTTGATGGCTTCCTGTCTTATATTTAGGTCTTTCGTCCATTTTGAGTTTATTTTTGTGTATGGTTTAAGAAAGTGGTCCAGGTTCATTCTTCTGCATGTCGCTGTCCAGTTGTCCCAGCACCACTTGCTGAAGAGCCTGTCTTTATTCCATTGGATATTCTTTCCTGCTTTGTCAAAGATTAGTTGGCCATATGTTTGTGGGTCTATTTCTGGGTTCTCTGTTCTGTTCCATTGATCTGAGTGTCTGTTCTTGTGCCAGTACCATACTGTCTTGATGGTTACAGCTTTGTAGTATAGCTTGAAGTCTGGGATTGTGATGCCTCCTGCTTTGGTTTTCTTTTTCAAGATTGCTTTGGCTATTCGGGGTCTTTTCTTGTTCCATACAAATTTTAGGATTATTTGTTCTAGCTCTGTGAAGAATGCTGGTGTTATTTTGATAGGGATTGCATTGAATATGTAGATTGCTTTGGGTAGTATCGGCATTTTAACAATATCTGTTCTTCCTATCCAGGAGCATGGAGTCTTTTTCCATTTTTTTGTGTCTTCTTCAGTTTCTTTCATAAGCTTTCTATAGTTTTCAGCGTATAGATTTTTCACCTCTTTGGTTAGATACATTCCTAAGTATTTTATGATTTTTTGTGCAACTGTAAATGGGATCGATTCCTTGATTTCTCTTTCTGTCACTTCATTGTTGGTATATAGGAATGCAACTGATTTCTGTGCATTGATTTTGTATCTTGCAACTTTGCTGATTTCATGAATCAATTCTAGCAGTTTTTTGGTGGGATCTTTTGGGTTTTCCATATAGAATATCATGTCATCTGCAAAGAGTGAAAGTTTGACCTCCTCCTGGCCGATTTGGATGCCTTTTATTTCTTTGTGTTGTCTGATTGCAGAGGCTAAGACTTCCAATACTATGTTGAATAACAGTGGCGACCGTGGACATCCCTATCTTGTTCCTGACCTTAGGGGGAAAGCTCTCAGTTTTTCCCCATTGAGGATGATATTAGTGTTGGTCGTTCATATATGGCTTCTATAATCCCAAGATATGCCCCTTCTATCCCTAGTTTCTTGAGGGTTTTTATTAAGAAAGGATGCTGTATTTTGTCAAATGCTTTCTCTGTGTCTATTGAGAGGATCATATGGTCCTTGTCCTTTCTTTTATTGATGTGATGAATCACGTTAATTGTTTTACGGATATTGAACCAGCCCTGCATTCCAGGTATAAATCCCACTTGGTTGTGGTGAATAATTTTTTTAATGTATTGTTGGATCTGGCTGGCTAATATCTTGTTGAGGATTTTTGCATCCATGTTCATCAGGGAAATTGGTCTATAGTTCTCCTTTTTAGTGGGGTCTTTGTCTGGTTTTGGAATCAAGGTAATGCTGGCTTCATAGAAAGAGTTTGGAAGTTTTCTTTCCTTTTCTATTTTTTGGAACAGCTTCAAGAGAGTCAGTGTTAACTCTTCCTTAAATGTTTTGTAGAATTCCCCTGGAAAGCCATCTGGCCCTGTACTCTTGTTTTATTGTTGTTTTTATTTCTGCTGTGTCAGTTGTGATCTCTCCTCTTTCATTCTTGATTTTATTTATTTGGGTCCTTTCCTTTTTCTTCTTGATCAAACTGGCTAGTGGTTTATCAATTTTGTTAATTCTTTCAAAGAACCAGCTCCTGGTTTCATTGATCTGTTCTGTTTTTTTTTTGGTTTCAATAGCATTAATTTCTGCTCTAATCTTTGTTAATTCCTGTCCTCTGCTAGTTTTTGGTTTTATTTGCTGTTCTTTTTCCAGCTCCTTAAGGCATAAGGTTAGGTTGTGTATCAGATCTTTCTTCCTTCTTTAGGAAGGCCTGGATTGCTATATACTTTCCTCTTATGATGGCCTTTGCTGAATCCCAGAGGTTTTGGGTTGTGGTGTTATCATTTTCATTGACTTCCATATACTTTTTAATTTCTTCTTTAACTTCTTGGTTAGCCCATTCATTCTTTAGTAGGATGTTCTTCCGTCTCCAAGTATTTGTTACCTTTCCAAATTTTTTCTTGTGGTTGATTTCGAGTTTCATAGCGTTGTGGTCTGAAAGTATGCATGGTATGATCTCAATCTTTTTGTACTTACTTAGGGCTGATTTGTGTCCCAGTGTATGGTCTATTCTGGAGAAGGTTCCATGTGCACTGGAGAAGAATGTATATTCTGCTGCTTTAGGATGAAATGTTCTGAATATATCTGTTAAGCCCATCTGGTCCAGTGTGTCATTCAAAGCCATTGTTTCATTGTTGATTTTTTGATTAGATGATCTGTCCATTGCTGTGAGTGTGGTGTTGAAGTCTCCTACTATTATGGTATTACCATCGAAGAATTTCTTTATGTTTGTGATTAATTGATTTATATATTGGGGTGCTTCCACATTTGGTGCATAAATGTTTACAATTGTTAGGTCTTCTTGGAGGATAGACCCCTTGATTATGATATAATGCCCTTCTGCATCTCTTGATACAGTCTTTATTTTAAAGTCTAGATTGTCTGATATAAGTATGGCTACTCCGGCTTTCTTTTATTGACCATTGGCATGATAGATGGTTCTCCATCCCCTTATTTTCAATCTGAAGGTGTCTTTAGGTTTAAAGTGGGTCTCTTGTGGGGCGCCTGGGTGGCTCAGTCTGTTAAGCAGCTGACTTCATCTCAGATCATGATCTCATGGTTTGTGGGTTCGAGCCCTGCATTGGGCTCTGTGCTGATAGCTCTGAGCCTGGAGCCTACTTCGGATTCTGTGTCTCCCTCTCTCTGCCCCTCCCCCGCTCGTGCTCTGTCTCTCTCTTTCTCTCTCAAAAATAAATAAAATGTAAAAAAAATTTCTTTTTGTTTTAAAGTGGGTCTCTTGTAAACAGCATATAAATGAATCTTGCTTTCTTACCCATTCTGTTACCCTATATCTTTTGATTGGAGCATTGAGTTCATTGACGTTTAGAGTGAGTACTGAAAGATATAAATTTATTGCCATTATGATGCTTGTAGAGTTGGAGTTTCTGGTGGTGTTCTCTTGTCCTTTCTAATCTTTGTTGCTTTTGGTATTTATATATATATGTATTTTCCCCCCCATCTTTTCTCCCCTCAGAGAGTCCCCCCCCCCCCCCCCTTAAAATTTCTTCCAGGGCTGGTTTAGTGGTCGCAAACTCCTTTAATTTTTGTTTGTCTGGGATATTTTATATCTCTCCTTCTGTTTGGAATGACAGCTTTGCTGGATAAAGAATTCTTGGCTGCATATTTTTCTGATTCAGCACACTGAATATATCCTGCCACTCCTTTCTGGCCTGCCAAGTTTCTGTGGATAGGTCTGCTGCAAACCTGATCTGTCTTCCTTGTAGGTTAGGGACTTCCCCCCCCCCCCATGCTGCTTTCCTGATTCTCTCCTTGCCTGAGTATTTTGTGAATTTGACTATGATATATGCCTTGTTGATGGTTGGTTTTTGTTGAATCTAATGGGCGTCCTCTGTGCTTCCTGGATTTTGATGTCTGTGTCTTTCCCCAGGTTGGGAAAGCTTTCTGCTATGATTTGCTCACATAACCCTTCTTACCCCTATTTCTCCCTCTTCTGGGACCCCTATGATTCTGGTGTTGTTCCTTTTGATGAGTCACTGATTTCTCTAATTCTTAAATCGTGCTCTTTTGCCTTCATCTCCCTCTTTTTTTCTGCTTCACTATTCTCTATGTTTGTTTGTCCTCTATATTGCTGATTCTCTGTTCTGCTTCATCCATCCTTGCCGCTGCTGCATCCATCCGTGATTGCAGCTCAGTTATAGCATTTTTAATTTCATTCTGGCTGTTTTTTACTTCTCTTATCTCTGCAGAAAGGGATTCTAATCTATTTTCGACTCCAGCTAGTATTCTTACTATATCGTGATTCTAAATTTTGGTTCAGACATCTTGCTTGTATCTGTGTTGGTTAAATCCCTGGCTGTCATTTCATCGTGCTCTTTCTTTTGGGGTGAATTCCTTCGTTTTGTCATTTTTTTTTCAACTTTTTTTTTTTTTTTTTGGGGGGACAGAGAGAGACAGAGCATGAACGGGGGAGGGGCAGAGAGAGAGGGAGACACAGAATCGGAAACAGGCTCCAGGCTCCGAGCCATCAGCCCAGAGCCCGACGCGGGGCCCGAACTCACAGACCGCGAGATCGTGACTTGGCTGAAGTCGGACATTAACCGACTGCGCCACCCAGGCGCCCCTTGTTTTGTCATTTTGAAGGGAGAAAAGGAATTAATGAGGCAGAAAAATTAAAATTAAAAAAATTAAAATCAAAAAAATATTAAAATTAAAAAATTTAAAACACACACACAAAAATCAAATAAATGATGCTAAATCCTAGGTGTGTTTTGGTCTGGGTGTTGAATGTGGTTTGACAGATTAGAGAAAAAAAAGGAGGGGGAAAAGAAAAAAAAGGAAATCTTTTGAGAATTTGAAAAAATGAATACACTGTAGTAGACTAAAATAAAATGATGGAAGTAAAATAGAATTTGAAAAAATTCACATCAAAGCAAAAAATATAGTAAAAAATCAAAGTATTTTTAATAGAAATTAAAAATGAAAATGAAGTTTTTCTCTTTCTGCATTCAAGAAAAAGAAAAACGAAAAAAAAGGAAAAAGATTGTTTGAAAATTTGAAAAGGTGAATACACTGAAGGAGACTAAAATAAAATGATGAAAGTAAAATAAAACTTGAAAAAATTTACACAAAAGTAAAAAATTAATAAAAATTAAATAAAAATATTTTTAATAAAAATTGAAAATAAAAATGAATTTTTTCTCTTTTTGTATTCAAGAAAAAGAAGTGTAAAAGAGAAAAAAAAAGAAAATTGAATAGATGAACCTACTACCAGATTGAAGTAGGACTGAAATTACTTCGTTTTCCCTTAGAAGTCAGTCTATGTAGCGCTTTAGAGTCCATAAACTAAGCTGGCAGTGAGACTTGTGTTCTTGAAGAGCGAAGTTGGCCCAGTTGGGTGGGGCTCAGCATAATGGCTCTGCTGTCCACTAGATGGCACTGCTAGCCTAGTGGGGTGAAGGGTTGGGCTCGTGGTAGGTGTGTATGCGCATGCGCGGGAGCAGTGAAAATGGCGCCACCCAGCTACCCAGTCTGTTCTCCTGGATCAGCAGTCGCGCACCCCTCCTCTGTCTTCAGCCTTCGTCCACTCCCTGCTTTTTCGCTCTCCGTGACCAGGCCCCAGGCAGTACCTCTCTCCCGAGTTTTGTCTCAGATGCGGCTGTTTTCCCCAACCCCTTACTTCTGAAGGACTGCAGCTTTGACCTGTTCTGCCCCTCTGTGGGAGGGTCTCACTGAGCAATGGCTGAATTGGCAATGGCTGAATGTCGGCGCACACAGGAACGCTTGCTGGACCCTGCTGCTGCCGGTGCCCTGAGACTATGGCCAGGTGCCAGCCCGCCCCAGAAAAAGTTGGTGAGATAGCGTGGCAGCAGCTTTTCAGGGATTATAGAAAATCACAACACACATCTGGCACCAGGCTTCACCCTTAACGACCTTGTTCCAGCACCAGTGAATGTGGCTGTTTTCTGGGGTCTGCTGGGACCAGGTGGCTTCAACAGTCTCTACCAAATGTCCTTCCAGCAGTAGAACCGCTTTTCCCCGTGTGGCCCAAGATCCTCCCGGACCCCACTCTGTTCCTGGGGATTCGCCCTTCCCACCAGAGCACTGCCAGGTATCGAGCTGCGGAGTTGCAGACTCTGCACTCCCCTTGTTAACAGTCTTAATGGAATTTAAACTGTCTCCTTTATCCTTTCTCCCTTTTTAGTTTAGTCCCTGCAGCTGTTTCCAATTTTCCACTTTCTCTCTAGCTGCTTTTGGGGAGGGGTGCTTTTCTCTGTATTCTCCCCTACCCCCGTCTCCGTCCTCTCTCTGCTGGCAAAAGCACCTCCCTTCCTGCACCTTCTCACTCCCCAAGTTCACTTCTCTGCACCACGGACCTGCTGAATTCTGTGGTTCAGGTTGTATGATTGTTGTATTAATCCTCCAGTCAGTTTTCTAGGTGTGTAGGGTGGTTTAGTGTTGGTCTGGCTGTACTTCATGGACACCAGACACACAAAAAACTTCCATGCTGTTCCACCATCTTGGCTCTTCCCTTGACATTGGCTTTTTTACCGTTTTTCTCAGAAGTGTACAGTGGGGTTTTCCAGAGGCTGCATTACATGTGAATTGCAACAAATTGAATACAGCAAATTTGAGAATCTAGCAATTCTGTTACAGAGATAACGCGGTCAGTATTGATAGGATAACACATGAAAGCAAAAGTTCTTTGGGTCCTCAGTAATTTTATTTTATTTTTTAAGTTTATTTTGAGAGAGAAAGCACAAGTCAGGGAGGGGCAGAGAGAGAGGGAGAAAGAGAGAATACCAAGCAGACTCCACATTGTCAGTGTAGAGTTCAGAGCCCGACACA
Source organism: Panthera leo (assembly GCF_018350215.1). NCBI lineage: Eukaryota > Metazoa > Chordata > Mammalia > Carnivora > Felidae > Panthera > Panthera leo. The sequence continues at coordinate 16,621,113 of NC_056692.1, read as the reverse complement.
GGGCTGGAACCCACAAACTGTGAGATCATGACCTGAGCCAAAGTCAGACACTTAACCAACTGAGCCACCCACGTGCCCCTGGGTCCTCAGTAATTTTAAGAAGTATTAAAAAAGGTCCTGAGGAGTGCCTGGGTGGCTCAGTCAGTTGAGCGTCTGACTCGGTTTCAGTTCAGGTCATGATCTCATGATCTCATGATCTCATGAGTTCGAGCCCCACATCGGGCTCTGAGCTGACAGCATGGAGCCTGCTTGGGTTTTTCTCTCCCTTTTTCTCTGCCCCTCCCCCGCTTGTGCTGTCTCTGTCTCTCTCAAAATAAGTAAATAAACTTAAGAAAAAAAAAAAAGGTCCTGAAACCAAAATATTTAACAACCTCTGCCCTAGAATAGTAAAAAAGGAAAGTATTTTCCTTTAAAATATGTTAAAATGCAAAGTAATTTATTTGCATTTTGTCCTTCACTATTTTGATTTCTTCTTTTTTAAAATCTGTTCACATTTCTACTTTTTCAGCTAATGTTGGCCATTTAAATTTTCTTAAGTAATCTTTTTTTTTTTTTTTTTAGGATTCAAATCCTATTTGTAGAGAATTTCAGTAGTAGCTAAAATGTCTTCTGAAATCTCTTCTGGATTTGTAATTGTCTGCTTTTTTTCCTGATGTTTGCTTTCTCTCCTTTTTCTTAGACCTCATAAAAGTTTGCCTATATTATTTACTACCTTTTTCAAGAATCAGCTTTTTTGATTATTGATTATCTGCTATTTTTTAGTTTTTTAGTCTTCTATTTTATGATATTTTATTACTTTGTTATTTTCTTGTAACTTTTTTTTTAAGATTTTATTTTTAAGTAATCTCTACACTCAACATAGGGCTCAAATTTATAGCCCTGAGAATTAAGAGTCATACGTTTTATGGATTGAGCCAGGTAGGCATATTTGAAAGAGTTTGGTTTTGTATAGAATTCCAAGTTCAAAATTATTTTCCTTCAGAACTTTTACTTTTTTATTTTTTAAAAATCATTTATTTAGTTATTTATTTATTTATTTAGAGAGAAGGAGAGGGGCAGAGAGAAGGAGAGAGAGAAAATCCCAAGCAGGCTCCACACTATCTATCAGCATGGAGCCAATATGGGGCTCAAATTCACAAACTGTTAGGTTATGACCTAAGCCAAAACCAAGCTGGCTGCTCAACCGACTGAGCCATCCCAGTGCCCCCTTTCCTTCAGAACTTTTAAATATACTTTGTTTTACTTTTATATCCACTCTTTCCAAATGGAGGTGTGTGGTATCAATCTAATTCTTTGTAAGTAATTTGTACTCCCAACTTCCTTCACCAGTTGTTTTTAAGGATTTTTCTCTTTATCCTTGGTGTTCTAAGATTTTACCAGGCTAACTCAAGTTCCTGTGTTCTCACTTTCCAACTAAGGGCAGAAATGAAATCTCTGTTATTTGCCTTTTCCAGAAAATGAGTTAATCTGTCTTCTGTCTTTTCCTGCTCTTTGCATCCCTTATCTCAGAATTTGTAGCACCCTGGGAACCACTCCCACCTTTTCTAGCATTCAGTCTCTTTGAGCAGTTTGCTTTCTTGCCTTTTATATTCTTCAAGTTTCCAGTCCGTTGAAGGTATCCCTTCTTGTTTTCTAGCATGATTATGGATTTCTTTTCTGTCATTTCGAAGGTTTGGATTAGGAGGAAAAGGAGGCTGCAACATGTATTAATTTGCCATGTTACGCCAGAAGTTTTGCATTGTTTTCCTAGCTTTAAGATCTTGGGCAAATTGTTTAATCTCTCTGAGATTCAGTTCCACATTAAAAACAAACAAACCTGTTTTATAATACTGCCTACTAAAAGTTTATTTTAAGGCTTAGAGTATATCTTAAATGCCTAGTACAGTATATGGTATAGAGTAGATGTGTAATTGTACCTTTATCACTATAATATTAAATGCCTAGTACATTGCATGGCAGAGAGTAGAAGTGCAATATATAGTGCCCACATTGCTACAATAAATCTAATGCGTTGTCTGTGTGCAGTAACTATATCATCATTAATCATTAGTCATCTGAAATTTTCTTGTTCTGTCTCCATCCTACTTTGTGTTTGACAGTCATAATTTTGGTAGCCTGGCTTTTTTTTTTTTTTTTGGCTTTTTAATAGAATCTTGATCTTCATGTTGGGTTGTAGCCATTAGCTAAGGGCCATTATGTTGGAAAAATTCCATAAAGAAGGCAATAATAACCATAATTATATTTTTGAATTATTTTTTTTTATTGTGTACAGTCTTACTGCACTCTTTTCACTCATTTTTTTAAACCGACAACTGACAGTTTCTAATTAGAAGACAGTAAAAGCTTTACTTCCAAATTTGCTTTTAAATAACAAAATTAACTTTTTATTTTTCCAAAACTGTACACATCTTCCTCATCTATTAACAGCCTTTGATACTGCCTATTCCAACTTTACTATAAAAAATTATTAACAATTTTTTTTCCTTTATTTTCTTGTTGTGTTTCAGTGTGTATAGTGAGACAAAAAGTAATAATCCCTCATCTCATTCTTGGATTTATCAAAAGCTGAAAATAAAATAGATCAGATCATTTTCTGGAACAAAATTACTTTATTAGTTTAGTAATAATTTGAGGTTACTTTAAAGATAAGAAGCAGCATTTGGGAGGAGATTCATTTCCTGCCTTTGGGCATTATCTGTAAGAACTACATCTTCAGTGTCAAGAGACTATGTATGTATAACTGAACTCTAATAAAGTCTGTACTGGGGATGCTGCACACCTGACTTGGTCATTGTGATTATATATTAGGTGCCAAACTGTTGGTTGTCTTTTGAAAAAAAAAAAAAAAAAAAATACATTGCCAAATGTATTTCATTAAAATTTGCCCTGTGGGGAGGACTACAAGACCTTTGTTGATTATAAGTGTGCTAGTTATTTCCAACATAGTTAATGGTGTTCTTTTGGAAAATAAGCTTGAGTTTCTCTTTTCTTTCTTTCTTTCTTTCTTTCTTTCTTTCTTTCTTTCTTTCATTTTTAAAAATGTTTTTATTTTTGAGAGAGAGAGACAGAGTGCAAGTGGGGGAGGGCCAGAGAGAGAGAGAGATGCAAAATCCAAAGTAGGCTGTCTCCAGGCAACAGCTGTCAACACAGAGCCCGATGCAGGGCTCTAACGAACTGTGAGATTATGACCTGACCCGAAGTCAGATGCTTAACCAACCAGGCACACCAATAAGTTTGTGTTTCTAAACGGAATAAAATGTAGTTTTCCTTTTATTGGTAAATTAAGTTAATAATTGGAAGCGGTCATTAATTATAGTAAATATGTTTTAACTAGATCTCACAAAGTTTTTCACAACTCTTTTTGACTGATGACAACATAGAATATTGACTGGTAGGAACCTCCGGTTGCTGATACCTGACTCTTAGTGCTTAGGACTGAGAAATAGTACCTCCTGGAGTATAAGACCCAAATAAAGGAGATGATTCAGAGTATGGGTTCTAGGTTGGTTAATTTACATGTGAAAGATATATTCCTGGGTGAACCCTTCACTCTCTCTCAACAAATGGCCAACCCTGGGAGAGACAGTTTCTCTGCCAGGTTGCAAATGCCAGAGCATCAAGAATACAGAAAATAAGAAAATATAGTTAATGTAATTGGCCTTGTGGTGGATGGATGCCAAATAGACAAATACAGAATCTAAGAAAACAAAATAACTATCTATTCTTTCCTTGTTACCATCTAGTTTAGAAATCAGAATGATGTTAGCCATATAAAACACGTTAGATATTTCCCTCTTTGTATTCTATTATCTGTAACAAATTGTAGAAAATAGGGATTATTTGCTCCTTGAAAATTGGGGGGAATTCAGCTTGTATAACTGTCAGGGATTACAGCTCTTTGGGAGAGGATGTCTTTGTGGTTATTGGTCTATTCAGGTTCTTTAACCATTTAAGAAAGTATATCCATTCTGCTTAGATTTTCAGATTTATTAACATAAATATTATAATCTCATATAACAGTGTAAACATAGTAATATCATAATAGTACTTTTAAATCTTTCATTTATCACACTTGCATCCCTTTTCACTTTTCTTGATTAATCTTGCCAGAAGTTTGTCATATTAATCTTTTCAAAGAACCGGCATTTGATTTTATTCATTTTTTTTAATTAAAAAAATTTTTTTAATGTTTAATTATTGAGAGACAGACAGAGCATGAGCGTGGGAGGGGCAGAGAGAGGGGGAGACACAGAATCTGAAGGAGGCTCCAGGCTCTGAGCTGTCATTACAGAGCCTTACACAGCTCAAACTCACAAATCACGAGATCATGACCTGAGCTGAAGTCAGACGGTTAACTGACTGAGCCACCCAGGCGCCCCTGATTTTATTCATCTTTTGCATTTTGTTGATTTATACTCTATTTGATTCCTGCCCATATCTTTGTTTCCTGTGGTGTTTTTTTTTGTTGTTGTTTTTTTTTTTTTTAGTTCTTCTATGATCTTTTTCAACTTGAGTTCTTCTGTGATCTTTTTCAAATTGAACTTTAATCTTTCTTATATAAGCATATAAATGTATTTGATTTTTTTGAGTATTCTGTCTCACAGATTCTGTCATTTAGTGTTTTTGTACTTTTTAAAAAATTATTTTGTAATTTCCTTTATAATTTCTTTGTTAACCTGAGGATTTAGAGCTATGGCTTTTGAGTTTCTAGACATATGGGTGGAGGTTTTGTTTTGTTTTGTTTTTTAATGTTTGTTGCTGGGTTTTGTTTTGTTTTTAATACAGATTTTTAGTTTTTTTGTTAGGACCAAAGAACATACATTATATAATGTTTGTTTGGAGGGGAAGTTGTTGACTTTGTGGTCAGCACATAGTTGGTTTTTGCAAATGCTTCTTGTGTCTTTGAAAACCATGTGTACTTTCCACAGTATGTAGGTTTTATATATATTTGTTAGTTTGAGCTTACTTGTATTTTCTGTAATTAATCTTTTCCTATTGATCTATTAGTTTCAGAGAAGAGTAAGTTAAAATTGCCATCTAAAATTGTTGATGTCCCTATACTTGTGAGAGTTGTTGCTTTGTGTATATATGTGTATTTCTAACATTATTGCAATAAAACTCACATGCCATAAAGTTCACTGGTTGTTAATATATTCACAGGGTGCAGTCATTATTATTACCTAATTTTAGAATATTTTTGTCACCCCCAAAGAAACTTGTCTGTTAGCAGTCACTCCCTGTTGCCCCTTTCCCCAGATCCTGGAAATCACTGATTGCCTTTCTGTCTCCTACTCAATGGGTTTACCTATTCTGAACATTTCAAGTAAGTGGAGTCATATAATATGTGGCCTTTTATAGTCACAAAACATGGCTTCTTTCACATAACATAATGCTTTCAGAGTTTATCTGTGTTGTAGCACATGTCAGTACTTCATTCCTTCCTGTGGCCAAATAATATTTTGTTGTTGGATATATATTATTGTATTTTGTTTATCCATTCATCAGTTGATGGGCATTTGCGTTGTTTCCACTTTTTGGTTATTAAGAATAATGCTGCTGGGCGCGTGGGTGGCTCAGTCAGTTAGGGGCCAACTTTGGCTCAGGTCATGATCTCACAGTTCATGAGTTTGAGCCCCACATCTCTGTGCTGACAGCTCACAGCCTGGAACTTGTTTCAGATTCTGTGTCTCCCTGTCTCTGCCCCTCCCCCTTTTCCCATTGAATAGATTGAATTTTCTTTTCATAGTTTGGAAAGTTACACATTTCACTTTTTTTTTTTTTTCTTTAAATGTTTATTTTTGAGAGAGAAAGCATGGGGGAGGGGCAGGTGCCCCTGTTCTGTTCCTTTTTTAAAAAAATAATAAGTTTTACCAAATTATTTGTTGACTTTCATGTATGTCACAACATCATTCTTGTTGGAAATAGTTCCTTTAATGAGTATTTTCAAAGAGGGCCTTTAATACAGGAAATCTTCTAAGACTTCGTGTGCCTGAGGTCTTTACTTTTGATGATAGTTTATCTGTATATAAACTTTTTGGTTCAAAAGTCTATCAACATTTAAAAATTATTCCACACAGCAACTTTGTGTTGCTGATGAGATATCTGATGTCATTTTGATCTTATTCTTCTATAAGTGAACTCTACCTTGTTAGAAGCGCTTTTAGAATTTTCTTTTTGTCTTTGATTCTGTTAATATTTCATTGTATGTATCAAAGTGTTATTTATGTATGTCTGTATGTTTTACTTATACATAAATGTCAGTTTAACATTTTTTAATTCTAGAAAATTCTTGGTCATTCATGTATTCCTGTTTAATTTATACATCTTTTTTAAAATCTATTTTTATTTTTTGAGCAAGAGCAAGAGGGGGAGGGGTAGAGGGAGAGAATCTTCCTTTTTAAATGTTTATTTTGTGAGAGAGATCATGACCTGAACTGAAGTCAGATGGTTAACCGGCTGAGCCACCCAGGCATCCCTTGTTTCTTTTTTAAAAAACTATTTATACTTCATGTTACCCATATCCTCTCATTTCTGAGGCTATGTATTAGGGTCATTTAAAATTTATATTCTGGGGCCACCTGGGTGACTCAGTCAGTTAAGCATCCAACTCTTGATTTTAGCTCAGGTCATGATCCCATAGTCATGGGATCAAGCCCTGTGTCAGGCTCCACGCTGGGCATGGGGCCCGCTTGGGATCCTCTCATCCCCTGCGCTCTCTGAAATTAAAAAAATATATATATTCTGGGGTGCCTGGGTGGCTCATCAGTTAAGCATCTGACTTCACCTCAGGTCATGATATCACAGTTTTTGAGGTTGAGCCCTGTGTCAGGCTATGTGCTGACAGCTCAGCCTGGAGCCTGCTATGGATTCTGTCTCCTTCTGTCTGCCCCTCCCCTGCTTGCATATTCATTCTCTCTCTCTCTCTCTCCCCCCCCCCCCCCTCAAAAATAAATAAACATTTAAAAAAATAAATTCTGTCTGGGTCATTAACTTTTTTTTAATGTATGTACAATTTTTTGTACTTTTTTAATGTTTAATTTGAGCAAGAGAGAGCATGAGTGGGGGATAGCAGCGAGCCTGATGCCGTGCTTTAACCCACAAGCTGAGAAATCATGACCTGAGCTGAAGTCAGTTGCTTAATGGACTGAGCCATCTAGGTGCCCCTATATTTTGTTTTTAATCTTTAAAAAGGTTTTAATTGTCCTTATACTTCTTTAATGCTTGAATTTTTTTGTTTTCTTTTCTTTTCCATGAACACATTTTCCATTGAGATTTTCAGCTACATTAAGTTAACTGGTATTGTTTGAGAGGAGTGGTAAGGTTGTCAGGAGGAAGGAAGAAGAACCTCAGGACAGAGAGCCCTACAGTGTTCGTCTGGACTTGCCATTTGTATCATCTACCTAGTAACTATATCCCTCAGGGTAGTAACTCCATCAGAGAGTTGCTCTTTATCAAAACCAAGCTCCCAAGGAAGTTTGTTCAGCAAACAGAGATCAGGTCTGCTGCCCCAGGCAAACTGGAGTACTACCCTGACATTACCTCAGAGCAATTGCTTTTTTTTACCTGAGGAGACTGGAGAGAGACATTTCTGAAAAGCTGTCCCATCATCCAGCCCCATCCCCCAAAGTTGTTCAGCTCTGGGTTGCTACTTTTCCCTCCCTTTGTCCCGATAAGCCAGCATTTGTTTCCCAGGGATTTTTCAGTTTTTTGTTTGTTTGTTTTGTTATTTTTTTGGTTTTTTCTTATCTTCAGTCTCTCACTTGTAGAACAACTTCAAAGGAGGGAGCTTGGCTTAGTATCTTACCAAGAACTGTAAGCTGAGTATGACTAATTTAAAAAATTATGTATGTTTGACTTTTGATTACATGAGGTTTTTTTTTTTTTTTTTTTGCCACAAATTTTTCTAATTATCATTTCCAATTATTTAAGCTTTTACTGGTTGTTTTCCATTTAGGGATCACATATTTTCTTGACAGTGGGAAAGGAAAAAAGAGATGTCCTGAGCAATGAAAGGAAACTGGTTTAGGAATATTAAGTGATAATTCAGAAAGTGGATAATGTAGGGGCACCTGGGTGGCTCAGTCGGCTAAGCGTCCAACTTTGGTTCAAGTCATGAGCTCACGGTTCGTGGGTTCTGCACTGACAGTGCAGATCCTGCTTGGGATTCTCTCTCTCTCTGACTCTTCCTCCCTTGTGGCATTCTCTCTCAAAATAAACTTAAAATATATATTAAAAATTTTTTTAATTGAAAAAAGTAGGTGGATAATCTAGATTTCAGTGCACATTTTTTTTTTTGATGGTTTTCTTGTTCAAAACTTTTAAGTATCATTTAAGCATGTGATGTGTAGAAGACAATACTGGGTGTTACTGATAAAAGTTTGAATAAGATAAGATCTCTGCTTTCAAGGAGCTTTTTTTTTTTTAATACTTTATGAAAGTGAATTTATATATAATTCAAGTTAAAACTAAAATATCTTCACTTCTGAGAGAAGTTAAAATTTCAGAAGCTACTAAGGGTGTTTTGTTGGGATTAGGGCCATTTCTCTTTGAGCAACCAGGAGTGAAAGCCAGATGGAGCAGCCATCCTTACTTTGAGGAGAATTTTTTTTTGCGGGCTCCTATTTTTTGTGCACAGCTACACTGCTTTTGTTCATTCTGCACTCTACTTGACTATGACCCATTTTTAGCTACACACTCTCTAGCTCCACCTGATTTGGGCCACCCTGCTTTCTGTTCTTAAAATCAGTCTCATATCTTAGTGTTTTTAAGCATTCCAGGAATGATTTGCTTCGTATACTTGGACCGTGTTCCTTAGCTTGTCTCTGTCAGTCTGTTCATCTGTTGCATTATAATTTGCTTCTGCTACTAGATTCCTGCCTTTGAATTTGCTCTGTACCTGTCCTCTTATGTACTTGGTTTGACATATTTTGGCTCTTGGCTTTATTTTTAAATATGTTCTTCTGTTCTTCCTGAGGTAATTCATTGAGGTGTTCTTTTCTAAAACACTGTTCAGTCCTGTCACTGGTTCAAATCCTCTCTTCTTCCAAATTTTTGAATTGTAATACCACAGCTCATTTTATTAAAATTGTTACTATTATTTAATTTTTTATTTAAAATTACCCACCATGAAAGATAAATAAACATAAAACTACGCACCACAGGTAAAAATAGTCTATAGTTTTTTTGTGTATGGCCTGATGTTATTTTACTTTTTAAAAACAGCTTTTTTGAGGGGTGCCTGGGTGGCTCAGTTGGTTAAATTTCCAACTTTGGCTTGGGTCATGATATTGCAGTTTGTGAGTGAGTTCAAGCCCTGCGTCAGGCTCTGTTGACAGCTCAAAGCTTGGAGCCTGTTTCAGATTCTGTGTCTCCCTCTCTCTCTGCCCCTCCCCTGCTTGCACTCTCTCTCTTTCTCTCTCTACGACAAATCAACATTTTAAAAAGCTTTATTGAGGTAAAATTGATATATACATGCACCTATTTACAGTGTACAGTTTGCTAAGTATAAGTAAATATCATGAAACTATCACTGCAGTAAAGGTAATGAACATACCCATCACACCCCAGAATTTTCTCATGTCCCTTTGTAGTTCCTCCTTCTTGCCCCTTCCCATCCCCTCTCCAGCCCCTGGCAACTACTGATCTGATTTCTGTAACTATAATTTTCATTTTGAGGAATTTATTTAAATGGAATCATGCACTATGTACTGTGGTTGAGGGGTGTGGATGGCTTCTTTCAGCATAATTACTTTGAGGTTAATTCACACTGTGTGTTTTAGTAGTCCACTCTTTTTTCTTGCTGAGTAATATTCTATTCTATAAATACATGACAGCTTATCTGTTCACCTGTTGATCATTTGGATTGTTTCCCATTTTTGGCTGTTAAAAGTAAAATGGCTGTGAACATTTGTGTATGAGTCTTTGTATGGATATATACTTTTATTTCTCTTGGATGAATACCTAGGCATGGAGTAGCTGGGTTGCATGTTAGGTGTATGTGTAACTCTTTAAGAAACTGCTAAATTCTTCTCCAAAGTTGGTGCACCATTTTTTATTTCAACTATTGATATATGAGAGTCTTAGTTGCTCTAAGTCATTTGTATAGACATACTGTCATTTTACCTTTTAATAAAACATTTTCTTCTCTTAATGTTCTGCAACTTGTATTTACCTTTAAATGTTTAATAAGGCCTGGAATGTATTTTGGTGTTTGTTATAAAGAATGAGGTGAGGTAAGAAAACAGTTTTAATTTTTCCTTCAGAAGGCTGGACAGTTGTCTCCACATAATTTTATTAAATAATGTGTATCATATTTCCACTGATTTAAAACTTGCCTTCCTAAGGAATTGTTTCAAATGAATACATTTCTAGGTTCTTTGCCTATTCTTTAAAATCTAAATGTATAGATACTAGAGAATAACGTAGAATAAATAAGTTCTCCATTTATGATGTGATAAAGCATTTTAAGGAGGTAAAATTGAGGATCATGTCCTGTATAGGAGGTATAATTGAGTTCTCAATGGAGAACTATTATGTAAGTTTAAAAAAAAAAAATGTACATTCATATCTTTTTTGGATAAGGAGTTTAACTTTTCATTTTGTAACCATTCTAAACACACTGCTCTGGATGAAATGATCATCCAGACATATGACAACATATGTGTCATTTTATCTCTGATTACTGTTTCTGCAGTTTCCTAGCTTAGAAACTTTAATACAAGTTTGACCCTGTTTTCTGCATTCATTCTGTCCATCTATTTCCAAGTTGTTTATATTTTGGACCTAGCTTATCCCATTTATCTGTTCCCATGTGCCATAGTCTTATAACTTCTCTGCCCCTAGTCTAACTTCGTATTATCCATATTACATTGATTCCAGATAATTTTTCTAAATGACTTTTCATTAAGTTAAAAAAATTTAAAAATTCTTTTTTGTCTTTGCATCGCTCTTACGGTTCTTGTTTTTATGATATAGTCTGAGTCCAATTTTAGCCCTTAGCACCCATGCAGAAGTCATTTGCTATAATCATGTTGATCTCTTCATTCTTTCTTGCTATGTTTATGTCATGATATATCTTTATAGGGTTTCCTTTATATAATACAACCTTTTTTTCCTATGTTACCCATCTTTCTAAATTTGTCTTAGGCTTTCCTCCTCCATAGATTCTTCTTTGACTCTCTCAGACCATGATTTCCCCTCCTCTGAATTCTTAATACTGGTAGTATTTTTTCCATTCACTGTATTCCATCCATGCCCACTTCTTTGGACATGTTAGCCATGCTTTTGCTTATTCTCAATGCCTGAAAAGCTGTTCTCTAGATCTCATTATGACTTGTTTTCTTAACTTTACAGGTCTTGATTCAAATGGCACCTTCTCATTGAAACCTTCCTTGAGTGTCCTATTTTAAATTCAGTCCTCTCCTTAGTCTCTGTACCTTTCTTTGATTGTTTTTCTGCATAGAGTGCAATATGTCTGACATAAATTTTACTAGTCTGTTATTGTTCCTTATAAGTTCATTGAGGACAGGGGCTTTATTTTATTGTTTTTTCATCAGTACCTTGAATAGTGCCTTGCACGTGGTATGTGTTCAGAAAGTACTTCAGTGAATGAATAAATGCTGTTAGGTTGGTGTTAATTGTTCTTTAGTTACATAAAAGTATTGTTTAGTTGTCTCCTTAACTAGACAAGAAGTTCTCTGAAGCCTAGAGTGTACTCTCAATTCTCTCTTTGGCATAGAGTGACCTAGCAACATTAAGTACTTACTGAAGGTGTAGAATTAGAAACTGACCACACAAAGGCAGATGGCACTTTATATTCCACAACTGGTGGATACTAAGCATAATTAACTTTAAGTTCTGAGTAGGATCTTAAAGTTGCTTTTGTTACTTAATAAATTAGAATAACTTCTGGTTTCATAATAATTATAGTCACTCCTGGTTACATAAAAAATACATATTCCTTTAGACCATTTAGAAATATATAAAAATATGGACAGTATAAAATGTTCACAAAAATAAAGTAATGGGAATTTACACACTGTAAGTGGAAGCTTGAATTGGTTAGACCACTTTGGAGAACAATTTGTCAGCATTTAGTGAAATTGAAGATCCATGCCCTACAACATGCTCTACATGGTAGCAGTTCTCCTAAATGGTTACACATGTGTATCAGGACACATGGACAACAATGTTCATAGCTGCTTTCTTTGAAGGGGGTGGGAAATAACCCAAATGTTCATCAGCAGGAGAATGTATAAAAAGCCCTACAACATGCTCTACATGGTAGCAGTTCTCCTAAATGGTTACACATGTGTATCAGGACACATGGACAACAATGTTCATAGCTGCTTTCTTTGAAGGGGGTGGGAAATAACCCAAATGTTCATCAGCAGGAGAATGTATAAAAGTTCGATCATGCAAAATCAGCATCATTTAGAGATATGCTGAAAGGGAGGTAAACTATTACTCTACTATCATAGAGTCTCTGGACACAAGACAGATTAACAGGAGAAAAGCAAAGTTCACAAGAAAAATGAAGACCCAAAGAAGTGATTAGGCCTAAGTGCTTATATACTAGGTTGAACAAAGTAGAAGTTGTAGGAAAGTAACCAAAATAAGTGGGTAGACTAAAGGAAGATAGTTATTTTAACAAGATATGTTTATGTAGATGTCTCTTGACCTTGACTCCCCATTTTGGGTGATAAGTGTGCTTCTTCTTCCTAGTACAGAGAAGGCACCTTTCACATGGGAATTTTATCTCCTGCTTTTAGGAAGAAAAAGGAAGGTCATAGTGTCCTTGCATTGGCTGTTTTTCAAGTGTCTTCAACTCAAAATAATCAATATGCCAAAGCAGCATATTTTGGGGTGGCCTTGTCCTGAGCTCCTTAAATACATATGTAGCAAAACTAACAAAAAGCAAGGAGATGATATAAAAATTTAGGGTGGAAAGGGTGGGAAATGAGATTAGGAAAGGATATATAATGACTTTACTGATAATGTTCCATTTCTTAGGCTGGGTAATAAATTCACAGATGTGTTATTTTTTGCACATAATGATTTTTCTTAATTTTTAAAGGTAGTGTTGTCATGTATAGGGAAAGTTGACAGAGTATAGGAGGTTTAAAAAGAGAAGAGACCTGAATATAGTTGGTAGAGAAAGAAGAGAGACTTGATAAGTGAAAAAGGAGAAGTGGTAAATAGCATGAGGGCTCAGTTATAATTGGAAGCTAAGAAATTATATTTTCTAGGAATGCTTGGTTGCCTTACTGTAGACAGCAGATGGTTGCATGCATTCAAGATTTGTGATTATCAAGTAGGTGCAGAAGATGGGCAGTGTTGCAAGGGAGTTAAGATTATTGGCAAGAGTAAACTTCAAAAACAAAGAAGGGGCATCTGGGTGGCTCAGTTGGTTAAGTATCTGACTCTTGGTTTCGGCTCAGGTCATAATCTCATCGTTCATGAGTTTGAGCCCTGCATCAGGCTCTGTGCTGACAGTGTGGATTTTGCTTGGGATTCTCTCTCCCTCTCTCTGACCCTTCCATGGCTCTCTCATTCTCTCAAAATAAATAAATAAACTTAAAAAAAAAAAAGAAAATAGAAAAATCAAGGAATTAAGGGCATCCATAAGATCAAAGAAAAGATACAGTGGAAATAAATGAGCAAGAGAGCTATCTATTTTATTGAAATCTGAAACATTGTAAGTTGCACTTTTATGTATCATTAAGAAAACACTACCAATTAAACTATGATAGTCTTCCTTATGAGTTAGAGCTCTAACTATATATTTAGTATGCAATATAATATTGAAAGAGTTCTTTTAGTCTTAATCAGATGTAAATCTTTATCTTCGCTTACTCTTATATAAAAAGCAAAATGTGAATTAAAATAATTGGTTAAGGAATCTCTAAAACTTCTTCAGATCTAGGGTTTTTTGTTTTTTTCTTAATGGTGGTGAATTGTCATTTTGTTCAGATTTTCCATGGAATGAATGTGAGTGAGTCATCATCAGTCTTTTTTGAACTTACTTTTTCACTCAGACTCCTTGATGACTATTTTTCCAGATTTATCACTCTTTCTGACTTAGTGGTCATAAAGAGGGTGTTTGGAGATGGTGAAGAAGGCCTGTTAAATAATAATCCCAAGTGGGAGTCCAAAGTAAATTATCTCTACCTAATTGCATAATTTTAAGAAATGCTACATCACCAACACTTGATGGTACTCATTCTGAAGGTTTTGATGCTGACACTTTTAATATTCACACATATGTAGGCAATACCAAGTATATTAAGAATACCTTTTGGTCAGTAGCAATTAGATGATGCCACTGATTACAAGGTGTATCCCAATTTCAGAGATGTAACAATGTGAAATAATGTACATCTTATATTCAGTGAAATTTGGTCGAAGAATAGTGGTTGTTGTCGGGTTGGTTTTCCAGATTTACAGTTTCAAATCAGAGCTTCAGCAGTCGCAGATAATGACAAGAGTGACCATGATAGGGTGACTAAGTAGAGAGGAAACGAAACCATCATTACTGGAGCTGAGGAAAACAAGGTCAGGTCAGGGTGTTGTATGGAGGATGGCATGATGTAGAGTAGAGAGGAAAACTGAAATCAAGATGTCAGAGATAGTAAGTAATAAAAGTTCACAAATCGAGAGAAGAAAAGGATAAAGGTAACAGTCATATGGCATGAAGTTCAAAGGAGTAGGGGTTTTACCCGTAGCGTATGACACAGTGTTTTCCTAATTTGAAGAATGTGAGCCATGAACAGCCTCAGAAGAAAGGGGATTATTAGGGAAAAGCTGGTTTCAATCAAGGAATTTAAAGTTCATCAAAGGGAATGAGGATGTGGGGATTGTTGGACTTCATGAGAAGGTTTTAATCAAGGTAAAAGACACAAGAAACAGTGTGGCCATAGTATGAGAGGGGATGATTATTAGAGCAGAGCTTCTTGAGTAGTGAACGTGGACTGATACGGGTAAAGCATTAAAGTTTGCGCATACCATTAAATGTTGTTGAAACCAAATCTTTAAGTGTCTGCAGAGCTGTTGAAGGATATACAACTTAACTGATCTTCTGATGTTGAAAGTTAGGTTGCATCAAGGTTTTCACAAGTGTGAGTAGATACCCCATTATATAATACAGTGAATATCCTAGCACCTAAATCTTTTTGTACATCTTTTGTTTTTTTTCTTTTTATCCATAGAATGAACTTCTGAAAATGGAATTACTGGGTCAAAAGAAATAGATATTTTTTCAGGCTTTTAATAGATTTTGCCAAATTGGGAACTATTTCACATTTTCACAATGTGGGAGTATATATTTGCTTTTGCCAACATTGGATGATAAAATGTTTAAAATCTCTTATTAATTTGATGATAAAAGTTAATGTTTTCATTTTTATCTCCTTAGTTATTGATAAGATTGAACTTTTTTCATATAGCTAATGGTCATTCATATTTTCTCTTTTATAAATTTTCTGTTGATAGCCATATCCATGTTTTCTGTCAGAGCTTATGTAATAAAAATTTTGTCTATTTTTTACATCTCTTAAATAGGCTTTTGTACTTACAAAAGAGTTATATGAATGTGGACAAATAAAGCTCATAATAGAGATTGCAGAGTTGTAGGCCCTTTATTAAATGATCTCAAGTTTAAAAAACAAATGGCTCACCTGGGTGGCTCAGTTGGTTAAGCATCTGACTTCTGCTCAGGGCATGATCTTGCAATTTGTGAGTTCGAGCCCCACAGTGGGCTCTGTGCTGACAGCCCAGAGCCTGGAGCCTGCTTGAGATTCTATGTCTCCCTCTATCTCTGCCTCTCCCCCACTCATGCTCTGTCTCTGTCTCTCACTAATAAATAAATGTTAAAAAAAGAAAACATAGTTTAAAAAATGAAGAACAGGAAGTTTTCATTTCTAAGTTTTCAGAGCACAATTTTCAATTGTAGCGATAAGCCACTTGAAGAAGGATTGATTCTTGGGGCACCTGGGTGGCTCAGTCAGTTGGGCATCCGACTTTGGCTCAGGTCACGATTGCGCAGTTCGAGAGTTCCAGCCCCACTTCGCACTCTGTGCTGACAGCTCAGAGCCTGGAGCCTGCTTCACATTCTGTGTCTCCCTCTCTCTCTGCTCCTCCCTGCTCACACGCTCTCTCTCAAAAATAAATGAAGATTTAAAAAAAATGTGTTTAAAAAGAAGGATTGATTCTTGAACTGTTTTTTCTTTAGCTGAGAACTATTTTGGATAAGTGGATAGGTAAACCTCTTATTTCATAAAGAAGTCCATATGTGATTTTTAAATTGTGATTTATTACTTATGGAAAAATAGATTGATTTCTCCCCCCAAAGAAGAAAAATTCAGAACACTTTTCTGAATTTTTAATTTTTAAAAATTTTGTGACTGAAGAAAGGTAATTCAGTAATATAAATTAATGGGTCCAGTATCTTATTTCTTTCTCAGTGTCATTAAACTATAGTATAAAGCTATTTCTCTTCTGGTAGTTCTCACAGCCCAGGAGACAAACCATCTAAACATGTGTAGTGATCTAAGAAAGGCACAGACATACGGTTTCTTTTGCATTTATCTGAACTGATTGTGAAGGTGTTTAAAACCATCTCCCTTTTGTATGGGGTGCCTGTGTGGCTCAGTTGGTTAAGCATCCAACTTCAGCTCAGGTCATGATCTCACAGTCCGTGAGTTTGAGCCTCGCATCAGGCTCTGTGCTGACAGCTTGGAGCCTAGAGCCTGTTTCAGATTCTGTGTCTCTCTCTCTGCCCCTTCCCTGATCACACACACACTCTCTCTCTCACTAAAAAATAAACATTAAAAAAAAAAACAAAAACCCATCTCCCTTCTAATTAGATCATATCTGTCTGCAGCTTACTGAGACAAACATTAGATTGATTAAATAATTTTTATTATCTACACAGAACAATGAAGTACTAAAGACTAAGAATATCCAGTTGCAGTGTTTTTCTTAATTCTTCAGTTTATGGTGCCTGTACTTGATAATCACATCTTTGTGTGTGTGTGTGTGTGTGTGTGTGTGTGGAAAGAATATATTGTTATATATTACTAGTATATATAAAATGGACCTGGCATTTTATCTCATTTGTCTTCATGTTCATTTCTTAATTTCTTACTTGGAATTAAAGTTAATAGGAACCTACCAACTCTTAGATTAGACATATAAAACTAAGGTGTTAACCAAATATGGCTCCTCTCTCACTTTCAGTGCTATATACCTAGTAGGCTCTCAAAACATGTTTGTCAAATTAAGTGAAACATTTGCAAGGAACTATTACTTCAGGTTTTCTGAAAAGTTATTTCTCTGAGATTTTTGGTATAAATCCTATTTTGAAAAATTGTGGTACAGTGGCAGTTTTTACACTTTTAGGACCAGTTGGAGTGTTTACATTTGAGCCAATTTATAACTTGAGTTATTTTTTCTTTAAGATAAAAGCCCTTACAGGCAGTAATTTTTATCTTCCTACATTTAAAACTAATGGTAATTGTGGTTTTATTAGGAGACACTATTAAGGAATACTCTCATTTTATAAACTAATTGGTGTTCAGACATAAAATTAGAATAATTGCCTGCCTGCTAATTTTGAAACTAATCAATCAGTGATTGTATTGTGTGGTTTGGTCACATTCAGCTTTAATCATTTTATTTAACAGCTATTTTTCCTTAGGCCAGTTGTAGGCTAGAATATTTTGAGGCAAGAACTAAAGTGTTTTGTGATATCTGTACTAAGCAATATATATTCCTTTAAAATAATGCTGAGTGAAAAAAGCCAGGTTCAAAATGATTCCATTTATTTAACATTCATGAAGTAACATATAGGGATAGGGAACAGCTTAGTGGTGCCAGGGATTAGGGGTGGGGAAAAGAGGTGAGTATGGCTGTATAGGGGTAGCACAAAAGGAATATTGTGGTGATGGTACAGTTAAATATCTTGGTTGTGGTGGTAGTCACATGAAGCTATACATTTCATAAAATAGCATAGAACTATACACGTACTGTCACGAATATATACACGTATAACTGGTAAAATATGAATAAGCTCTGTGGTTTGTACCAATGTCTGTTTCCTGGTATTGATATTGTACTATAGTTATTTAAGATGTTACTATTGGAGGAAGCTGGGCAAACGACCTTCCTGTACATTTTTTTGCAGCTACCTGTGAATTTACAATTAATGAAAAACAAAGTTTTAGAAAATATACTTCAATGAGAACTCCACCCTAAACCAGAGCAATTATTAAAGGCAGATATCCCAGATCAAGTCCCACTATCCAGTTATTACTATAGCAGCACAGTAGAGGACTCCCTCAAAGAAGGGTTCTTTCTGATCTACTCATGCTTGGAGAGGTATATTTTCATTTATAAGTAGTTCCTAATAAAGCCACTATCAGTTCTAAAAAAACCCATTCCTTAGCTATGCCATAGATCCCATGGCTAGCAATGGACTTGAATGTATACATCCTCCATTTTCCTGTTGATTGGTATACTGGATATAAAACCTTAAGGCATCTTAACACAAAACACATGTACAGCCTTTTAAATATTCTACAGAATAGATTTTTCTATTTTAGTAGATGTAAATTGAATCATACTATATGTATTTAGAGTTCTAATTAAATAACAATCTTGTGTTTTATTAAGCATAGCAATAAATATAAGATGAGACAGAGTTTACATGCTTTTCTGGTGAGCACATTGGTTTAACTGTAACTTTCCCATAACTTAATTTGTTTAAATATAAACATTTCTTCAGTCTCATGTTCTTAAACATGAGCATAGTAATAATAATGGTAATAATGATGGCTACCCCTTATTGAGTACTTCTTTGAGCCAGAAACTTGCTAAGCACTTTTTATATTTTATTTTCATTTAATTCTTGTGAGGATTAAAGGACCTTTGAGGTAGGTACTATTATATAGATGAGTAACATACCTGAAATAACACAGCTAGTAAGGGAAAGAACAGTTTGAACTCGGTCAGAGTCCCAAGCCTACACTTGTAACCATTATTCTGTACTTCCTTTTTATACCATACAATATAGGAACTCTGAAGTTAGAGGCTGATATTTTGGTGATTATTATATATCTAAGTTTTTTTAATTCACAAGGCATATACATGAAATCTATTACTGAGTTCATTAAGATGAAGCCTTCCTTGATTTATGCAGGAGGACTTGTTTTTGTCTTTTTAATCTTCTCTCACTTATCCTTCCTTTTTCTTTTCTTTTCTTTTTTTTAATTAAATAAGCTATATGCCCAGAGTGGGGCTTGAACTCACAATCCCAAGCTCAAGAGTTGAGTGCTTTACCAACTGAGCTAGCCAGGCGCTGCTCCTTTCTTTTTATAGAAACCATAGACAGTCCCTGACTTAGGATAGTTTGATGTAGGATTTTTCAGCTTTATAATGATACAGAAGTGATATGCATTCAATAGAAATTGTATGTCAAATTTTGATCTTATCCGGGGCTAATGATATGCAGTACTCTTGTCATGATGCTGGGCTCTGGCCATGAACCACAGCTCACAGTCAGCCATGTGATCACAAGAGTAAACAACCCATACACTTAAAATTATCCTGTACCCAAACAACCATTCTGTTACTGACTTTCAGTACAGTATTCAGTAAATTATGTGAGATATTCAGCACTTTTATAAAGTAGGCTTTGTGTTAGATCATTTTGCCCAACTGTAGGCTAATGTGAGTGTTCTGAACATGTTTAAGGTAGACTGGCCTAAGCCATGATGTTGGATAGGTCATGTGTATTAAATGCATTTCAACTTAAAATATTTTCAATTTATGATGGGATTATTAGGACATACCTTGTCATAAGTTGAGAAAGAGCCGTGAATTAAAAGTTGAGTCTTAACATTCATATTTTAATTCAAGGATATCTCTAAAGACTTAGAAAAACTTGACCTTTAAAATACAAAATGTTATTGATCCTGCTTTTAATTTGGCTGGTTTTTTATCTCCAGGATGGATCTAGACTTGAATTTCTTATGTTTGTTATACAGAAAATTTTAAATGATCATTAATACATTTATTGATTTTTTATATATTGATTTAAAATTGTTCAATACATTCACTGATTTTTATGTGAGGTCACAATTATAGAAACAACTAAAAGTTCTACTGCACTCTTTATTTTTAACTTTTTGTGTGTATGTGTTTAAACAAATTATTGGCTTTTTTTTTTTTAAGTAAACTGTACCCCCAACATGGGGCTCAAACTCATGACCCCAAGATCAAGAGTCATGTGCTTTACTCACTGAGCCAGTCAGAGGCCCTCAGTTGTTAACATTTTAGTTATTACCTTTAATAGTCACTGTCAGAGTTCGTTTAGTTAGAAAACTGAGAATCGGGCTCCTGGGTGGCTCAGTCACTTAAGCCTCCAACTCTTGATTTTGGCTCAAGTCATGATTTCATGGTTTGTGAGTGGTTTGTGTTCAGCAGTGCAGAGCCTGCTTGGGATTCTTTCTCCGCCTCTCTCTCTGCCCTTCCCCTCGTGTGCGCACGTGTGTTTGCTCTCTCTCAAAATAAATAAACTTAAAAAAAAAATTAAACTGAAAATCGAAGGAGCTTCAAAAGGAGGTACTGTTCCCTGACTTTCTCAGCTTAGGTTCAGAGCTGCCTCTTTATTCCACTGATGATGCTGTTGGAATTCCAGGGTTATAAGTCTGTGAATAGAATGTGTAAAATACTGTACTCCTTCCATTCTGTTAACACCCTTTAAGTAAGAACATCTGATGTTTTTCAAAAGTCAGACAGAAATCATCCTTCAGAACAGCTAGAAACATGGGAACAAAACCTCTTGTTATGTCTCAGAGTATATATACTTTACATTAGAAAGGCCCTTCCCAGTCTCCTTGTTCTATATTACATGAGTCTAAAAAGTACTGGCTCTGTGTTTTACTTTTCTAACTTAAGTAGTTTAGGTTGAAGCAACCACACTGAAAGCGACAGCAGATGAGTTGTGACCGGCTGGAGGAGAGATAAGAAAAAATAATATAATAAAAGCAATCAAAGAAGTTGATTGCATTTGGACACTTAATCTTCTAGTCAATTCTAAAGACATTACTAAGTCAATGATCAAGAAACATTTAATTTACACTTAGAAAGACTGAGACATTAAAAATAGATTGGAAAGAATTTATGAGTTATGCTTATTAGTAGTACATTTAACATTTTAATATTTAACATTGGTATTCTAATGAGTAAAAATGTGTTGTATCACATAACAAATTTGTATTAAATTAATAATACATGTAATACACAAGTAATCCACCTAGCATGGCACCTGGCTCGGTAAATGTTAGCTACTATTGTTTTTGTTATTGATATCTTTTTCTCTAGTTGTAGTCAATTCACTGTCACCTAAAATGTCCTTAGTTCTTTGCCTGTACAATTCTTTTAATAAGTGTGTGTTCTATTACTTGTATGGCATTTGTGTATTAACTTTATTTATCTCCATGGCTCTAGGGAACTAGAATTAGGTTTATTTATTTTGTTCTGTTTGTTGCCATGGTAAACAAAGGAGGCACCAACTGATACTACACAGCTGAAAGCAGCAAATGTCAATATGCTAGAGAAGTATAGTCCTGAGGCTGGGGGTTACACTTTTCATTAAGAGATAAACTCAATCAGTAGCCTTATTTTTTTTTTAATTTTTTTTTTTTTTACATTTATTTATTTTAGAGAGAGAGAGAGACAGAGCACGAGTGGGGGAGGGGCATAGAGAGAAGGAGACACAGAATCCAAAACAGGCTCCAGGCTCCAAGCTGTCAGCACAGAGCCCAATGTGGGGCTCGAACTCACGAACTCATGAGATCATGACCTGAGCCGAAGTTGGACACTTAACTGACTGAGCCACCCAGCCTTATTTTAATATAAAATTCACATACCATAAAACTCACACTTTTAAAGTGTACATTTCAAAGTTGGTTAGTATATTTACAAAGACTTATCCTTTTAAGAAAACATTTTTTAAGTATTTTAATTATATTTCCTTTCTTAGCTGTAAATGTTTGCTTTTGCCCATGTGATTACTAAATACCTCTTGCCTTCTCTTAAATTCTTTTTTGGTTCAGGTTTAATGTCCTATCTCTTTTAGGAAGGCTTTCTTGATTCTGTGCTCCCACAGGCTTTTTTTTAAGTCACTTTATAGCTTATCACATCTATGTTCTAATTATCTCTTTAGTCACTTTTTCTTCCCTTTCAAACCATTTATCTCTCAGAGATAGAGACTGTTCTTGTTTTCCTTGCTATCTGCAGAAGCTAGAACAGTGTCTGATATGTAGGCTTTTCAGTACATATTTATTGAATGATTATAGCCACAGATAGTTCTGGCAGCCCCTAAGCCTTAACATATGCCAGGAACTTGATACTATTATTCAATGGTGAATATTAAAAGAATGTGCTTTTTGTTGCTGGGAATCATACCACTTTCGTGTTGCAAGGGACCAGTGTTCCCCTACCCAATGCATGCACACTCACACACACACTCACATGTACAGGCAAAATAAATTGAAATCTGTTAGAGATTGAATGCCTTAGTGGTGAAGTTGGGAATAAAAAGCCATGTTACCTCATTTTTTCCTGTACCACTCTATTTTCTCTTACATGTTACAGCCTGTTCTCATAATTTATAATTCATTTGTTTCCTAAGGTTTAGGTAAAAGACCTTGAAAATGTTAATTTAGTTCATAATATTTTTTCATAATTTTTTCTGTTTTTAACTATAGGTAAGGAACTGGCTGCCAACCAGAATACTAGAAACGAAATTTTAAATTAGTTTTAAACAATGACAGTATTTTTTATGTTTTATAGACCTCCGTGAGTGAAAGCCTTCAGAGGGAAGCTGCTAAAAAGCAAGCAATGAAACAGGTAAGGTGACTGGGTGAATTAAATGTGTTTGGTGAAGTATTTCAGCTCATGTTTTTTTTTTAAGTATAAGTTCTGGTTATCTAGGTCTTGAGACTGAATATATATAAAGAAATAATTTTATGTAGGGGCACCTGAGTGGCTCAGTCGGTTAAGCATCCAACTTCAGCTCAGGTCATGGTCTCACATTCGTGAGTTTGAGCCCCACGTCAGGGTTCTGCACTGACAGCTCAGAGCCTGGAGCCTGCTTCGGATTGTGTCTCCCTCTCTCTGCCCCTCCTCTGCTCGTCGTGCTCTGTCTCTCTCTCTCTCTCTCTCAAAAATAAGTAAATGTTTAAAAAAATTTTTATCTTGACCCTTGTTTTCTGAAAATGTTTAGGATGTTTCTTGATTCATAATAGATTTCAGGTTTTTGTGATAAATTTTAAAGGCAAAGCACAGTGAAGAATTAGCTCTTCATTGCTGTGTTGTAAATTAAACCCATTTCTGCTTTCAGATGACTCAGTAGTCTTATAGTGGATTATGTGGTTTAATAATTCTTATTAATGAACTTACTTGCTTAAAAAAAGTCTTTTCACCCTGAAGTAATTTCATGAGTTTATAATCTGAAATTCTCTAAGAATGGGGAATATCTAGTAATTTTCGATAGACTTGCCTAGAGCCTTATATTTATATGGCATTCTATAGTATTTACAAGGACTTTTTTTTAATACATACATTATATTTTTAAAATTCTCGCAAACTTGCCTGTGGTCCTGATTAAGAAATCTGAAACTTCAGGTGCGCCAAGGTGGTTCAGTCAGTTAAGTGTCTGACTGATTTCAGCTCATGTCATGATCCCAGGGTTGTGGGATCAAGCCCTTCATTCGGCTCTGCACTGAGCATGGAGCCTGCTGCTTAAGATATTCTCCCTTTCTCTCTCTTCCTCTGCCTCTTTCCCCCATTCCTGTGCTCTCTCTCAAAAAGAAATTATTTTTATTCTACATGTGTAGTACATTGGGGGTTATATTATTGATTTATATATATATATATTTTTTTAATCCATTGTTATAGTTTAGTCATGGAGTATTCATTATAACGTACATGTGGAACTGTTAAATTGTAAGGAATAGGGTTCAATTTGCTCCATCCACTTGACAATTTCTCATATTTTGCAATGTCAGTAGTAACATTTGAATCAAAATTGAGTAAATCTCCTTGAATGACAAGTACTCATCTAAATGTATTTGTTCCAGGGGTGCCTGGGTGGCTCGGTTATTTAAACGTCCTACTTCAGCTCAGGTCGTGGTCTCTCAGTCTGTGAGTTCAAGCCCTGTGACAGGCTCTGTGCTGACAGCTCATAGCCTGGAGCCTGCTTCAGATTCTGTCTCTCTCTCTCTCTCTCTCTCTCTCTGCCCTCCGCCCCCGTACTCTGTCTCTCAAAAATGAATAAATGTTAAAAAAATTTTGTTTTAATGTATTTGTTCCATATCAATACAGGAGAAAACATAACACCCTCTAGTCAATATTTGTTGGTTATTTTAGCAGTTTCAACCTGCATACATCAAATATCAGCTCTTGTATGTATAATATTAGCAACCATTTTATACCATTGTTTATTATCCCTGTAAAATTTTTAGTAGTTCAGTACTAGTAAGTAAATCTTTTAGTGAATTAATAGCTATTTATATATGGTTATATAGGTGAGAAACTGTAACGGTTTTTTGTTTGTTTTTTTAGTGTTTATTTTTGAGAGAGAGAGTGCGAGTGGGAGAGGAACGGGGGTGGGTGGGGGGACACAGAATCTGAAGCAGGCTACAGGCTCTGAGCTGTTAGCACAGAGCCTGACGTGGGGCTTGAACTCACAACCTGTGAGATCATGACTGAACCAAAGTTGGATGCTCAACCAACTAAGATACCCAAGTGCCCCTCTGTGACAGTTCTTTAGCTATATCTTGTTGTAACAAAATTTATATATTTATCTTAAATTTTTATTTAAATTCCAGTTAATATAGTGTAAAGTTATTTTCAGGAGTAGACTTCAGTGACTCATCACTTACATATAACACCCAGTGCTCAAAATGATTAGCTCTTTCCTTAATACCCATCACCCAAGCCCATTCCCCCACCTATCATCCTCCATCAACCCTCAGTTCTGTATCATAGAGTCTGTTATGATATGTTTCCCTTTCTTTTGTTTTTCCCCCTTCCATGTGTTCATCTGTTTTTTGTTTTTGTTTTTTCTTAAATTCCACATATGAGTGAAATCATGGTACTCTGAGTGACTTATTTCGCTTAGGATAATACACTTTAGTTCCATCCACATCATTGCAAATGGCAAGATTTCATTCCTTTTGATGGCTGAGTAATACTCCATTGTATATGTATATACCACATGTTTATCCATTCATCAGTCGATAGACATTTGGGCTCTTTCCATAATTTGGCTGTTGATAATGCTATGGACATTGGGGTGCACGTACCCCTTCAAATCTGTAGTTTTGTATCCTTTGGGTAAATACCTAGTAGTACAATTGCTGGGTCACAGAGTAGTTCTATTTTTAACTTTTTAAGGAACCTCCATACTGTGTTCCAGAGTGGCTGCACCAGTTTGCATTCCTACCAGCAGTGCAAGATGAACCCTTACTCTGCATCCTCACCAACTCTTATTGTTTCCTGTGTTGTTAATTTTAGCCATTCTCATAGGTGTGAGGTGGTATCTCATTGTGGTTTTTGATTTGTATTTCTCTGATGATGAGTGATGTTGAGCATCTTTTCATGTGTCAACCATTTGGATATCTTTGGAAAAATGTCTATGTCGTGTCTTCTGCCCATTTCTTAAATGGATTATTTGTTTTTTAAGTGTTGAGTTTGATAAGTTCTTTATAGACTTTGAATACTAACCTTTTATTAGATATGTCTTCCATTCTTCAGGTTGCCTTTTAAGTTTTGTTGATTGTTTTCCTTCACTGTGCAGAAGCTTTTTATTTTGATGAAGTCTCAGTAGTTCATTTTTGATTTTGTTTCCCTTGCCTTTGGCAACTTCTAGTAAGAAGTTGCTCTGGCTGAGGTGAAAGAGGTTGCTGCCTGTGTTCTCCTGTAGGATTTTGATGGTTTCCTGTCTCACATTTAGGTCTTTCATCCATTTGAATTTATTTTTGTGTATGGTGTAAGAAGTGGTCCAGTTTCATTCTTCTGCCAGTCACCATCCAGTTTTCACAACACCATTTATTGAGGAGACCTTTTTCCATTGGATAGTCTTCCCTGCTTTATGAAAAAATTAGTTGACCATATAGTTGTGGATCCATTTCTGGGTCTTATTTTCATTGATCTATGTGTTTGTTTTTGTGTTTGTGTTGTGTGTACTGCCTTGATGACTATAGCTTTGTAATGTAGCTTGAAGTCCAGAATTACGATACCTCCAGCTTTGCTTTTCTTTTTCAGGATTGCTTTGGCTATTCAGGGTCTTTTGTGGTTCCATACAAATTTTAGGATTGTTTGTTCTAGCTCTGTGAAAAATGCTGGTAGTATTTTGATAGGGATTGTATTAAATGTGTAGATTGCATTGGGTAGTATAGACATTTTAACAGTGTTTGTTTTTTCAGTCCATGAGCATGGAATGTTTTTCCATTTCTTTGTGTCATCTTCAATTTCTTTTACAAGTGTTCTATGGTTCCAGAGTAGAGATCTTTTACTTCTCTGGTTAGGTGTATTCCAAAATATTCCTTATTGGTTTTGGTGCAATTATAGAAGGGACCAATTCCTTGATATCTCTTTATGCTGCTTCATTATTGGTATATAGAAATGCAACTGAATTCTGTTCATTGATTTTATATCCTGCAACGTTGCTGAATTCACATATTAGTTCTAGCAATTTTTTTGTTGGAGTCTTTCAGGTTTTCTACATAGAGTATCATGTCATCTGCGAATAGTGAAACTTTGACTTCTTCCTTGCCTGTTTGGATGCCTTTTATTTCTTTTTGTTGTCTGGTTGCCAAGGCTAAGACTTCCAGTACTCTTAAATAGTAATGGTGAGAGTGGACATCCCTGTCTTGTTCTGATCATAGGGGAAAAGCTCTCAGTTTTTCCCCATTGAAGATGGGGTAACTGTGGGTCTTTTGTATATGGCTTTTATGATGTTTGCATATGTTCCATCTATGCCTACTTTCTTGAGGGTTTTTATCAAGAATGAGTGCTTTTTCTGCATCTATTGACAGGATCATATAGTTCCTATCCTTTTATTAATGTATCACATTGATTTGCAAATACTGATGGATTCGATTTGCTAGTATCTTATTAAGAACTTTTACATCCATGTTCATCAGAAATATTGGCCTGTAATTCGTCTTTGTAGTGGGGTCTTTGTCTGATTTTGGAGTCAAGGTAATGCTGGCCTTGTAGAATGAGTTTGGAAGTTTCTTTTCATTGTTACATTTTTGGAACAGTTTGAGAAGAATAGGTATTAACTCTTTAAATGTTTGCTAGAATTCCCCTGGAAAGCCATCTGGCCCTGGACTTTAGTTGGGAGATTTCTGATTACTGATTCCACTTCTTTGCTAGTTATGGGTCTATTCAAATTTTCTATTTCTTATTTCAATTCTGGTAGTTTATATGTTTCTAGGAGCTTCTCCAGTTCTCCAGATTGCCCAGTTTGTTGACATATTTTTCATGGTATATTCTTAAAATCTATGGTATTTCTGTGGAGTTGGTTGTGATCTCTCCCTCTTTCATTTGTGATTTTATCTATATGGTTCCTTTCTCTTTTCTTTTTATTAAGTCTGGCTAGAGGTTTATCAATTTTATTCTCCAAAGAACCAGTTCTTAGCTTTGTTGATCTGTTCTCCTGTTTTATTTTTGTTTCATTTATTTCTGCTCTAATCTTTATTATTTCCCTTCTTCTGCTGGCTTTAGGCTTTATTTGCTGTTCCTTTTCTAGTTCCTTTAGGTGTGAAGTTAGGTTATGTATTTAAGACTTTTCTTGCTTCTTGAGATAGGCCTGTGTTGCAATATACTTCCCTCTTAGGATTGCCTTTGTTGTATTCCAAAGGTTTTGGACTATCATGTTTTCATTTTCATTTGCTTGCATGTACTTTTTAATTTCTTCTTTAATTTCCTGGTTAACCCATTCATTCTTTTTTTTTTTAAATTTTTTAAATGTTTGTTTATTTTTGAGAGAGAGAGAGACAGAGCATGAGTGGGGGAGGGGCAGAGAGAGAGGGAGACACAGAATCCGAAGCAGGCTCCAGGCTCTGAGCTATCTGCACAGAGCCTGATATGGGGCTCGAACTCATGAGCTATGAGATCATGACCTGAGCTGAAGTCAGACACTCAACAGACTGAGCCATCCAGACCCCCCACCATCTGCTCCTCCTCCCCCCCGCCCGCATTCATTCATTAGTAGAATGTTCTTTAACCTCCATGTATTTGTGGTTTTTCCAGATTTTTCTTGTGGTTGACTTCAAGTTTCATAGTGTTGTGGTCTGAAAATATACATGGTATGATCTCAATCTTTTTGTGCTTGTTTAGGCCTGATTCATGACCCAGTATGTGATGTTCTGTGTTCTTTTCTAGTCTTTATTGCTTTTTCCCCCCTCAAGGAGTCCCAACCTTTAATATTTTCTTGCAGGGCTGTTTTTGTGGTCATGGACTCCATGAGTTTTTGTTTGTCTGGGAACCTGTTTATGTCTCATTCTATTCTGAATGGCACCCTCCTTGGATAAAGTATTCTTGGCTACATATTTTTCCCATTCAGCACATTAAATATATCATGCCACTGCCTTCTGGCCTACCGAGCTTCTGTGGACAGATCTGCTATGAAACTTATCTGTCTTCCCTCATAGGTTAAGAACTTTTTTGCCCTTGTTGCTTTTAGGATTCTTCACTTGTCTGTGTATTTTGTGAATTTGACTATGATATGCCTTAGTGATGGTTGGCTTTTGTTGAATTTAATGGGAGTTCTTTTTGCTTTTTGAATTTCTATGTCTGTTTCCTTTGCCAGGTTAGGGAAATTTTCAGCTCTAATTTGCTCAAATAAACCTGCCCCTTTTTCTCTTTCTTTATCTTCTGGGACTCCTATGATAGGAATCTTATTAAGCTTTAAGGAGTCCTTGAGTTCCCTAAGTCAACATTTGTGATCCAATACCTTTCTTTCCCTCTTCAGCTTCATTATATTCCATAATTTTATCTTTTATGTCACTGATTCGTTCCTCTGCTTCATCCATCCTCATTGTCATGGCATCCATTCAGGTTTGCATCTTGGTTATAGCATTTTTAATTTCA
Organism: Panthera leo; assembly: GCF_018350215.1. NCBI lineage: Eukaryota > Metazoa > Chordata > Mammalia > Carnivora > Felidae > Panthera > Panthera leo. The sequence goes on along the minus strand of NC_056692.1, from coordinate 16,591,947 downwards.
GCCTCACCAGTTTTTAGTTCTTTTGTCTCTGCAGTAAGGGATTCTCTAGTGTCTTCTATGCTTTTTCAAGCCCAGCTAGTATCCTTATAATTATTGTTTTAAATTCTAGTTCAGACATCTTACTTGTATCTGTATTGATTGAATCCCTGGCTGTTATTTCTTCCTGTTCCTTCTTTTGGGGTGAATTCCTCTGTGTTGTCATATTGTCAAGGACAAAAAAAAGAAAAAAAGAAGCTGGATCGTAGATATGTTTTGATCTCTCTCTGCATTCAGGACTCCCTCCCCATCACAGCACCCACAGCTCTTCTGTCCCCCAAATCAACTCTCCGCAGCTCCTAACTTCAACATTGTGGCAATTTTTTCATGTCTAGTGCATTTTTTCTTAGTCCTCAGATTCATCTCTTGGGTGTTCAAAATGATTTGATATTTATCTAGCTGTGTTCAGGGATGAGGCAAGCCTAGTAGAAGAGAAGTCTCTAGTAGTAGGAGTAGTAGAAGTCTCTTCTCCTTCACATTTCCTTTAACGTTTGTCATCTGTTTGTTCCTTGTCCAACTGGAATTCTGCATAACGATAAATTTGTTAAGCACTTTTTAATGTGCCAGACATTATGGCAACCACTTCTTGAGAATTCTCTTTAATTCTTAAAATAATCCTATGAGATAAATGCTCTTATAATCTCCATTTTGTAGTTGATGGACATGAAGGCAAAAAGATATATGTGACTTTTATGAGGTCTCATAGTTAGTTCAAACCCAGGCATTGAAATTGCAGAGCCCATGCTTTTAGCCACTATGTTTACTGCCACCCTGGGGAATGGGCACAGAATTATGTATTTAGTAATATTAAGGTAATATCTTAGTTTCATAGTGGAAATGTAACTCAGCATCCTCAAGATGGTTTAATGCACACATAAAAGACTGTTTTTTAAACATAAATGCTGAGGTGCTTTGAGTTAGAATTTTAGAGTTCAACTTCTTCACCATATCAATGAGAGAATTAGTTCCAGAGAATGTGATGACTTCTCCAACATAATGTAGGCGTCTAGTGTTCTGGTGTTCTTTAAAATTTTGAGGGGGGCACCTGGGTGGCTCAGTCGGTTAAGCATCCGACTTTGGCTTAGGTCATGATCTCATGGTTCATGGGTTCGAGCCCCGCATCGGGCTCTGTGCTGACAGCTCAGAGCCTGGAGCCTGCTTCAGATTCTGTGTCTCCTTCTCTCTCTGCTCCTCCCCTGCTCATGGTCTGTCTCTCTCTCTCTCCTTCAAAAATAAATTAAAATATTAAAAAAATTTTTTTTTCACGTTCATTTATTTATTTTGAAAGAGAGAGTGTGTAAGCAGTGTAGGGGCAGAGAGAGAGGGAGAAAGAGAATCCCAAGCAGGCTCAGCACTGTTGGCACAGAGCCTATTGCAGGGCTCTATCCCATGAACCGTGAGATCATGACCTGAGCCAACATCAAAAGACAGATGCTTAACCAACTGAGTCCGGTGCCCCTTGTGTTCTTTTGACATTTTTGTGTTATCTTTTCTTACTTAAAGCATAAATCTCAAATCTACTTTCATTTTTAACCCTAGCTGTCCAGAACCACTTTTTTCTTTTTTTTTTTAATTTTTTTAATGTCTCTTTGTGAGAAAGAGCTCTTGTGTTCTGCTTTAATACAAAACTTTTATTGTAAAGAATACTAACTTAATTATATTTACTAAATCTAAGGTAAAATGCTCTTAGAAATGGGATATTTTATTTATTTATTTATTTTTAAATGTTTATTTATTTTGAGAGAGAGCACGTGCTCAAGCAGGGGAAGGACTGAGAGAGAGAGAGAATCCCAACTAGGCTCTGCACTGTCATTACAGAGCCTGACATGGGGCTTAAACTCAAACTGTGAGATCGTGACCTGAGCCACCAGAAATGGCATATTTTTAATAGCTCGACAACATTTTTTTCTTTTTCTTTCTGCTCTTTTATCTGAACCTCAGGTGCACAGAACTGATGATAGCAACATTATTTTACTCCCTATTTCATTGAAAAAGCTATTAAATGTTATCATTAAATGCAATATTTGATAGGTATCTGTTGTCAAGCCAAAACCTCTTGGTTTGAGGTTTGTTTGTTGTTTGTTTTTAAAAGTCCTATATGAATGAATTATATAAAATAGATAATACAACAACTTGGAAGGTAGATACAATTATTATCCTCAATTTTTTTGATGAAAACTGAGGCACAAAAAGATTACACATCCTTTCCCAGAGTAGCTAAGTATAGAGCCTGGGATTCAAACCCAAGCAGCCTGGCTTCAGACTGATGTTTATATTTTCAGTCTAAAATGTGATTGATAGAATTTTTATGATCTATATATGATTCATGATCCTCTCTGAGAAAAATTACTTAAGGCTTTCTTTGGTATGTATTAACTGGCTCATTTTTTAAATGTGTTTGTTTGTTTTAGACCAAACTAGAAATCCAGAAGGCCCTTGCAGAAGATTCCACTGTATATGAATATGACAGTATTTATGATGAAATGCAGAAAAAAAGGGAGGAAAATAATCCCAAATTGCTTTTGGGAAAAGACCGAAAGGTTTGTAGCTGAAAAGTATAAATTTCTTTGACCTTGACTTGTATTATATATATTAATCTTATTTTAGCATGAGGATGATCTGAGAAAAAGCTTTTAGGTATTTGAAATGTGAAGAAGAGCCCCTAGTTGCAGATAATATAGGTTTGATTTAGAACCCAGGAAACCCTACTAAAAGTATCCTAACAGGAGTGAATAAATTCTCTAACAATAAAAACAACAAGTTGTGTTTTTTGCTTTAAAACCTTCACACATTTTGGAAATTTTTTTCTTAGAAAGTCTCTGTACTAGTAACTCCTGTTCCTGTTCATATTTTTGTGTTTTATCATTCACTCATTTTTTTTATTGCATTCTAGCTGGTAACAGAATCATCTGCACATGTGATCATATTTTTAGTTTGAAAAAAATACTTGAGAGTGGGAGCTTGAAATACATTCACATTTTGTATCACTTTTTGTCTTTCATAAGCACAAACAGACATCTTTGCATCTTATAGTATGTGCAGGTAGGGTGGTAGTATAAAATTAAAGCTATTCTTTTAAATAAGCATATTTCACCTAATGGAAAAAGTAGTAGGAACCTTCTGAATCACTTACTTGAAGTATTGAGACAATACCTGTGAAAAGGGTGAAAACACAGTGGAAAAATTAATTTGAAATTAAAAAAAAAGTAAAATAGCAGTTTGAATAATTTGTTTTACACTTAAATTTTTATTGTAAAGAATTTTAGTTTCACTCTTGCTAGTAAATTTATATTGAATTTTGAGAGGATGACAGTCCCGCCTATTTGGACTAGCCATTTTTATCTTAATAAATTCATGATAAAAACAATATTCTTAATTTTTATTTTTGATTCTTCCCTAAATAATCTTATTTTTCCTCCTAGCCCAAGTATATTCACAACTTACTAAAAGCAGTTGAGATCAGAAAAAAGGAACAGGAAAAGAGAATGGAAAAGAAAATACAGAGAGAACGAGAGATGGAGAAGGGAGAGTTTGATGATAAGGAGGCATTTGTGACATCTGCTTATAAGAAAAAACTGCAAGAGAGAGCTGAAGAGGAAGAAAGAGAAAAAAGGGCTGCTGCACTTGAAGGTGAAATAGAAGAGGGAAAAGGGTAGAAGGAAACCGAAGCAGCAAATTGGTTTAGCCATTTGCTCTGTCCGTGAACTTCTAGGTTATAATGTGGTGGTCCTAATTTACGTATATAGATTTAAGGTATAAGATATGATGTTTTGTAGTATTATAAAACGTTGAAGAGATTATGAGTAAAAACACAGTTTTACTCTCAGTAACTTATTTCTACTGGACTTTTCATATATCTCATTTTGTTGTTTAAAACTATGACCATTACGAGTCATTGCCATAGAAAAATTCTAAATGTAAGAACTTTTATTACAAATCATAACACCATAATCTTGGTCAGAAGCAATATAAACTGAGATTTAAATCCTAGTTATATTTTCTGGCTTTAGAAAACTAGAGTAATACCACTCAAGGAACATTAACTGTGTGGGCATTTAGAAAAAGCATAACATTAATTCAAAAAAGAAAAAGATGTGCAGGAGCCAAAGAATGTCTTAGTGCTTTACTTCAGTACTTTCTACTCATGGTCATTTCTCAAGGTCTAAGTAAAATGTATACATATAAATAGCTTAATTGACAAATGCTCATCAACTTTAAATAGAAGAAAATCAAGTCTAATGTTCTAAGGATGTATTAAGTGTTCATCTAGAGTATCAGTTGGCAGATTTTCTGTGAAGGACCAGATAAGTAAATATTTTAGGTTTTGTGTACCATATGATCTCTGTTGGAGCTCCTCAGTTCTGCCTTTTAATGCAAAAGCAGCCTTAAACAATAAACAAATGAACAAGGCTACATTCCAATAAAAATATATTTACGAAAACAGTAGGCCACATTTGGTCTACAGGCTATAGTTTGCCAACTCTGGATCTACAGTTTATATACTGTATGTTACATACTCTACACCTGTAAAACAGAACTGTGTTGTGCCTTGTTGAATATATTCCTCTCATGTTTGCTTTCCCTCTCAGCCCGTTTGGATGTAACCAAGCAGAAAGATCTCAGTGGATTTTATAGACACCTATTAAATCAAGCAGTTGGTGAAGAGGAAGTACCTACATGCAGCTTTCGTGAAGCCAGGTGAGACATGGCATATGGAATATTTAGAAGAAAAATTCTGTTCATGATCTGTGGTTGTAGGATTATTTTAACCCTCTGAAAGATAGAAGATTACAGCATTGCATGTTGTGTTGTCAGCCAAACCTGACCTGATTGAATTGCAAAGGATTTACACTTTCTTAATTAAAAACTTACAGATTTAGTTCAAGATTATTTCTATTCTTCAGGATTCCTACATGTATGTTCATAAGAAGTAGTTTATTTTCATAAATAGGACATGGCCTCCAGAAAATGTAAGATTCACATATTTAGGGCTAGAAATGCACTCTCTAATATGTAGCTAGTAGTCACATATGGCTATTTAAATAAAATCTAGGGGCGCTTTGGTGGCTCAGTCAGTTAGTGTCTGACCTTGGCTCGCGTTCATGAGTTTGAGCCTTACATGTGTCTCACTGCTATCAGCTTTCAGCGTGGAGCCTGCTTCAGATCCTCTGTCCTCTTTGGCCCTTCCCCGCTTGCACTCTCACTCTTAAAAAAAGAAATAAAACATTAAAAATATATGTATTATAAATAAAAAATAAAATTTTGGTTATAATAGCCACATTTCAAATACAGTTGCCACATATGGCTAGTGGCTACCACAGATGGCACAAATATGGACATTACTATTTCTGTACATATTTCCATTAGCACCGGTATAAAAAGAAAGTATTGGAGGGTTTTTAAAATAAAATTATAAAGTATTGTAGGAATGGTTAAACGACTCTCATAAGTATATAGCTGAAGGTAAAAGGGAGAATTTGTCCTAAGCTTGTATCTGAGTAAATGGTTTTTGGAACAGAGACATTCAGATTAGAGGATCTGTGTCTGTGTTGCTGGGAAAAGGAGAGAGGCAGGAGAATGGAAGTAAAGGGAAGAGAAGGAATTAGATTTATACTTCCACCCCTACCTCCTTTGCTGCCAACTGCTAGGTTTGATTACAAAATTGATGAAAATTATGAGTCTAAGAAAGTATATTTGAAGAGAGATTTTGAATGGAGAATTAGAATTTCTGTTAGAGTTTCATCTGGAACAGTTGTGAGGCCAGCCATGAAACTCCATAATGTCATTTAATATTGTACTTTTCTCAGAGTCTAATAATAGAATTCCTAACTGTTAATCCTTTAGAAGATAGTTCTGTGCCAATTCCCAAAGAACCACTGTTGTTTTATTAGTATAATTATTAAGTGATTAGTAAGAATGAATGTGTGAGTAATGTAGACAAATTAACCGCATTTATCAGCTGGGAAAATGTAGGTGATCTGAACAATTTTTAGTGTTATTGATTGTAATCGAGCAGATTCATATATTCCCATTTTGTTGTGATAGGTGCCAAGGGAGGGGTGCTCATGCCTTTTTAATCATAAGACAAATTATTTAGTGATACTTAAGAATTAGATTTTGCCAGCATTTTGCTATAAAAAAAATTATCTTCATCTATTCCCAGGACTATTATTAAATTTTTTAAAAAGAGAAAAATCCAACAAAGAGCTGTAACTTGAACTTCATATTATGAAAATAGTACTTAGATACAGAATATATCTTACTTTTGCCAATTATTGGCATGCTTAACAAAAACAAAAACCTTGTACAGACTCCTGTCTGAAGGTTCTAACGGTCCAATACAGCAATCTAATTTTCTCTATTTCACTTCTACCTTTTTCTGAAAATATCCTGAATGGTTAGAAAATACTAGTTTACAATATTCATAAGGTAAATAGCACTTTTTCACATTTAGTAGTTAAATTTAAGTATTGAGAAAAATTATATGAACATTTCATGTGCTTACTACAATTGATAATGTGGCATTTTTTAAATGTTACTTTTTTTAAGGTCTGGAATAAAGGAAGAGAAATCAAGGGGTTATTCTGATGAAGTAAGTTCAGAGAACAGAATACCACATGAGAAATGCATTCTCCAAACTGTTGTGCAAGTAGAGGAAAACCCAGATGCAGATAGCGACTTTGATGCTAATAGCAGTGAGGATGATGAAATGGAAGAAAATAAAAAAGCAAACGCAAGAAGGGAGAGGGTCACAGAGACCTCCAAGAGTGACTCTAAACATCAGAGGAATCAAATCCACTCACGGTCTTCTAGTGAAGAAAGAGAGCATGGTACCAAATGCCACACAAAAAGGTCCAAGTCAAGAGTTCATGAGAAAAGGGAAGATCAGCACCAAGAGAGACAATCCAGGGATCATGAGAACTATTACAATGACCGTGATTACCGAAAAGAAAAGAAGGATTCCCATAGGCACCGAGAAGCCAGCCATAGAGATTCCCACTGGAAGAGGCATGAACAAGAAGATAAACTGAGGGGAAGAGACCAAAGAGAAAGAAATGACAGAGATTGGAAAAGGGAGAAAGACAGGGAGAAATATTCCCCAAGAGAACAAGAAAGAGAGAGACAACGAAATAATCATGATCGATACAGTGAGAAAGGAGGAGAGAAGGAAGAGAAAAGCAAAGAAGAGCATGTGAAAGCAAGGAAAGAAAGATATGAAAACAGTGATAAGTACAGACATAGAGAACAACGAGAAATAAGTATTCAGTCTTCAGAAAGAAACCGAGAGAAAAAAGAAAGCAGCCCAAATTCTAGGGGAAAGGATAGGTTTCTTGACCAGGAAAAATCCAATAAAATGAGAAACATGGACAAAGAAAGAAACCCAGAGAAACCCTCTAGTTCTGAAACATCAGTAGGAGCAAAACATAGACTCACAGAGGAATACCAAGAGATGGGCAAAGAACAAGAGGGGCCACATGAGGTGGGGAACAAGTTTGCAAAGCGAAATAATGAAGAAACTGTAATGTCGGCTAGAGATAGGTACCTGGCCAGGCAGATGGCACGGGTTAATGCAAAGACATATATTGAGAAAGAAGATGATTGATAACTGCCCCAGTAGAAAGACCTGTGGAGGCACAGAAAATGAAAACTCCTGAAATATGCTGTGTGAAAGCATAAACGAGTGTGTTAACAGTGGTTGGGAGGGTATTTTTTAATATATTTTCAAAATTCATTATTGGCTTAAGTAAAAATAAGTCCTTTTGTCTTGAATGTTTAAATTGATATGTATTTTATTATCATTACCACATTCTTGGTTGGTGGTAAATCCCTGTACAGGTTCTTAATGAGGAAAATTGTCTGCACTCTAACCATTAAAAAATAACTCCTCAAACAACTCTCCTAATAATGTTGGCTTTGTTGCAGGAGCTGTTAGTTTTATAAATAGTGTATTCTAGATAAAAAATATGTGGATTTGTGGATTTGAGTAACAGAATATTGCTATACTTTGTTTTGATATTTATGTTAATATATAAAATATAGATCATACATTGTCTGACTTTCTAGCTCACAGAATATTTGGCTTAAATGCAAATAAAAATAGTGATACGTTTGTACATTTAATTCAGTCTCATATTTTAAAAGTAATGTCATTTATGCCACGATTCCTTTTTTTTTTTAATTTTTTTTTTTTTAATGTTTATTTATTTTTTTGGAGAGAGACAGAGACAGAGTGCGAGCTGGGGAGGAGCAGAGAGAGAGGGAGACACAGAATCTGAAGCAGCCTCCAGGCTCTGAGTGGTCAGCACAGAGCCAGACATGGGACTCAAACCCACAAACCCATGACCTGAGCCAAAGTTGTACACTTCACTGACTTAGCCACCCAAGTGCCCCACCTCTTTGTTTTCTTATTTAAAAATCACTTTAATTCTGAAACCTTAGCAAGGTAGTAAATTGGTTATTTCAGTCAGTTTTAGCTGAGGTGAAAAGATGGAGACATTTAGCCTAAATGAGGTTAAAGATCCAGGTAGCCTATGTATGACCCTGACTTCTTTTATATATTCCAATAAAGAAACAGCATTTGAAATTAAATAATTCATTCATGGGTAAAAAATGAATGACATGGAGAAAGTAGTTCTAACAGAAAGTAGTTTATATCTTCATCATGAAGTTACATTGTCTTATTTTCAGAAGGATAAACTTAGTTTAATAATATTGACTTTTAGGGGCGCCTGGGTGGCTCAGCCAGTTAAGCGTCTGGAACTCTGGGGTGCCTGGGTGGCTCATTTGGTTAAGCATCTAACTTCGGCTCAGGTCATGATCACAGTTCGTGTGTTCAAGCCTTGCGTCAGGCCATGTGCAGACAGCTCAGAGCCTGGAGCCTGCTTCAGATTCTGTATCTCCCTCTCTCTCTGCCCCTCCCCTGATCATGATCTGTCTGTCTGTCTCTCTGTCTCTCTCTCTCTCAAAAATAAATAAACATTTAAAAAAAATTTTAAAAAAAGCGTCTGACTCAACTTCGGCTTGGGTCATGATCTCACAGTTCGTGAGTTTGAGGCCCGCATCAGGCTCTGTGCTGGCAGCATGGAGCCTGCTTGAGATTCTGTCTCCCTCTCTCTCTGCCTCTCCCCAGCTTGCTCTCTATCTCCCTCTCGAATTAAATAAAAATAAACTTAATAATATTGACTTTCAGAAAAGACATTATATATTTAGGATCAAATTTAGTATTCATAAGTAATTTTTATTATACCTTTAAAGCCAGAAAGGGAAAGTAAGAAATCTAGTGCCATTGTCTCTTGATGGACACATTAAATGTCAGTTGCATCCTAATACTTTAACATAGATCAGTGACAGTGACAAACACTTAAGAGTACTGGCTACATGTACACAGAGGGAGTCGTGTAATGTAACTGAAAAAGTTCAGGTGAGATGATGGAAGACCATGAGTGGTAGATCTTCCCCTTCAGTTGGGAATGTGGTTTCTTTGCTGGAGTTACTAGTGCCATATAGTGGAAAGATTTATTTGACCATAGTATGCAAGATACAGTCAAGGAGGGAGAGACTGGAGTCAGATTTGATAAGAAATTTGATTTCCCTCCCCCAGTAGTTCAGAAATTTTCACAAAGCAGCTTGGATGCTTTGGATAGGAAAAACAATTAACAAAGTTTCGACATAACTCAGGAACAAACTACAAATTAAGGTGTTTTTTTTTTTCTTTTCTATCTCCTCCAAATATATAGATGCTTTTGCCTCTCTTGCATTCATTTTACCCTTTTCTAGGACCAGTGCCTTGGTTTTCTTTCAGGAAAAGTACCCCTTCACTACTTAGTCCATTGGTTCAAATGGGGTTGAATAGGCTCCAGGAAAGGTTTGCGACTTAACCTAGGTCAATTCTGACACTGTCAGACTTAAAGAGATAAAAGTTTTCCGCTACCATTGCTGACTTCGAAGATGAGGTAAGTCCAGAGTTGCATGGGAAAATGACTGCCTCAGTGCCTGACAGAATAAAGCTCACACAAAGAGCAGAAATGAGGGGAGGGAGGGACAAACACCTGATGATTGCTTTTGTCTCTCTGGCTCTCCATATATTTTTTAGATATTTAAACCATTACTTTTCCTGTCTTTTACTTAAGACAGTTTCAATTGGATTTCTGCCACTATAGCCAGAAAAGCCCTATTTGATAGAAGGTTCTACCTATGATGTCTATGCCAGAAGTTACTGGAACATTTTTAATAAACTTTAAAAAATTATAGCATAATAAGCATTTTTAAATAGTGCATATATCTTGAGTATGTAGTTTAGTGGATTTACCCAGAGTGAACACATCCAGTGTGAAAACATTACCTGACCCACAAGAAGTTCTCTTCACACCCCTTCCTGACCTCCTTACTACCCCTTCCCCCTTTGACTTTCAACTCCACAAATTGGGTTTTTTATTTTCTAGATTTTATAGTATTTATTCATTCTATTGAATGAATAGACATTATTTCCTGAATGGGATTATTACAAATAATACTTCCATGAGCATTCTGGTACTTGTCTTCCAGTGTGTGCATATATGTTTTGGCGGGGGGGGGGGGGGGGGGGATATTCCTAGGGATGGAATTGCTGATCCATAGGTTATACATGTGTTCAGCTTTAATAGATACTGTCAATCAGTTATCCAAAACTACTCTAGCAATTTGTGAGGGTTCCAGTTGCTCCATCTTCTTGCTTAAGCTTGGTAATTGTTTCTCTTTCGTCTTTTGAGTTTAGTCATTCTGTTGGGTATGATGATCTCTCATGGTTTCGTGGTTCCCTACAGGCTGTCATATAGTTACTAGCATTAGAATATTTCCCTTTTGAAGAATATGTTTCTTTTGCCTATCTTAGAGGAGCTGGGGATGGGGGGTGGGGGATATTATCTGCCTTGTTTTCATGACCTAAATGATTCTTTATATATTCTGGGTAGGAGTTGTCTTTTGTCTTTGTAAGCAACCTCTCTTCCTCAATGGCTTGCCTTTTCCCTCTCACTCATAATGGTATCTTTTAATGAACTGAGGTCTTGCATTGTTATAAAGTTAAACAATCAAAAGTTAAAATTTAAAGTTCACTTCCTCACTTGCACTAGACATTTTTGAAGTGCTCAACAGCCGCATGTATCTAGCAGCTACCATATAGGAAAGTGCAGATTTATAGAACACTTCCGTTGCAGAAAGTTCTGGACAACACTCTTCTAGAAGCATTATTGTTTACTTTTCACAATTAGATTTACCATGCATCTGGAATGAATTTTTATATGTAGTATAATATGGAGATGAAGATTTATTGTTTCCCATCTGGGCATCAAATAGGACTCATCAGTGAATGAAAACTTTGTTCAAAGTAAAACCATAATGAATACCATTGAGCATCCACCAGGAATGGCAAAAATGTTTAGACACACTACCGAGTGTTGGTGAGGATGTGGAGCCAAGGTAAGTCATATATACTACCAGTGGCAGATGACTGGTACAACAATTTAGTTTTACCTAGGAATATTGATGCTGCACCTTATCTATAACTTGTGTTCTTCCACAGATGAACCAGGAATTTTCATAATAGTGTTTTTCATCAAGCTGGAAACAGCCTCAAATGTCTATCAGTAGTAAGTGAATCTGGTATGTATATATACACAATACAGTGAAAACACTAGAGCTATAGGATGAATATAGTGTGAATATATACAATTATGATGAATTTCAGAGTATTGTAAGTAACAAAAAGTAATTATCATAGTTTAAAAAAAAAAAAAAAAGCAAAATAGCGGCTCCTGGGTGGCTCAGTTGGTTAAGTCTTAGATTTCAGCTCAGGTCATAATCTCACAGTTTGTGAGTTTGAGCACCATTTCAGGCTCTGCTGACAGTGCGGAGCCTGCTTCAGATCCTCTGTGTCCCTCTGTCTCTCTGTCCCTCCCCAGCTTGCATGCACGTGTTCTTTCTCTCTCTCTTTCAAAAATAAACGTTTAAAAAAATTAAAAAACAAAACAAGCAAGGCGTGCCAAGGTGGCTCAGTCAGTTAGTGCCAACTCTTGGTTTCAGCTCAGGTCACGATCTCACAGTTTGTGAGCTTGCAGAACCCGCATCAGGTTCTGCACTGACAGCTCAGGGTATGCTTAGGATTGTCTCTCTCTTTCTCTCTGCCCCTCCCCCACTTGCTCTCTTTCTGTCAAAAAAATAAACTTTAAAAAATAAAAAAAAAAAAACAAGCAAAATTATACTGTATAGAGATACTTGGGTAGGTAATAAAACTAAGAAAAAACAAGGAAATGATGGTTAAAGTCAAGATTTGTGATACAGGAGGGGTACACATGGGGCTTCTAGATATTGACAATATTTCATTTCTTGATGTGGATGGTTGTTACTTGGCTGTTTGCTCTATTCTTTCAATTGTAAATATGTTTTATATATTCTGTATGCATAATACATCTCACAGTAAACACTTTTGTAAAAAATTTCTAATATATGAATCAGAGGAACTATTGGCCATCCTGGTTAATCTTAGTCATTTTTACAGGAAGAGTATATAGATGTTGCTTAATCGAATGGCTTATGCACAGGGCCGCAGTATTTGATAATGTATTATTTGGGCTAGTATGAATAAGAGATTCATTAAATTTTTTACTAGATATGTTCTTTTAAATATGTAAGTTCCAAAACAGTATACTTAAATTTTGTGAATTGATGAATAGCTGTTCCTCAAACTCAATTTTTTTTCTCAATTTTTTTTTGAAATTTGTTTTTACATTTATTTATTTTTGAGAAACAGAGTGAGACAAAGCGTGAGCAGGGGAGGGGCAGAGAGAGAGGGAGACACAGAATCTAAAGCAGGCTCCAGGCTCTGAGCAAGAGGTCAGCACAGAGCCTGATGTGGGGCTCGAACCCACGAACTGTGAGATCATGACCTGAGCCGAAAGTCGGACGCTCAACCGACTGAGCCACCCAGGCGCCTCTCTCAATTTTTAACAATACATAAATAACTCAAGATGTTTTCATTTTCCTTCTCCCTCCTCCTGTTTACTCTTACTCCAATCATACCAAATACATAGTACTGTTTCATGATAACTGTGCCTTCTCACAGACTTGTTGCTTTGCCTAGAACTCTACCTATATTTCTACATATTTTTATTTATTTAAAAAAAATTTTTTTAACATTTATTTATGTTTGAGAGAGACAGAGCACAAGCAGTGGAGGGGCAGAGAGAGAGGGAGATACAGAATCCAAAGCAGGCTCCAGGCTCCGACCACAGAGCCTGATGCAGGGCTCGAAACCACGAACTGTGAGATCATGACCTGAGCTGAAGTCTGATGCTTAACCGACTGAGCCACCCAGGAGCCCCACTACATAACAACTTTTTTTTTTTTTTATTAAAAAAAAATTTTTTTTTTTAACGTTTATTTATTTTTGAGACAGACCATGAACAGGGGAGGGGCAGAGAGAGAGGGAGACACAGAATCTGAAACAGGCTCCAGGCTCTGAGCGGTCAGCACAGAGCCCGATGCGGGGCTCGAACTCACGGACCGTGAGATCATGACCTGAGCCGAAGTCGAACACTTAACCGACCGAGCCACCCAGGCGCCCCCATAACTTCTTTTTAAAACTAACCTGAGGTGGCATTGCCTCCAGAAAGCCTCTCTTAATACCCCTCATCACTTCAACAACACCTCTGTTTCCTTCACGTGCTGTGCATTATAGTATGATGATAGGATGTTAGTTGTCTGAGGACAAAGATCTAAACTCAACTTTATATGCCTAGTGCCTACTATAATGCAAAGTTTTTGTTTCATATACCTTAAGCATTTCTTAAAATCAGAATTTTAAAACTGGAATGACCTAACATCTAACATAACCCCTGCAATTTAAAATGTCTGTAAGGCACAGGGCACCTGAGTGGCTCAGTCATTTGAGCATCTGACTCTTGATTTCAGCTTAGGTCATGATCTCACGGTTTGTGAGTTCGAGCCCTACTTAGGGCACTGCTTGGTATTCCCTCTCCCTCTCTCCCTCTGCCCTTCTGGAGCATGTGTGCACTCTCTCTCTCAAAATAAATAAACTTAAGAAAACTTTTTTTTTAATGTCTTTAAGGCATCATGTTTAAGAGCTGAGACTTGGAGGTCTAGGGTCTACTATTTATTAGCTGCATAACCTTGGACGACAAGTTTAAGTTCTCTAAGCTTCAGTCTCTTCATTTGTAAAATGGGGATAATAAAAGTGTGTCTTTCTTAAGACTGATATAAAGATTACTTGAAACAGTGCATATAATGCTGTGCCTGATATTAGTAAGCACACAGTAAATACTCATAATCAGTTATGTTATGACAACCCATGAGGAGTTGGGGCCAGTGAAGTTGAGTGACTTATATAAGGTTACTTAGTTTGGTGGTTGCTGAGAAGAACTTGAGCCCTGTCTCCTCAATCCTATCTGGTTCTTTCCACCAGTGCAGGAAAGTTTTTTGCTTTTGGCAAAATATATGACACCTATCATACTTATGATGAAGGGAAAATAGGCCAGATGAATGACATGAAATATGATATGTTTTCATGTATCTAGCAAATTGAGGCCTTTTGCCAGATGTACTAGATTCTTGTTCATTGTGTTAAGAAGATAAAGTCTAAAAGAAGAAATAAGGAATAATTAACAGGAAAAGTTGTGGGTTGGGAAAAAGTTTAGAAATATACTTTATCACTGAAGTGTCTCCTGTGGAAGATGCTTTCTTTTTCCAAGCCCTGACCATCCCATTATACTGCTAATCCCTTTCCTCACTTTGTCACTTAAGAAAATATGATGGCTTTCTTAGGCTATAATTTTAACTATTAATGCAAATTGATACTCTCCCCTTTTGATTATCCCTTCCCTAACTAGTCAATCCATTAAGTGGTACTCTGAAAGGTAAAAGCTCTCATGGCCCAGAGCTGGGGGTCACTCCAACACAGCGAAGAAAAGAACTATGTAGGAGTGGCCTACACTTTGTGTCAGACCAAATGAGGGTGAGGGGTAACTGTGCAGAGAGGAGACCCCTGCAAGAGGTTGAGTCCAGGTATGGTGGGGAAGGCATCCACTGAGTGGGTGGCAGTGGTGACTGCCCAATAAGCATTGTCAGCCTGAGCAAGGTGAGAAAGACATTAGTCCAGAGGACATCCCATCATGAGGTGTCAGAACTTGAATGGGATAAGGAGAGCAGCAGCAGTAGAATATTGCTCATGTTCAGGGATACTGATCAAATAAGTAAATATATTCAGGAAAATGGGAGCCATTGTTTCTCATTGTCCTAGAAAGGCTTATAAATACAGAGAAAACTAGAGAGAACTTTGCAGTGTTGGGTTAGAGTTGGAAATACTGGGTGTGAACTCATAGTTTTCACAGTACAGATCAAGAAATAATTATGGATGCAAATGTGTGTGCACAGATACACACACATTTACATACATACTTTCATTCTGTCCAATGAGAGGACTTGGGATCAGTGACAAGCCATTAGTAGTGATCATGCCTACCCCCTAAATCTTGGTTTCTGAATACATTCTTCACTAAAAGGAACCAGGGCTTCTTAGAGAAAAAGCTGTGGCAGGGCAAGTACAAGACGATCCTGGAACATCTTACTCCAGAAAGTAAGGAAGTGTTCTAAATGATAGGCACATGTCATAAGGATAGGAGCCAGCTTGCCAGGACTCTCACTGGCTAAATGTGGGATAATTTGAGCATCAAAATTAATGATTATAGTCCACTGAACAAAATAAGAATCCATGAAAAATAAATGAATAAATGTTAGAAGAGGAAGAGGATATTTGCACAGTCTCAGAGTTACTTACTCCCTACAAAATATTAATTACAAAAGAAAATAAACTTTACAGTGGAAAATCTGGTAGACACCACCTTATTTGGGTAACTGATGTTAACATCACTAATATGGGACAGATCAAATTGTGTTTCACCCGATAGAGGAGCATCAGGTGAAGATAGAGAAGCATGAGCACCATTCCTGTGATATTTGCCAAAAATACTTAGCCTGAATCTAATCATGAGAAATCAATCATCATCAAACATCAAACTGAGGGACATTCTGCCAAATATCTGACTTATAATCTTCAGAAGTATTGAGGTTATGAAAGTCAAGGGAAGACTGGGAAACTTCCAGCCTAAAGGAAACAAAAGAGGCATGAAACTAAATGAAAACTGTGATTCTGGACTGGATCCTTTTGCTAAGAGGATGTCATTAAATGAGGCCTGAGACTAAATGGCACTAATGTATCAGTGTCACTTCCCTGATTTTGATGGTTGTAATGTGGTTATGTAGGAGGATGTCCTTATTTATTGAAAATACATCCCTCATGATTTTCATTTTTGAATTTAGATCTATGTATGTAGGTTTCTATGGATGATTTTAAAGATAGCATGCGAATAACCTTTGGCCTGGAATCAGAAAGCCTAGGTGCACATTCTGTCCTGGAACTTGTCAGCTGTGAACTTGGGCAAATTAATTAACTTCTTTGAGCCTCAGGCTCCTCATCTGCAACACTAGGGAAATAACAGCTGCCACCCAGAGCTCTGATGATCATGTGAAATGATAGATGTGAAAATACATTATAAACTAAAGTTCTGCACAAAACACAAAGAATTGTCATAATTTAGCTTTACCGAAATTTAGTATTTCCAATTGTAGGTAGTTTCGATACTAAATATTTGCAAATGACATGCAGTAGTGTTTGGGAATTGTATAAATGTTTTGTACAGTTAAGACTGAGATTAAAAAAAAAATTTTTTTAATGTTTATTTTTGGGAGAGAGAAAGAGAGTGTGTGTGTTTGTGTGTGTGTGTGTGTGTGTGTGTGTGTGTGTGCAAGGGAAGGGCAGAGAGAGAGAGGGAGACATAGAATCTGAAGCAGACTCCAGGCTCTGAGCTGTCAGCACAGAGCCCAATGTGGGCTCGAACTCACAAACCACAAGATCAAGACCTGAGCTGAAGTCAGATGCTCAACCAGCTGAGCCACCCAGATGCCCAAGATTAAGATTTTTTTTTTTTTAATGTGTATTTTTGAGAGACAGAGCAAAAGCACGGGGAGGGGCAGAGAGAGAGGGAGACAGAAGATCCAAAATCAGACTCTGTGCTGATAGCAGAGAGCCCAACATGGGGCTCAAACTCACAAGCCTCGAGACCATGACCTGAACCAAAGTCAGATGCTTAACTGAGTCATGCAGGGACCCTAAGATTAAGATTTTTATCTTAACCTTAAAAGTTTGTAAGTTTTGTTTCTATTGTGAGACAAAACAAATCTATATATCGTAATGTGAAAAGTTATTACAGTTGACAGTTCACAACATAATGCATTTGCTGACATCTCACATTTAACTTGGACCATTTACAACTAAACTGCATAAATGAATACAGGGGCATGCTATGAATCTTTAAGAGGAGACTACTTTTATACAAATAAAATGTAGTTTAGTTCTGGGGTTCCTGGCTGGCTCAATTGGAAGAGCATGTGACTTGATCTCGGGGTTGTGAGTTTGAGCCCTACATTGGGTATAGAGATTACTTAAATAAAACTTAAATTAGTTCTGCCACTAAAGTTTTAAAATAATTATGTTTCATGTAAAAAAGAACAGTGAGAAATTTCCTATTACCACTGTTGACAGAAGTGAGGAAGAAATTTACTTAATTGTAATATTTATTTATTTATCTTTGAGAGAGAGAAAGGCAGTGAGTGAGCAGGGAAGGGGCAGAGAGAGAGGATCCCAAGCAACCTCTGTGCTGTCCGTGCGGAGTCCAATGTGGGGCTCGATCTCACAAACTATGAGATCATGACCTGAGCTGAAATCAAGAATCACACACTTAACTGACTGAGCCACCCAGGTATTCCAGAATATGCTTAATTTTTGCTGTAGGTAATGTGGGAGGTGAAATAAAGATGAGGGGGAAGAAATACCATTTGTATATAACTCAACCATAATCTAGAATTTGAAACACCTCGCTGATATGTCCAACACACAAAGTATCCTGAAATTTTGTTCATGAGTTAAATCATATTTACACTTGATCTTAGCCAAAGGCCGAGAAGCAATAATCAAATCATATTTTAAATAACATTGGAGAAATAACTAAATTCTTAAGTCCCTAATTTTATCTTTTAAAATATGCATTTTCCATATATCAACTTTTCTTAAAATAAGGTGTACCTGTAGATTAGAGTTTGAATAAGAATCATGTTTCTTTTTCAAATACCTTTTTTTTCTTTTTAAGATTTTATTCTTGGGGTATCTGGGTGGCTCAGTCAGTTAGATGTCCAGCTTTGGCTCAGGTCATGATCTCATGGTTCGTGAGTTTGAGCCACTGCATCGGGCTCTCTGCTGTCAGCAGCACAGGGCCCTCTTTGGATTCTCTGTCCTCCTTTCTGCCCCTCCCCCATGTGCAGTCTCTGTCTCTCTCTCTCTCTCTCTCTCTCAAAAAAAAAAAAAAAAAAAAAAAAACATTAAAAAAAGATTTTATTTTTAAGTAATCTCTACACATACCGTGGGACTCAAACTCACAACCCTGAGATCAAGAGTCTCATGCTCTACTGACTGACCCAGATAGGCACTCCCAAAATGACATTTTTTTACAAAAGAAAAAAAAAAAAAAACCAGAAATGCTGTTATTTGCTTATAGTATTTTAGGTATTTTAGCATAAAGGTGAGATAACTTTTCCTCCCCAAATATTTGTTGTTTGGGCTGTCACTGGTTACTAACTCTTAGAAATAAATTACTATAATTGGAGTCTTCAATTTTAGAATTGAAGGACTGCTATAATCTATTCTTTCCCATAAATGATAAGATTTAGCAGACATTAAAACTTTTTTCTGATGAGGTATTCAAACAAATACAGAGTTTCCAAATTGGAGTTGGCCAGTGAAGACAACCTATTGTGATGGCTTGAAACAAAACAAAACAAAACACTAAAGACGAACTTGCACTGGTTAGAGCAATTTGGCATGGATATTGTGATGTGTAGGTAAGAGAAACACCATCTGAAATTCCAACTGAAATATATTGTGAATTATTTTTTTTAAAGTCTTCTCTTGAAAAGGTGAGTTGTTTTGAAACACCTAATTTAGAAATACTAAGTAGATCCCAGTTATATGAATCCAAAGGAGAGACAATATTTAAGATTCCATCCTAAAACGTTTATCTTTTCCATTGTGGTAAATGCCCACTAAAACAACTGAGAGGAGTATTGTTTCATTCTAGCAGAGGAAATAACCTCACCTTCATTTAGAAACTTCCAGAACCCGGGGCACCTGGGTGGCTCAATCGGTTAAGTGTCCAACTTTGGCTCAGGTCATGATCTCACGGTTTGTGAGTTTGATGCCCGCATCGGGGCTCTGTGCTGATGGCTCGGAGCCTGGAGGCTGCTTTGGATTCTGTCTCCCTCTCTCTCTGCCTCTCCCCTGCTCATAATCTGTCTCTCAAGAATAAATAAAACATTTTTAAAAATTTAATAAAAAAAGAAATTTTCAGAGCCCAAAAAGAGCAGAGAAATTAGGTAGATCACCAGGTTTGCTCTGCCTGTACTGTGGTTACCTAAACCTTAAAATATTGTTGTCATTAAAATTTAGAGAAAGGTAAGCAATGAAGGGAAAGTAAGAAAAGAAAAAGTTAAGAGATTTGAAATACTCCATCCATGGAACTAATCATGACAAATTTTAATAAAGATCATTTACTTATCTCTGATACCGGAAAAAAAAAGTCAAAAACTAAAATATTTCATGTGAACCAGAACAGCTTTCTACAGTTTAGGGATATTCTCTGTTGTAATGTTTCTTTTTCCCACACTTGGATTTACTAGCATCCTTCTCAAATAAGCACTTTATAAGCTCAACTTTTTTTTTTTTTAATTTTTTTTAACATTTATTCATTTTTGAGACAGAGAGAGACAGAGCATGAACGGGGGAAGGTCAGAGAGAGAGGGAGACACAGAATCCGAAACAGGCTCCAGGCTCTGAGCTGTCAGCACAGAGCCCTACGCGGGGCTCGAACTCACAGACCGCGAGATCATGACCTGAGCCGAAGTCGGACGTCCAACCGACTGAGCCACCCAGGCGCCCCTAAGCTCAACTTTTTAGTTAAGAGCCTTTTGTGTAACTCACCTTGTGTTTTATTATTTTTTTTTAATGTTTATTATTGAAGAGATTGTGCACATGCACAGGAGAGAGGCAGAGAGAGAGGGAGACCAAGGATCTGAAGGGAGCTCTGCGCTGACAGCAGAGAGCCCCATGCAGGGCTTGAACTCATGAACCATGAGATCATGACCTGAGCTGAAGTCAGATGTTTAGCTGACTGAGCCACTCAGGTGCTCCTCACCTTGTGTGAGTTCCATGATGACTTTAAACTATGTATCTCTTCCCACTTAGCATAAGACTATTTTGCTTTTATTGCATTACTTATGGGATAATAGGTTGCAACATAGTCTCTCTGAGGAAACTACCGCTTCTCTTCCCCACCCTTCCCTAACCAAAAAAAAAAAAAAAAAAAAAAAAAAAGAAAAAAGGGATGGTGGAAAATGTCCTCTGGTTACTGCTATTTAATGAAGACAACCATTCTGAACAATTCTGGTGTCTTAAGCATTAGTTGTTGATTTATGAGTAAAGAGACTTGCTAAGTAAGGAACCAGGCTTCAGTTGTATGATTTTGTAGCTAAGCACTAAGATATGTGTAAGAACACCACAGTGAAGCCATTGCATTCCATAGTTTTAAGCTTTGCTTTGACAGTGAACCCCAAATCAATTATACAAGTAGAACATATCAGGTCACTCTTTCCTACTTACCAGGGAGAATATGATCCTAATTCTAGAAGAATAATCTCCCTTTTAAGGCTTGGGGGGTGGGGTGGATAAGTTAAATGGAAATTCATATTTAAGCTTAAATTTTGAGATTAGTGTCATCAAATTAACAAGCCTAGTAAAAAGGATGGTGAGGAGTGATTCATCTCACCAACGAACTTTTTTTGCCTTATTTTGAGATTTCATTATTTGATTCGATTTTCACGATTTGATTTTGGAGCTATTATATAGACTTTGTGCTTGTCAGGTTCTTGCATCCATCTCCAGATGGGGCAGCCAGGGCAATGAATTTAGGTTACAAGTCATATGCAGTCTGCACAACAAATGGAACGAATTTTAAATGGGTTAAGTTTTCTGGAAGAGTGATGAATTCTTTGGCTTCATTACTTATCAATATAGGAAACAACTTTAGTTGAATTGCCTCCATGCCTTTGTCTTGTGTCTTGCCTATTTCTTGGGTATTTCTTACTAATAAAATCACAGCAAAAAAAAAAAAAAAAAAAAAAAAAAAAAATTAACGTCAGTACTTAACTTTACAATTCAATTCCATTTTTATTTTTACTTTTATGTAAATACTACATTAAATGTAAAAGATCTTTAAAAGATTGTTTTAAAGTCCATCTCCCTACTTCTACGTTTTCCTTTAAAAAAAAATCCATAGTAGTACTGATAAATAGGGATCAAGGAAATGCAAACTATGCAGAACAGAGATTTTTTTTTTTTTTTTTTTTTTTTTTTAAGTCCAGTGAAGTCTGACAACATTTCAAAATGCCTATATAATTCCCTCAATACCTGGCTTGGCCAACTCTAATTCTGTTTGAAAAAGTGCTTTTTAAAAAATAATATCTTTGAAGCATGTATAAGTGTGTCTGGGATGGAAAGAATCCATATCTGAATATCTTTATAAAGTAGTTCTTAAAATTTGCAAAGCTATTTACCACTGAGTACACTGCCACTTATACAATCCCTCTCCTTTCAGCTTGAAAGAAAGCAAAGAAAATGGAAATACGGTAGCATGAAGGAAGGAAAGAGTGAAGATAATGAAGGTAGGTCAGTGAGGGACATTTTTTAATCCCTCTTCTCTTTTCCTCTAATATTTCGGGAAACTTCTCAGCAGCTCACATCTATAAGGAAAATATCCCGCCGAGAAAGGCAAAGAATCAGAAATAGAAGGATGTAGGGGGAACACAGGAAGATGGCTGGGGCAGAGATTGTTGGGGAAAGGAAGCCAAGAGAGGAAGATCTATAATTGGATAAAACCAGGCCTCTGCTATATGGGTCTTCTTTCTATAAGGTTAGAATCAAATTTGATTTATATAGAGGAGTGAAGTAATATGGGGCTAGATGAGTGAGTCCTTTTATCATTGACTAGGCTTTATTCCCTTTAAGATTTTGATGAGGAAATCTTATACAAGGTGAATTTGCTTCTTTACTTACACATCTGAGAGTCACAAGCCACAAAAGGTCAAGTTTACTTGATATGTATTAAAGGCTTTATGTGAAATGAAAAGCTACTCATTTAACTGACCCTTTTCCAATCAGCCTTACTTAGTTTAGACTCAATCTTGGGAAATTATCTGGAGGACTCACAGTCCTGATTGTCACCAGGAAGGGTTGGGGGAGTTCCATTTAAGGCTAACCCAAAGTCTCCAATTACTTCTGGACTAAGGATGACCTTGGTTATAGTCAGGGTGCCAGACCTATATATCCTATAAGCAAGAATTGGACTTATCCTCTTCACAGAGCAAAGTAACCCAGTCATTTGAAACAGAGCTTAAACCAGATAGTTAACTGAGCACTGAAGATGCATTTGTCAGTATCCATCTTCAAAGCAGTTCACGGCCAAGCCACAGTGACTGATGAAATAGGCCAGATTTGCCTGTGGAATGTTATCCTGAATGTTTAGCTGGCAGAGACAGGAAGATGGCAATGAAGTGCAGCAGACGCTGAACACTGACCCATAAAGGAAGGTGTGTGGCTACAGTAGTGTCACAGGAAAAGGAGAAGGTGACAGAACATGTGTAGCAGTTATACCCTTATAATAACATACATACACATTTGAGTAGGTGGAATTTGTTAATGTAAGAAAAATTAAAGGAAATTCATATAGTTTGGAATGGGCCCAAAGTATTGGAATAGAGATAAGGATACACTGAAACAACAGTATACACAGACACACATGCTCACATGTATACATTATTTTTCAGTTTAGTTTCTACATCTTCCTCTCCTGACTCCACAGCAGCACACAGGTTAAAGGGTTCTAGTAGATTCCAGCTACAGAATTCTATGCTATTCAGAAAATATATGGCTAGCAAAACAGCATCCCTGTTTTCTCCTACGTGGTTTATGCATTCATGACAGTGAAACCTTTAGAAGCAAATGGATGTCACAATGATAATAACAAGAAATGATACATGAGACTTTTACAAACTTGATTCTAAACCTAATCCTAACTGACTAGATGGTGGTTTTCATCACCTCCATACACACCCTGCACATCCAAAATAGTCCAGTTCAGCTGTGTCACAGAGCTAACGTAATATGTCGGGGAGATTTCACAGAAAGAAGTAGTTGGAGGCCATTACAGTCTGGGCACCATAGTCTTTGGGACTGTCTCTCCATGAAGAAGGCCCTTCCATTGTCAGGCTTAGCTGGAAACTCTGACTCAGAGGGGAGAAGGCGAGGCATGACTAGTCAGAACCAGAGGAGAGGTTGTTGGGAAGCCATTTTCCTCTCATTGAAGTGTTTTATATGGCGTTCAAGTGGACGTCCCCATAGGGAATTTCTGTTGGTGTTTCGGGAGTGATACCTTTAATGATACGCTGTTGAGAAGAAAATATGATGTTATAAACATAATTTAACAGTATTGCAAAAATATTTCAACCTTAGTATTGAAACATTTAAATAGCATGTTAATGGCATTTAATAGTAAGTTGGAATAGTCTCATTGACTTTCCTTAAGAAAGAAATTCCCAGGTGGCTCAGTTGGTTAAGTGTCTAACTCTTGATATCAGCTCAGGTCATGATCTCATGGTTCATGAGTTGAGTCCCATGTCAGGCTCTGCGCCTGACAGTGTGGAGCCTACTTGAGATTCTGTCTCACCCTTTCTGCCCCTCTCCCACTTTCTCTCTCTCTTCAAAATAAATAAACATTAAATTTTTTTTTAAACAAAGGAATTCCCAATTTGCTCTCAAATATAGATAAAAATGATACATTCAGGGAGCAACTGGCTGACTCAGTCGGAAAGCATGCAACTCTTGGTCTTGGAATCTGAAGTTTGAGACCCATGTTGGGTATAGAGATCACATACATACATACATACATAAAACTTTAAAAAATGACATATTCAGGAACTATAACCGTCTGTAAACTAAGAATATCACTGTAACACTAATGGGAGAAAATAATGAACTTTCAATAGAACCCTCCACTGGCCTATAACATGCTTTTGATGACCTGGGTAAGGGCATCTTTTTCTCTGGACATAGGAGGCCTGCTGTGGCCACACAGGGCCTGGGGAGCAGAGTGAGTGCTGGCCTCTGTCCCCCAGCTCCCTCACCCCTCAGCCAGCCTCCTTGTGCCCGGCATATACACCCCAGGCATGGGGCACAGTGCCAGCAGTCACTGTAATGGCTGGGCTGTTACTGATTTAATGAATCTACCTGTGAAGGAGTACTGGTTAATTCATACAAGGGTACAGATTATCATAACTAAGTTGAAAAAGATGTGACCATTTAAGTCATTACTCCTAAAGCAAACTCATGTTGACATAGAACTCACTATAGGGAAAAGGTTGAGAGTCTTTAGCTTAGAAACAGCTGAAGTACACAGAAGCTTTAAGACAGATCTAAAATATGTTTGGGCTTGGGTATGAAATATACAGCCCACCTTTTAAAACTTAGCATCAAGGTGACATGAAGCAGCTCAGGGTTGTGAAGAAGGAAAAACAGCACCACTTCAGAGGCTTAGAAAAATCTTTACTGAGTGGCTTAGTAAAATTTTTGATGGCCAAAAGTCTGTATGTATAGGAAGTGGGCAAAATTGGATCTGAAAGTAGTTTTTGATTTACGGATTTTAGGTGAAGCTCTGCTTCTCGTCCTTTAGATTTTGGGTTGAAAAAGTATGTAGTCCCCTCTGATCTTTTTTTCTTTTTTGAGTATAGTTGATACACAATGTTACATTAGTTTCAGTCCTTCAATCTTTTTTATTCTTATTTATTTATTGAGAGAGAGAGAGAGAGAGAGAGAGAGAGAATGCACACAAGCAGGTGAGGGGCAGCGGGAGAGAGAAAGAATCTCAAGAAGGCTCCACATGGAGCCCGACGGGGGTGGGGAGCAAGGGGCTCCATCTCAGGACCATGGGATCATGACCTGAGCCCAAATCAAGAGTGGGGCACCTAACTGACTGAGCCAACCAGGCACCCCCCGATTCAATCTTTTTATTTCCTGGTTCTGGGAGTTCTTTAAGGAGCAGGGCCTATAGAATCCAAACAGTTCTAGCCGCACCATTAATGAAATTAATAAAATTATGTATTTTGTGTTTCTAATGACCTTACCATTCAAGCACTGAAATCTCGCACTAGAAATCCCCTTAAAAAGGAGTTGCTCCAGTCCTCATCAGCTACCAGGACGTGTCAAGCCATAGAAAGTGAAGTTTCACAAACCATCCTTCCCCACAGACGAGTATGTAAATCATAACTGATTAAACAGAATTATGTCTTGGTAATTTGGAACTGGACACAGATAATTCTAACTACTCTTTAAAAATTTTTTTTAATTATTGTGAGAGAGAGAGTGCAAGTCGGGTAGAGAGAGAGGGAGGGAAAGAATCCCAAGCAGGCTCTGCACTGTCAGCACAGAACCCAACACGGGGCTCGAACTCACAAACAGTGAGATCATGACCTGAGCTGAGATTGAAGTCTGTTGTTTAACGAACTGAGCCATCCAGGTGCCCCAATAATTCTAACTACCCTTAAGTGGAGCTATGTTGTGCAGGGAGAGAAGGTGTATGGTGTATACTAAGGTGTTTGGTAGAATGGTGGAATGAACAGCATTGTAAAGTAGAATTTTGGCTTTTGTATTCTAGTCCCTAGCCACCCATTCTGCTGCCCTTCTGGTTGCTGATATCCCAAAATGCCAGGTCCGCTTTTTGCCATAATTTGGCAGCATTCTAGTTGCTGGACTACCATTGCTCTCAAAACTTGCCAGGCCCTGGCCTTTTACAAGATGATAATCTAAGAAAACGGATCACTATTGACGTCTTCATGAATGCTTACTTATTAGGGGACATCTTCCCAGGATCTTTGTGTAGTTTACTGGAGGTTTTTACAACAATGACCTAATCTAGTTGAATGACTCCAAACTTGAGACTTCCAGGATGCAGGTGCATATGCTGTCCTCCAAATTCCAGGTGAACAGTGGTAGACTTTCCACATAAAAGTCCAACTTTTGATCTGCCTAGGGTCCTAAAGAGTTAAGAAATTTACCTTTCTCTTAGTCTTTTTTTTTTTTTTCTTAACTATACCAAAATTGCATATGAGGCCTCCCTTATAGGTAGAATGTTATGGACCAAGGTATTTTGGTAGCATAATGAGATAATATACATGAAGACGCTTTGAAAAATATACAATCTTATATAAACTGTAAGGTTCTATGATTAAAATTAATTTTATCATTTTTTTTAAGTAGGCTCCACCCCTACGTGGGGCTTGAACTCACAACCCTGAGATCAAGTCACAACCCTGAGATCAAGAGTCAGATGCTCTACCAACTGAGCCTCCCAGGTGTCCCTAAAATTTTAGAGCACATTATTCATTACTGTATTAATATTACTATAATGGTAAGTTGTTTTTACTCTAATTCCTTAAGCTAAAACTACTACATCCTTATTTAGTGATGATTTTCAAAATAGCACTCGTCATACTGCTGTTAGAAAAATGGCCATGGACATTTTCCACCATCATCTCTACTTAAAATTCACATACTGCTTCAGACATGACAGATCTGATGTCCATGCCCAATGGCAAGCAGAAGGCAGAGGAGTCATCTGATGAGTACAGAATGCTATACACACCTCAAGCTGTGTGCTGTGGCGCATGCAAATAACCAGCTCACTCTTTTGCCACTGTATCTGAGGCTTATGGAGATGCCTTTTAAGGTGACAGAGGCAGCCGTCACAGGTCTACACCATGGTGTAGGTGAGCTTCATGTGGTGGACTCATCTCTTTCGAACAGAGCATAACAAGAAGACCCTTTTCTCCCAAAACGATTTAACTACTCTGAACACACACACTAGCACCTACCTCTTTAAATGTCCCTGGAGTGATGATCAGCCGATACGTTATATATGTGGGGATGCAGATAAAAGACGAGGTTCCTATGCAGTAACCCAGGACGATACTCCACTGAGGATAATTATATTGGAAAAGTCGTAGCTGTGGTGGGCTCATCAAAAAACTGCAAATGATGAACTAAAACAGAAATACCAAAAACATTCAAAATCTTAACAATATCCGTGCAGACAGGGACAGTTCTGATACCATGAACACCAAATGCTAAGGCTGAGATCCTCTTGGGAAATTCCCCAGATGTGATCTATCCTGCACTGAGCTCTGACACATGGGATCCACAAATTTCTGTGCCTAAGCAGCAACAATAAAACAGGTGCTTCTATTGATTTTCCTTTCCACCCCCCACCTTAACCCTTAGAGCAGGGACACCAAGCCTCAGAAAGTTGTTTCTGGGGGAATTACAGCAACCCCTTCAGGGCAAAGGGGAAGAGACCAGCATCTACTAAGAGTGGTTTGGGGCCTGTCCTCCCAGACAGTGAAGACTAAACTGGATGACCTCTCCACGGCTCCTGCCAGTCCTAAGGCTTCATACTTCTCTGCTTTATTCTCTTTTCCTCCTTCATTTCTCAGCTGTGATTATTTTTGGTCAGATGGAAGTTAGCTTTGTCCAGGAGAGATACTAAGGTTCTCAAGTCCTGTAGAGGACTTGGGCTCCTGGGTACACGTTCCTACTTTTCCCTTTTCTTGAGCTCTCTGCTTTCAGCATTGAGCACCTCAGCCTGGGGTTTCAACAAGGATGGCTTGAGGCATCTGAACAGTGGGTGCCCACCTGCCCCAGGCCCTCATCGCGAAAGGAATAATGGAAGGAAAAAGTAGCTTAATATACTTTTTACTTGAAAACTCAGTGAAAATTTCTCCCAAGAAAAGTTCTACAGTGTGTTCCCAACACTCCGTTTATAAGTTTTCTTATTTCAGTTTGGTTTCCAGAGAGAGCGTAAATATCAGTTTTTGCCCAGTAACCACTGGGCCGAAATCGTTATTGCTCTTGGTTTAATTTTATTTTATTACTTCATAGTCATAAAGAAGACAGTAATGTAAATTATTTGTGTGGTTAAACATCTATTTGTATCTTTTTTTCTTTGTCTGCAGGTAATAAAATGGGAAGCTGTTAAACACATATCCATCTTTAGTTGTCCTAAGTCCAGGAGGAAGCTTTCAAAACAGGAGCCTGGCCAATTACAAACCTTTCTCTGGACTTACTCTCCTCACCCCAGACCCAGCTACTAAGGAAGCCAGTTTTGGAACATGGAAAGATGGATTGGATGCAGTTAGGAGCCCTGATCTCATCTTGATGTCAGGTGTGTGAAATCCAGCACAGTTCAGAGGGGCCTCAAGCTCTTGGGGCAGAGCCAGTAAGTGTTGCTCCAGACACACCTTTGCAGGGCCCTCTCTCCTTGCTCATATATAATATTTTCTCTTTTTGTAACTTGGCCTCAGTGAAAAAGAGTATTTTTAGTAAGCTACTCATTGTTTACTGAAAGCAGCCTTAAAAAGCCCAGGGCAAGGGCTCTGTTAAGTAAACCCAGAAGTGGAAGACAGACTTGCCTCCTCTTAATTGGGCACTGGAGCACTTGCCTTTAGAGGAAGTGAGTAAAGCAAACATCACAGGAATTATGAGTGATGTGCCTGAACACAGATCTGTGCAGGGGTTCTGCTGGGCACAGAAACTCACTGACTGTACACCAAGTATTCACCCAGTCTGTTAGACGACCAGAGGTTCAGAGAAATTAAAAGTACTAAGAACCCAGAGCCAGGACTAGGGTAGAACACGTGAGGCACTCACCTTGGGCACAACATGTAAGTAAATTTTAGCAATCAAGAAATAATACTATGGTGCAATAGTTTAAATAGACAAGATCTGACAGGGCCAGATTAGGGTAGGGTGGGTGAAGTGAGACATGCAAGCACAGGGTCAGATCTTGTGTTTATTTAAAATGAAATCTGTTGATTAGGGACTTTTTTTTTTTTAATGTTTATTCATGAGAGGGAGAGAGACAGAGCATGAGCCGGGGAGGGGCAGAGAGAGGGAGACACAGAATCTGAAGCAGGTTCCAGACTCTGAGCTGTCAACACAGAGCCCCAACGCGGGGCTCAAACTCACAAACTGTGAGATAATGACCTGAGCTGAAGTCAGATGCTTAACCGACTGAGCCATCCAGGTACCCCAAATGGAGACTTTTTTTGCATTAATTTTGGTTTTTTAGAAAATATTACATTAAAATGGTCTTTATCTTGATTACTGAGTTTTTCGGCACCTCCCCTGCTGAATTTTATGCCTGTGGTGAGTGCCTCACTTGCCTCTCCCAAATCTCAGCTCTGGACATCATCTCCTCACTGTGTAGGAAATACTAAAGTAAACAAACAGACATGGCTTCTTCCCTCAAGGAAATAATGCAATGTCTCCAATTGCTTTGAAAAACAAATGAAAGGATTTAAGTAGATTATCTAAAAGCATTGGTAATAATATAAATTAATAATCCACTTATGTCAGAGTTTATGCTTCTAGTAATGGCAGGCTAGGTGGTTCATGCCAACACCCTCACTGAAAACAACTGAAACTTCTGACTTAAAAAAAAAGAAATATATATATATATATACGTATATATATATATATATATATATATATATATACGTATATATATATATATATACGTATATATATATACGTATATATATGTGTATATATATATATATATATATATATATATATGTATATATATATGTTTTTAATCTACCAAAAAGCACCAGTGAGCTGATAAGGTAATAAGGAACTACCAGGCCAAGATCTAGGGGAACATACCAGAGCCGCTGGGCCCTGAGAATTATCTGCTGCCTGGGACAATAGTTGGCTTTGGTTTTTAGAAAACTTCAGGGTCCAGGGGAATGGAAGTCAAGAAGGGATTCTGGGGTAGAGAGAGACACAGGCAGCATCGCAGAGGCAAGAATGAACATTCATCTTCTATGTTACTGTCCAGATGTATGGGTATAAAATGCCAAACAAAGGACTGCCCAGAGAAAGTCAAAAGAGAATACAAAATGGTTTTTTGTTTTGTTTTTGTTTTTAAAGACAGGAAGTAACAGCTATATGCCAAAGGCAGAGATGTCCCAGACACTCCTAACAAGCTGGAGCTGGATGGAAGGACCAGTCCAACAAACTTTCTTGGCTCTAAAAGATTTTAAAATTTCCTCCAAAATAAAGTTACAGATAAATGAAAGAACTGGAGAGTAATTTGTGCTGATGTGCACAGAGTCACTTTACCCCACACTACCTCAGAGCACACTGGGGATGTCAGCAGGGCACTTATCCTCCTTTGAGCAAGTTACCTCCTTCAGAGGGATGCCAGGAGGAAAAGCAGAGGCACGTGCTATAAGGAAAGAGTGAGTGCTGAATGCATCCTGGCAAGTAGGTAACCCTTGGAACTGAATGTTCTCACCCAGGTCCTTTAGCAATAAATGTATTCTACTTCTGACTCAGGTCCATGCTTGAGGACTTGCAGGGGTATTTTTAAGAAAATGAGCCACCTGGGTGGCTCAATGGGTTAAGCGTCTGACTTTGGCTCAGGTCCTGATCTCACAGGTTCGTGGGTTTGAGCCCCACATCAGGCTCTGTGCTGATGGCTCAGGGCCTGGAGCCTGCTTCAGGTTCTGTGTCTCCCTCTCTCTGTGTCCCTCCCCCGCTCGCATTCAGTCTCAGTCTCAGTCTCTCTCTCTCTCTCTCAAAAATACATAAACATTGAAAAAAAAATGAATACAAAATTACAAGGACCCCTCCCAGGACCTTCAAGAGCAGCTCAGTAAATCTTTCCCAGGTCTTGAACAGGTCTTACTTGTCATGTGACCTGGGACCCTTTAAGGCTTCAATTTCCTTAAATGTAAAATGGGGCATTAGAACTATTACTACTTCATAGAATTGCTGTAAGGATTAATAGAGCAATGGGTGTAAGTTTAGCACAAAGTCTGGCCTGGCACTTAATGTTCAATAAATGTTATTTATCATTATCACTGAGTTGGGGAATGATATAATACATGCATCAGGGACCGAAGCCCAGACTCCTCTACAATGTTAGAAGTCAGAAAAGGAGGCGGGGAAGTGTGGGGAGCACAGTGACTGGGAGGGGGCATCAGAGGGGCTTCTAGAGTGCTGGTTGTGTTTTTGTTAGCACAGTTTTGGCTACAAAAGTGTGCTCCATTATAAAATTTCAATGAGATGTACATTTAAGATTGGCACACTTTTCCATGTATCTGTTACACTTCAATAAAATTTACTTTTTATAAGTGTTTGAGTGGGCCATTCTTCAGGGCCAGAAGGAGAGGGAAATGACAACTCACCAGGAGAAACAGAGGGCTGATGGCTACCCAGCAGATCTTCCAAAACCATCCAGGGCTGAAGCCAAGCATTTCTTTCACATCACTGCAGAACTGAGTGATGCCTAAAATCACCCAAAAGAAAAAGAGATTGACTGAGGGAGGACATAGGCTGTTCTGTCCCTTGATTCTCAGAGACAGTAGCAGCTCTGGAATTTCTCCACAGCAGGAGCTCAGGGGCACCCATCTAGTCTGAAAGTGGGACAGAGGATTTGTCATAAAACTGCATTTGATAGCAAGCAACTTTCTTTCTACACAGAGTGGGAGTGGGAGGATAGGTGGACATTTGGGGGGGACCTAAAACCCCCCCCACTGGTGCCTCCCCACTTGGTACCCACACTGCTTTTCTAAGATCTCAGCATATATTTGATTTTACTGTAGAAAAGAATTTTCTAGGAGGGGCGCCTGGGTGGCTCAGTTGGTTAAATGTCCCACCTTGGCTCAGGTCGTGATCTCACGGTTTGTGAGTTTGAGCCGCCCCTCATCGGGCTCTGTGGTCTCAGTTCAGAGCCTGGGGTCTGCTTCAGTTTTTGTGTCTCCCTCTCTCTCTGCCCCTCCCCCACTCATGCTCTGTCTCTGTCTCTCAAAAAATGAATAAATGGTAAAAAAAAAAAAAAAAAAATTCTAGGAATTGTGAACCCATTTGACAGAGGCTGACTTCAACCCTTTGTTGGAAACTTCCAAGAGAAAATTTTAACCACGTATTGCCCATCTCCTATGCCAGATCAAGATCAAGGTTCTTCCATAAAAAGTATGTGAAAGTGAGTATTGGTAAGACATCGAGAGGGGCAAGGCAGTTGCTTCCCTGAGAGACCCAGCAATACCTGGGGCAGGTCTACTGCAATTCACATACTCTGAATCACTGAGGAGGTAGGGAGGGCTTCTGTTTTAAAAACTGGCCTCATGTTTAAAAACTGGGCTGGAAATTTGGGGCCTCCCCTTCTTCATATTATGTGTAACAACAAACATGCCAAAGCTGTTTTGTTACCATAGAAATTAGAGGGAAAAGTCAATACATTTTCAGAATAAAATAATCATTTCTTAATTTTATAAAGATGAAGAGTGGTATCTCTGAACCTGGTTTCCTTCATGTCAACTCCTAGGTTACCCCCACCCCCACCCATGAATTCTTAGAACCCATGTTAGCCCACTCTCTGTGCTCCTGCTAGTTTCACCCTTATCAGAATCCATCCCAGGATCAGAGGGGGTGAAGTGGGGATTTCACCAAGGCAGATAATACAAACAGGAACATTCTTGCCTCTTCTCTGGAAAATAATCTCTTGAACTCTATCTCAGGGCTTTGCAGGGAGCTCTTGCTTGCAAAATTTAAACTTGGGGCTACTCTATAAAACAGTGGGATATTGTATACTCTGCAAATGCACTCACTATGCACTAGTCCATTGTTCAGTTCTTAGACACAATCAGTATTTGAAGCCTCCACTATGGATGAGCTATATGGAACTGCTTCAGCCTGTCTCCACTGGGTGAACATTTAAACTCAGAAGGGAAAAAAAAAAAAAAATCCTCCCAAGAGTAAGGGGAATCAGTGTGGAGGAAATGGTGACCTGTTTCTGAAGAAGGCACTCCACTGAGGTTATTTTACAGACCCACTGGGAGGTGACGTACCCTGCCCTGACTTTCTTCAATGAAATCATCCCTTCTCTACTCTGGTGGCTGCAGGCTGGTGTAGATCATGAGTGTGGAAGGAAGCATCTTACCGTAAAACCAATAGACAGCAACTGCTTCTATAAGTACAACGGTGAGCACTGCAGGGCCTGTGGCATATTCCTCCAGCAGCTTTACCACGTACGCCCCTCCCTGGAAACGACATCATGATCCTGAGTGCGGGCCCTCTGAGGCACTACCTTCTCTTTACGATTAAAGCCAAAAGCAGCTTCTTAACTTAGGATAATTCTAGAAAAGTCCCACCTTGGACCTAATATAAATATCCCAGAGCCTGCCTCTTGGACTGACCCTCACTGTATGGGCCAGATTTCATCCCATCAGACGCCTCTTCCTGTCCTATGGAGCACTCTCTCCTTGTTTTTTATCCCACTAAGTTTTAAGAGACAAACTCAAGAGAGCCCCTGGATCTTTTTTTCAACTTTCTTCAATTTACTGAATACCTACTGTGTACTCTACCCTAAAGAATCCTCGTCCCTCAGGGCGCCTGGGTGGCAAGTGACCAACTCTTGATTTTGGCTCAGGTCATGGTCTCACGGTTCATGAATTTGAGCCTGAGGTCACTGCCACTGACAGTGCAGAGCCTACTTGGAATTCTCCCTCTCTTTCTCTCTCTCTCTGCCCCTCCCATGGACTCACTCTCTCTAAGTAAAATAAATTTTTAAAAAATCTAAAAAAAAAAGAATCTTGGTTCCTGAAGACTGAACCTGGGAGAGTTTGTAATACCAGACCCACTGAACACAGTGGCCATGGGTTTGCCTTCTATCTTAACTCACAAATCCTTTGGATCCTCCTCAGGGCCCCACCACCCTGACAAAGCTACCAGAGCCACTGGGGTCATAGCTTGAAGATTCAGATCTTCAAAATCTGCCTTATGTCGGGAGGACACAAGCCTAGGATGCCTGTGGGCCCTGATTACATTTTACAATATGTGCTTCAGCTACAAAAAAGAAAAAAAAAAATCATAGGAGAGAGGGTCTGACTTCCTCACCACTGCAAATTCCCTGGAGGAGACAGGGTGACATGACAAACATGAGATGCCAGCCTTCAGATATTCTGCATATGAGGACATCACGGCAATAATCCCATGAAAGCAGCCCTAAAGACTGGAAGAACAAATCTTAGTTTTTCTCCAGATACCCTGCCAAGCCTGAAATCTAAATTGGGTCTAATGTAAAATGCTAAGACCTCCAGATACCATGCACAGATTCTACAAACAGATGCTGCCAGAAACAACTTTTCTTCTTATCCTTGGTGACATTTTAACAGCAGTGACAACCCCTCTTACTTTAGGCCAAAGCCAGGGCACCATGTGGGGTGGAAGGAAAGGAATAGCTTCTTGTGCTGTTCCACTGCCCCGGGGTAGGCTGGCTCACAGCTGAGGGCCGTGGTACTCACAAAAGTCAGGGTGACGAGGGATCCGAAGAAGCAGGTAATGACCACGCCAAGCACAAACCACTCTCGGCGCTCGGACCAGATGTGCGGAAACTCATCTATCACAGCTGTGATCACCCCCTCCAAGCCTGCAAACTGAAAGGGACACACAAGCAGTCACAGGGGAAGCTCAGGACAAGTCTGTCACCTTTGAGGACAGTGAACAGGAGGGAGTGACCGTCAAGCTGGTCATGACCAGTTCCCCACCATACACCAGACCTCACTGGAAATATATTACCCTGTTTCACAATCTCATTTAGAACCCAACCCTAATGACATCAAGGAAAGAAAATATAGGGCCTGGACAGGACTTCTTTATGTGACGTCTCTTGGGGTAGACGCTGGTTGCACCAGAAAGGCCAACTCAAAGCTGAGACTCATTCCACCCTAATGAGTACAAGGTGCTGAGCCGAATGTGGGGCAGCAGGGTACTGAGACAAAAGAGTGACCTTGCTCTCACCTTAAATACTGCCATCTGGTTAAGGGACGGTGCCCAGTAATAACAGGTCACATATGCTGAGCCCTGGCCTGTGCAGACACCTTACCCTCATTAGTCCATTATGACCCTCTAACACACTAGAGGGCCGTGAGCACCAGCAGTGAGGACTGAACAGGGGCTGAGAAAGCACCGGGAGGGAGCAGCCAAGACCGCCTGGGGTGGCCAGGATGTGAGGGGTGGGGGATAGGTGCAGCTCCCCCTCCCTCCTGCTCCCCTTCCCCCCTCCCCTTCCTCCCGCTCCCCATTCCCCTCCTCCTGTTCCTCTTCCTCCTCCTTAGAGCCAGGTTTCCCTCTCCATCCACTCACGGTGCTGTCCAGGCCCAGTGTGATTAGCATCAGGAAGAAGATGATGGCAAAGAATGTGGACGCTGGCATGTTGGCTATGGCTTCTGCATATGTGATGAAGAGGAGGCTGGGGCCTGAGATAGAGAGGGAGAGAGGAGGAGGTAGTCCCTGGGACCTGCTCTGCAAAGATGTCTCAGGGGAAAACTCAGCCATACCAGCAATTATAATTCTTTTTTTATTTTTTATGTTTGTTTATTTCAAGAGAGAGAGGGGAAGGAGCAGAGAGAAGGAGAGACAGAATCTCAAGAAGGCTCTGAACCACCAGTGCAGAGCCTGATGTGGGGCTTGAACTCAAAACTGCGAGATCATGACCCAAGATCAAGAGGCGGACGCTTAACGGACTGAGCCACACAGGCGCCCCAACAATTACAATTCTTGTCACAAGACCTTACATGTGAATTAGGCTTGGACACCTACCAAATACTTCCTCACACTCCACACCAGCTCACCAACCCATGCTGACATCCTGGGAGGCAGGCAGGGAATAGTATCCATCTTGGAAAGTGTGAACTCTCAACTAATGTGGGGAATGGAAACAAACCCAAGACCCTAAGACTAGCAAAACTGCACACAAGAATAAGTTTCCACCATATAACAACTCAGAGCTTTTTTCAGGGCCAGGACTGATATCTCTAACATTTCACAACATTTAGCTCTCTCTGATCGCTTTAGCTCCAAAACAGTCGGAGACGTGAAACTGATTTCAGAAGAGTCATAGAAGCTTTGGAATAAAGGCCTCCCGCTATTTTAAAGTCCCTTTTGATAGTGTGAGGGACTTGTCCTCAACCTCTCACGAGCTAGATAGGGGTGCCTTAGTTTGGGGTACAGGCATGATCAGAACTATGCATCAGGCCAGAGACAGAAGCATGTTGGCAAGCATGTTGGGATTCCATCCAGGAGATCCCACTGCCACTTTTTCAATATCTGTCACTCCTTTTCCATGAAAGCCTCATAATACAATAGAGTGACTGTGTCATCTACATTTTATTTTTCTCCAAGGGGAAATTCTAAGGATCATTTGCTTACTAGACTTGTACCCATCACTGGACCCAAACCTACTGGTTTAAAAAGACCTCAGCTAAGTCATATTTCAAGCCTATGTGTGTTGAAGGCCCCAGAACCGGGTGCCAGGGGAGCTACCCCATCCCCACCAGGGTGGAGTACATGGGAGGCAATAAGTTTCCCTAAAACTTTGGAAAAATTTTAAAGGAACACTTAGAAATAATTTAAAAGTTAGATATTTGTAAAGATCCATGGAGCAGCCAAGCAGTTCAGTGAAGAGTAAGGGACGTAAATGGAACCCACATTCCCACCTG
The DNA here is from genome assembly GCF_018350215.1 of Panthera leo. Classification (NCBI taxonomy): domain Eukaryota; kingdom Metazoa; phylum Chordata; class Mammalia; order Carnivora; family Felidae; genus Panthera; species Panthera leo. The sequence goes on along the minus strand of NC_056692.1, from coordinate 16,555,086 downwards.
CATCTTTAGCCACCTCAGACACCTCTTCGTTCCTCATCTCTGCCATATACCCGAGCACCGTGAAGATGACAAATCCGGAAACGAAGCTCGTCATGCAGTTCACCCCACTGGTCACCAGGGCATCTCTGGAGCAGAAAACCCAAATGAACCTCAGTTCACCAAGCAGAGGGTCTAAAGAGCATCTGTCACCAGCCAAGGCAAGGACGAGCAGGCTGAGTTCACAGGGACCTCAGGCCAATCCTGGTGTCCCCTCTGCCCCTCCCAGGCCCAGCCTCTCAGACGGGAAGGTGGCTCGAAGCACAAGCTGCCGTTACCACCATGCACAGCATGGCAGAGCAGCAGGTCAGGACTGGTTTGAAGAGATGGTGCTGTTGTGAACGGGAATAACACAGACCTTTTTATTTCAAACAAGAATTGCTCGGAAACAGGGCCTGGATTGGAGTGGGAGCCAGGAGGGGGCCTTGGCCTCACATTTGTGAAGCCCTCAGATTCAGACTTTTGAAATTATGTGCAAATGAGGTTACAAGAGTGTCACAGAGATATCCTGACACTTAAATTAAAAAAAAATTTTTAACACTTACTTACTTTTGAGAGACATAGAGCCCCAGTGGGGGAGGGGCAGAGAGAGACGGAGACACAGAATCCGGAGCAGGCTCCAGGCTCTGAGCTGGGGCCCGACTTGGGGCTCAAACTCACAAACCATGAGCCAAAGTCAGATGCCACTGAGGTGCCCCAATATCTTGACACTTTTAAAAGAACACCTCATCATACAACTTTAGGCAGGGGTCCCAATGCAATGCCACATTGCTTAGGGTACTTGTGAATTCCTTTTTAAGAATAAAAGAATTCATTAATTATCTTATGAACAAGCACAATTAGAGTGCTGGACACTGCCATCTGTGGTGGAACATTAAAAAAAAAGTTAACTCTAAAGATGATGAGTGGGGGCGCCTGGGTGGCTCAGTCAGTTGAGCATCTGACTCTTGGTTTTGGCTCAGGTCATGATCTCAGTTTGTGGGATGGAGCCCTGTGTCAGGCTCTGCACTGACAGCATGGAGCCTGCTTGGGATTCTCTCTCCCTCTCACTCTACTCCCCTGCTCATCTCTCTCTCTCAAAAAAAAAGTAAATAAACATTAAAAAATAAATAAATAAAGATGATGAGTGATACTGAAATCATAATTGGTACAACACTCACTGTTTAGTCCAAATTTCTGATTTTGCCCCCAAAATTATGGCATTTTGTATTGGTCAAAATAGTCCAATCATCATACTTTTGTGCATATGTACATAAGGAAATTATCACATTACAACTGTTGTTCAACACATTAATAAGTGAAATCTAAATATTTAATATATGTTGCAATTTTTGTAAACCTGCTTTGGCATTTCTTTATTTTTTTTTGATATACAGAGACTTAAAAAACGGAAGTGGCCTGGGGCTCCTCTCAATCTCTGAATGGTCTGGGTGAGGCTTCGACCCCAGGGGGTGCTCTGGCCACAAGGGAACTGGTCAGGGATCTGTGACACACCTGAGCCCAGCCAGGCTTGAAGCCATTAGTTCGATCCCCTTCCTCCTGGCCAGCTGACTTATGCTCACCCCACTTTCAGGCTTTACTTGGGGTGGGGGGCAGATACTCACTGATAACAGTTGTTGTTGAATTTGTTGTAGCTAGCGAAAGCCAGTAAGACCCCAAAGCCAGGACCAAGAGAGAAGAAGATCTGTGCGGCAGCATCCACCCACACCTGGAAGGCAGCAGAGGTGGGGGTGAGGGCTGGGCCCCGGGCCTGTACTCTGGCTTCCAGCTGGCTACGTGCAAAGTGAAAACCCAGCTCTCAAAGCTCATGCCAGGGATGACCACATACCAAGTGCCAACAAATGTGGTTTCTCCTCCTAACATTGAAGCACAAACCAATCTACTGGTCTCAACTCTATTTTTCATGCTTCTATTTCTGACTTAAAGCACGACTGCAGACTTGCCATTGAACCCAAATTTCAATAGTTGTCCCTACTCGGGGGGACTAGCTTCAGTTAGTAAAATGACAGACAGGGGCACATCGTTTTCCTCATGATCTTACCCCTGTCTCCAGGAGTTTCTGCCAGTTGGGTTTCAAGTAGAAGAGAATACCCCTCCAGGCTCCGGGGAGGGTGGCGCCTCTTACCAGCAGGACTGAAAGGATGATGTAAGGGAAGGTGGCTGTCACCCACACCACCTGTAAAGAAAGGGGTAGAAACACAGGTTGTCAGCATGTGGTTGTTTATATCTTTTATTCTCGAAAATCTCCAAGGAAGGAGATGTACCTCTTCTTTTCTGTAACTATAGAAGGCAGGGTGGCGTTGCAGAAATATCAGCAGCTTTAGAATCAGTCAGTGATCTGATTCACAGCTTGCCAATACTACCACAAACCCACTTCCCAGCCGTCATATGGGAAAACACCTAGCAAAAGATGATAAAGTAGCCAGTGTACATAAAGCACTGATCATGGCTCATCATGGGTTTTCAATAAATTATTGTCACTATTAATAATTGTGACACTACCAGTGGGTTAAAAGAATTTTTTAAAAATCACATAATGGTTCCTGGGATTGGCCCGTTTCTGGAAATTTTTTTAACACATATCCGGTAAAGAGAAACTGAGCATCATAAATTGTGTTTGGTGTTGAAGGAAACATTGTCCCTCTGTCTATAGCGGTCCAGGCTACTGAGTTCTGAGTTTGAATCCTCTGGAGCCCCTTGGCAGGCCTGGGTCAGCAGCCAGAGTCCTCCTCACCTTGCCAGACGTTTTGACACCTTTCCAGATGCTGAAGTAGATCACAGTGAAGATCAGCATGATGCAGAGAGCGAGCTGCCAGCTGATGCCCCCCAGGTCCTGAAGTCCCTTAGACCGATGGATCTGCAGGATGTGGCGCCTGGAGACAGCGAGAAAGAAAGGCCCATGAAACGGCCTGAGCAGTAAGCTGAGGATACCACCTGCAACACCTCCAGGGGGGTCCAGAGAAGAAACAGACACCACGCTGCAAGGACCAAGCAGTCGCTAGGCCTCAGGAAGCGCTGGGTCTGCGGGTCCTGATGGACGGGGCAGTACATTCAGCCCACAGACCCTAGAAGAGCACGCAGCTCCCAAGGTGGACTTCCAGGCTGGGGCAGCATCTGTATGTGTGGGAAGCATCTTCTCCACCCCAAAATTACTCTCTCCTGGGCCACAGCTGCCTGAAATTCCAGCATTAAAGAATACTACCCACCCCAGGCATCTTCTTCCAAAGGATAGATTCCACTTGTGAAGTGAACACATGAAACCAGAAACCCTGGATGGTTTTAAACTATTGAAGCAACGGGAGGCTCTGATTCCATGACAACAGAATGAGAGCAGGGCCCAGGAGGAAGGGCGGTTTTGACACAGGCGAGTAAGTTTGTAATGTGAATGAAGGAATCACCCTGGGCACATTGGGACCGCCTGGCCTGGCACATCAGGAAGGAGGGGGCAGGGTTGCTTGGGTCTGTTATATGTCCGACTCTTGGTTTCGGCTCAGGTCATGATCTCACAGTGGAGCCCACATCGGGCTCTGTGCTGAGTGTGCATTCTGTCTCTCTCACTCTCCCTCTGCCCCTCCCCTGTGCTCACTTTCTCTCTCTCTCTCTCTCTCTCTCAAAATAAATAAATAGGGGTGCCTGGGTAGCTCAGTCTATTTTGTGTCCGACTCTTGGTTTCCTCTCAGGTCATGATCTCATGGCTCATTGGTTCAAGCCCCAAGTCAGACTCTGTGCTGACAGCGTGGAGCCTGCTTGGGATTCTCTGTCTCCCTCTCTATCTGCCCCTCCCCTGCTCTCTCTCTCCCCCTCTCTCTTTCAAAATAAACATTTAAAAATCAACAAACATTTAAAAAAGCGTTTAAAAAAAACAAAAAAAAGAAAGGGGGATATCACAAAGGGCCAGATTAGGGAGCACTCAAAGCAGAGTCTCCCAGCTCCAAACCTGCCAGGGGCGCCCTGCCACTCCCTCACTTACATTTACTCACCCCACCCTAAGAGCTTCATCCCTCAGAAATCTGTCAGGAAAGAGGTGAAGCGCCCCTGGCCCCTGCCTCCCTCCTAAGACGCCAACCCCCAGGGGTGTGGCCTGCTTCTAACAGACCACCCCCTCACTTACATGCACTTACGTGTAAAATTCTTCTGCAGGGGACGTTGAGTGGAGCGTCCAGGTGACGTTGTCCTCGGAGAAGTAGTTGGTGCAGTTGCCAGTGTTCCAGGAGTTCTTGCAGCTGGTCCAGGGCAGCTGGTCCGTGAAGGAGGAGATGAGGTAGTAGAGCGCCCAGGCCATGATGGTGTTGTAGTAGGAAGCGATGTAGAAGGCAATGATGCAGATGGCATACCCGATCCCTGGGAGAGACGGGAAGGGAGGCCAAGTCTCAAGGACAGCCCAACGGTGAAAGATGGCCCCGGGTCACCGGAGGGCCCTGCGGCTCAGGTGAGAGAGAAAGGTGGGGCTGCCATTCACTTCATTCCCCAAGACTCTGGGAGGCCGCAGAAAGGTGGCAATGTGGTAAATTCCTTAGATGTTTTTTGCAAGATTACACATTTTAGAAACTAGGTGCGTGTGCTGTTAATGCTTTAAACGTTTTTTTCTATTTCGTTTGCCTGAAAAAATATTTTTATTTCAGTGTAGTTGACACACAATGTTACATTAGTTTCAGATGTACAACAGAATGACTGGACAAGTCTGTATGTTATACTGTGCCCAGCCCAAGTGTAGCTGCCGCCTGTCACCACACGACGCGATTACAGCACCGTTGCCTGTACTCCCTATGCTGTGCCTTTTATCCCTGTGACTTACTCTTTCCGTAACTGGAAGCCTGTATCTCCCACTCCCCTTCACCCATTTGGCCCATCCCCCCACCCCCTTTCCTTCTGGCAACCATCAGTTTATTCTCTTTACTTACAGGTCTGTTAGGTTTACTTTTGTTTATTTATAAGTTTACTTTTATTTATTGATAAGTAAAATGTTTACTTTACTTTTATTATTTTTTTAAGTTTATTTTTTTTAGTAATCTCTACATCCAATGTGGGGCTGGAACTCATGACCCCGAGGTCAAGTGTCACATGCTCCACCAGACACCCAGGTTTACTTTTTTTATATAACATTTTTGAAAGTTTATTTATTTATTTTGAGAGAGAGCGCGCGCACGTGAGCAGGGGAGGGGCAGAGAGAGAGGGTGAGAGAGAGAATCCCAAGCAGGTTCCACATAGAGAGCCCCATGTGGGGCTCAAACTCACGAACCATGAGATCACAACCTGAGCCGAAACCAAGAGTCACTTAACTGACTGAGTCACCCAGGTGACCCCTCCAGGTATACTTTTAATTGCCATTTATTGTTTCCCTTTAACAATCTCATACCACTTAAATAGTCAAAAACTTCATTACTCAACTTATCTCCCAGAGATACCTGAAGGCCTAATTGATTCCAGAAGAGGGTCCCTAGCTTCCATATGTGGACAGAAATCACCTCTGCCCTGCAGGACCCACTCATACACCCACCCACTTAAGCCTTCCAGTTACCTTTGAAAATTGGGCAGATTTTCCTCCATATCGAAATGCATCCGTTTCGGTGGTATTGGCCTAGTGCGAGCTCCATGTAGAAGAGCGGGATCCCCCCAAAAACAGCCATGATGGTGTAGGGTAGGAGGAACGCTCCTGCGACAGATGAAAGACAATTTTATTCCCTGCCCACGTCCCTCCCAGGACAGCCCTACTGACTGGGCTCACACCAAGATTCACAGGGCCACCTGAGGCTCGAGTGTCGTGAAGCCACGGTGTGCCGAGGGACCTCACATTGTGCCCCCCCCCCCCCCCCCCCGCTCTTAGTGCTCTACCAGAGCGCCACAGTGAACGGGGGTTTCAGGGAGTGAATGAAGGAGGCAGAGAGTGCGTGGAAAGGAAGCTGGACTTGGGACTCAACAGACCAGGTCCCAGAATTAGTCCCACTTCTAACTACCGGGAGGACCCTGAGCCACCTCTCCCCTCTGAACCTTTATTTTCCCTCCCCTATAAAAATGACAGAGTCGAGGGGTGCCTGGGTGGCTCAGCCAGTTGAGAGTCCGATTTCGGCTCAGGTCATGATGTCACGGTTTGTGAGTTTGAGCCCCGTATCGGACTCTGTGCTGACAGCTCAGAGCCTGGAGCCTGCTTCAGATTCTGTGTCTCCCTCTCTCTGCCCCACCTCCATTCACACTCTCTCTGTGTGTGTCTCTCTTTCTCAAAAGTAAATAAAAACATTAAAAAAATTTTTTTTTAAATGACAGGGTTCAGGTGGGCTGAGCTTCCCCAATCCAGCCACACGTAATAATCACCGGTGAGCTTAAGAACACACACCCACCATCCCCCTGAAGCAGAAATTCCAGATATGGTGTAAGACAAAAACTCTTAAGCTGCTCAAGTGATTCTGATGCAGCTGGTACACAGAGCGGAGTTCGAGACCCTTGGGACAGAACACCCATGACAACCCGTACAACAGTGGCAACAATCACCAAATTAGTATTTTTGTTCATCCGTACGTACTATCCCTGGCTCCAGATACTTGCTATTGATATTTGGTTGTAATTCCATAATTCTGCTGTGCCGGAATGCTCCCCTCCGGGCCACCTTTGCAGATGTGGCTGAAAAGGGTAGTTCGTCACAGAATGAGGAAGTGTGGGGTTGTTGTGTCACTGGAGATGCTGGTGTATCTTGGTTCTCATGGCTGACGCAGAATGTGGAAAACCTAGGTGGCGACTGCTCACCTGCAGCCTGAGTTTTAGCCCACAGGGTGGGTCAGCGGTGATTTTCCCTGATAATGTTCTCTCCCGTAAAGTGCTCTGAACTCAGAAACCTGAAGTCAGTGCAACTCAGAAAGGTCCCACCTGACTTAGAATCATGCTGGGTAAATCTGGCTTGAGAATAAGAACCACGTTGTGTTCTCAGGATGGCATCTGTCCAGCTTTATAGTGGGGAATTGATGTAGAAGAAACGTCACCAGTGACCCAACCCCTTATATAAAGCTCAGGCTAAAGGTGAGCCCTTGCAGGCTGGAGATAAGGTGACTCCAACTTCTGCTCCTCCCAGGCAGGGGGTGCTGGCCTTCCCCAGCCCCCACCCCACCCCTCACCCCTGAACTGCCTTTGCAGCTGCAAGGACCAAGGTCCTTAAAAAATGTGGCAAATCCTGGCCACTCTGCATCAGGCCATCGGAAATGAGGAAGGACACTAATGAATTCTCCCCCAAACCTTGTTTTAGCTGCCCTACCAAATCAGAGTCCAGAGCTTCTGTCAAAATAAAGATTGACTGATTTGACCTCCATTTCTCGTCCTTTTCCCACTTTGATAGCAAGTCCATTGTCAACACAGAGGCCCCATACCTACTCACTCTTCTCCACTCTCCTCTTTGGGGCTCCCATATCCATGCCTCCAGTCAGCTACTGGTTTTGATAATCTACAAGTTAACTGCTCTGAAGGTAGAAGGAGGAATAAGAAGTAGTCTCTAGCCTCAAAAATGCAGCACAAAAATGTAGACATATCCATGTATGATTTAGGTTAGCAGCAATGCCATGCTGTGGCTGGGTTCAGCTCTAGATCATGCTCAGATTCTAACTCCAGACTCTGGACCTGGGCTGACACCCTTCTCTGACCCGGGAGGGCCTGGGACCCTGGAGCCACTTCCCAACGTTTCCTTACACAGACGTAACCTCTCTGGACTCCCTGCAAGAGTGCAGCTTGGATGATGCAGGGATGAGAAGGGGGCTCTGCCACAAACGACGCACTAAGGAGGCTGAAAGCCTGGCGAGTTTGGGTTTGGGAGAGCTTTCACCCAACTTCATAACCCAGAGAGCCCCAGACATGCTGACTTAGCATTTTGGCTTCCTGGGGACTTGTCTTTTGGACTAGCTTGAAAGTCTGAGCAATCATGTTCCCAGATTCCTCAGTTAAGACAGAAAAGACATGATTTCTGTTCTGGCCTCCCAAGAGGATTTACAGACCATCCCTCGGACACAGCCTCTGCTCGTAGCCCATGATACTGACCCCCTCCATTCTGGTAACATATGTAAGGAAAGCGCCAGACGTTGCCCAGGTCCACGGCATAGCCAATGACCGAGAGGAGGAAATCCATCTTCTTGCCCCAGGTCTCCCGTTCCCCTCGATGAGCCTCAGCCACTAGGGAGGTGGTGGCAGCCGGAATGGAGTGCTGAGTGTCATCTTCTGCACCAGGGCTTGGAACTGCTGAGTACCCATTGGAGATTTGGCCAGACTCCACCTTATCCTCGGGGACAGGCACACCCTTCTGTAGAACTCCATTTTCCTGACAATCGTCTTTATCCTTACAGGCTGACAGCTCCTTCTGGGAATTTAAGGGCGTGGTATCCATCCTGCTGGCTAGGAGATGATACTGACACCCATCTGCCGAGGACCAGAACCGAATCCTCAGTGCTCAGATGCGTGGGTCTCCTCAGAGCTTTATACCAATGGGATTGAGAGCTCTGTTGGAAAGGCACAGACAGCACGGAATTATGCATTTTACTCATCTTTGGTATTAACATCAACAAACATCTTAAACTGCATTAACCAATGGGATTACAAATGCCTCTGTCAAGCATGAAACGTTCTGTCTGCTGTAGGATAGTCAATAAAATCAACTACAGTTTTCAACCTACATGAGGTATCAAAGCACAATCAAGTAATTTGGGAAGGAAAAACCAAAACAACAAAACAAACAAAATAGACAGCAAGTCACCAAGGTCTTGCACAGGCTCTATTTAAGAACAAAGTACTGACATCACTCTGAGGGGCTGGAATTGCATCCTGGGGTTTACCAGTAACTCGGAAGAGTGTGAGAAGAGGGCTTGCTTCAACAAAGCTTCGCAGAGCACTTACCTTGTCCTGGACGCGGCGCTGGGAAAAGAATAACAAAGAAAGAAGCGGTTTTTGCCTGCAAATAGGTTAGGACAATCCTCTCCGTCTTTTAAGCTGAACATGCCATATGTTTTATATAAATTGTAAGTATGACTTTGAAAGGAAAAGAGCAAAGGCACGAGGTGAAAAGGCCACCCTGTGGGAGGCACCACTAGCTCCTTAGCTCTGGGCTTGTTCACTCTTCCTGCAGCCCAGCTCTTAGAGATGCCAGCTGCTTCTGGCTGTGTCCAGGCCATCAGCGCTCCGCTGTTCACGTTGTGCCTCTACAAGTCCGACAGGCTTGAAGCGGCGCCACTGCTCACCATTTATTCTGCCTGCCTCTCCTAAGGTGAGTCCACCTGTTACTTCGCAGCCGTGGGCAGGTGGGATCACTTCTCCCCTAGGCCGGAAGAGCCAGGGAGAACAGCATGCAGGGTAGAGATGCCAGCATGACTGGTGTCTCTGTCCCCAAGCGCCTCGGTGGAGAGGGCTGGCCGGGAACTCGGCACCACCATATCCCTGCCGGGGGCCGAGGTGTAGAGAAGTCAGCTCGGCAATCCAGATCGAGGCCTCACACGTCAAACATGGGGTAGAAATCTGAGCCCTTTTGGACTTTAAACCTATGACCTGTTATAAAGTAGTACGGAGCCAAGACCTTCCATCTAACTTCATTTCATCTGGGCCTGAACTTTTCAAGTTCTTGAAATGGTCTGGGACTTGAAACACATTTCTGCTTAGCTCAGGTCACTTTCTACCTTTCTAGATGCCTGGTATCACTATTCACAACTGAAAAGATCTGATATTACCCCTTCAGAGCCAACAGTTGGAGGATGGCTAGAAATTGGTAACTAATAAAAATGGCTGAGTATGTCTCCTACCTACTTGGGGCTTTCAGGGACTAGAACTTAACTATCCACATGTGGGAACGTGAAGACGAAAATGTAGTGAAAAATTAGAACACAAAGTAGTAGATTCACACCGATGACGACATACCTAAATACTGGCAAGGATTAGAAATGAACACGAGAGGATGCAAGTAATTAGCGTTTTGTGTTCATTGGGTTCTTTTTTCTGTAAAGTAGAAAATTTTAAAGGGATTGATTGTTGCCAAAAATATTACAGCAACAAGAGAGAAACCAGCTCCATAGATCTAGGGTGTGTGTGTGTGTGTGTGTGTGTGTGGATGGGGGTGGGTGTCTTGGGTTCTCCCCTATCCAGCTACTCGGTCCCTACCCCCTGACCCTATCCGGGGCTCACGGATGCAAACACCACTCACCGAAGAACATGAATTTCTGACCAAGAGTGTTCTAGGTAAAACCCCATTTGGCTCATCTTGACGCTGTTCTCCAGCCTCTCCCTGTCCGCTTCTCTGGACTTTTAAAATTAACCACACATTCTCTCATCCACCATAAGTAACCATGTACCAGGCTGAGGGATTTTTTTGAAGGTTCATTTTTTTCCCCAGGTCCCCTGGTTGGCTCAGTTATTTAAGCGTCCAGCTCTTGGTTTTGGCTCAGGTCATGATCTTACAGTTCATCGGATCAAGCCCCACATCAGGCTCTGCACTGACAGTGTGGAGCCTGCTTGAGATTTTCCCTCTACCTCTCTTTCTGCCCTTCCCCACTTCCGTCCCCCCACCCCTCTCTCTCTCAAAAATAAATAAGTAAATAAACTTATTTAAAAAAATAAAGTTCTTGGGGCACCTGGGTGGCTCAGTCGGTTAAGTGTCTAACTTTGGCTCACGTCATGATCTCACGGTCCGTGGGTTCGAGCCCGCGTTGGGCTCTGTGCTGACAGCTCAGAGCCTGGAGACTGCTTTGGATGCTGTGTCTCCCTCTCTCTCTGCTCTTCCCCCACTCATGCTCTGTCTCTGTCTCAAAAATAAATAAACATTAAAAAAAATTTTTTTTAATAGAAAAATAAAATAAATTAAAGTTCTTTTTTTTTCAAGAGAAAGATGATGAGGTGTCAGTGTATTTAAACACACAGCTAAATTAAACCTGAACTTTGTGGTCCCTGGCTGTGTTGTTTGAAGAAGGTCTCTGTACTTCCCTTTGGCCTATATCAATGCTGTGTTCTCCACATTAAATACTGAAGAACTTGAAGATCAGATGACAGAGATAAAGAACTTTACCATGTGCAGCCAGATGATACTCAACAAACAAAGCCAGCCCATCACTGAGATTCCTTTTTCCCCCAACTTCAAAATTGTACCCCAAATTTTCTGCAGGAACTTCTTCCTATCTTTAATACTCCTCTAGTTTCAATGCTCCTCTAGTTTAAACTGCCACTCATGGCACCTGGCCGGCTCAGTCGGTGGAGTGTGTGACTCTTGATCTTGGGGTCATGAGTTTGAGCCCTACCGTTGGGTGTAGAGGTTACTTAAAACAAAACAAAACAAAACAAAAAACTGCAGCTCAAAGATCTTCCTCTGGCGCATCCACCACGGTCTATGGGACGGAAACATCACCCATCTCCGAAGAATACAGTGGCAGAGGGAATACACACTTTGCCATCCTAGCAACTCTGTCGCCTTTCTGATGTGAGAGTCAAGTGATTTGTTCTAGATTTCATGTAATCTCTCCCTTGGGGCATTCTGCAGGGGAGCTGGAAGACGTGTGTGTGTTAGTGAACTTTTTTGGACAATGTATGTTCTTCAGTACCTTCCCCTAAGGCAACCAATCTTGATTTCTTGGCATCTGTCATGAGCAGCTTCTAGACAAATAACGTGCTCTCTATTTTTGTTCTGAGCATTACAAAGATCTTGTTTCCTGAAATATCCCCCCGCACTTTTTTTTAATTGCATCAACAGCCTGAAATGGTTCAAGTTGTAAGAAAGCCTGTTAAGAGCGATCCATGACTTCAGGTGGTCTCTCTGTCCACCCAGCTCTGCTTTCTAGGGTTCTTCTATTGTGCTTGCACCCCCAATCACTTATGTGCAAACATAAGTTACAGCCACCCAAAGCCACCAGACAGGTGGGAGATGCACATCTCCTTTTCTTCAATTCATTCCTCTGCCTCTCCCAATTGGAAGAAGCTCCTCCCAGTTACTCACCCAGTTGGCCAGGAGAAGATGGCCTGGCCTGGACCCCCTTCTGCCTGCAGGATGCTCCTACTTGTGGGTCCCACTCTCCCTTCCTACTTTTCTGATTCGACAGAGCACTGGCCACCCTTTTCTACTGAGATCAGCAGGTAACAGTTGAGAGCAAGCCACCCGGGAACACAGAAGTAAGAGTTAAGAATATTGGTTTCTAAGAATGTTCCCTTAAAAGCTTTCTTTTTACAAGATATTTTTATCCTGCTGGGTAGAGATTGCAAACGAGGTCAATATGACAGCTGTGACCTCCACTCAGTAGCCTTTGAGTTTCTCCGTGGCCAGAAAAAGCCCCAGAAGCCCTTCCTCTGCACCTCGAATGTGTGCCCTTGTGCCAGGCTGAGCAGGTGACAGGCTGTGGGTGGTGCCACATAACCCCAGTCCTCAGTGGGATGACAACCTCACATGCAGGACTCTCATCCCCATCTCTGCACACGGGCAGCACAACGGTGTCATTGACAGGCTGGCAGTCAACTTTCTGCTCACACCCTGCTTCCTCCCAGCCTAGAGGGGGGGCTAATTCACTCCACCTCCCCAACTCTACCCCAGTATAAAAGGGATTGTTTCCATTTAAACTTCTTCTGATCAAATCTCTATTCCTCTTTTCACAAACTCTGTCTCTGTAGCCAGGGGAACCAGTATGTGAACAAGTGTGTAATTATAGTGATTAGTCATGAAACCACCCAGACCTTTGGAAATGTCCATGACCCTACTTGTCTGTTTGACATACATCAGCACATTCTAAGCAGAAACACTATAGAAATGTTGTACTTTGACTTCACTTGTGGAGATCAAAGTGAGTTCATTTCTCAGGACGCTCAGTTTTCATTTCCAAAAACAAAACAAAACAAAACAAAACCCAATGTGAATTATGGGTTTACCACTGAGATAAGATTAATTATAGGTCATATAGCCAAGTGGCAATTTGCATTCACTATTCAGAGAGAGAGTCTGAAGTTCCCAAGACACCTCCCGAGGGTGACAGGAAAGCTCTGGTGTCTATTTATACGAGGGTGACAGGAAAGCTCTGGGCCGGCATGGAGCCGGGCCCTCTGCCACACAGCAACACTAATTCTACAAAGACACACCGTGTGCCTAGTACATGCTAGGCTCTTCGAGGCAAGGCAGCCACTGTCCTGCCTTCACGGAGCTCACGGCACAAGGCCAAAATCTGACTGTGGGAGAAACGGTACTTCTGTCTAAGGAGGGAGAGGCGGGCGCTGCTCCACAGTGCTGCTGTGCACCCTTCTGTAAACAGAGGTTTCTGCCGACCTGATGCAGCATGTTGAGATGCCTCACACTGCCAGCTCCAAGGTGCCCTCAGATTTTCAAAGCCCTTCTTTTGTTCCTTTGTGCAGCTTCTGTCCCAGAACCCCAGACTGCAGTCAGTTCTGGCTCACAGTCTCCACACTGTAAGACGGTGGTTTGTATTTGTATCTGCAGGGACTCCTGGCTCACCTTACAAACAAAACAGACTTCAGGATGTGAATGGAGACAGCAGGGAAAACCTGCTTGTTTCTGGACAAAGGGGGTAGACATGAACTCCACTATCCCAACCAAAGAATTCCTTATGTGAGACAGTCGGACAGTTTAATTTTCTGGAAAGGAATTAAATAGTCTAAAACCAGGGTGCCTGGGTGGCTCAGTTGGTTAAGCCTCCGACTTTGGCTCAGGTCATGATCTTGCGGTTCATGAGTTCAAGCCCCACATCAGGCCGTCTGCTCTCAGAGCAGAGCCTGGAGCCTGCTTCAGATTCTGTGTGTGTGTGTGTGTCTCTCTCTGCCCCTACCCTGCTGGCACTCTCTCTCTCTCTCTCTCTCAAAAATAAACATTTAATAAATAGTCTAAAATCCTTAGGGCTGTTTGAGCCAGTTACCATGAGAAAGGACAAGGGTCTCTGTCCAGAACTTTCCCTGCCTGGGACAGAGTAGCTGTGAACTTCTCTTTAATAAAAGAAATGGATTTGGCATAGGTAGGCATAAATAGCCCTCCTTTAGTGAACATGAGTGGCTGAGCCTAGACTAACCACCGTCATGAGGCATCACATAACATTTCTTGTGTCCACACCTCATGGCTCTCCTGTGGAATCCGCAGTGGAATCCCAGATCCACCACTTACTGGCAATGTGACTTGGGGCAGGTCACTTAACCTCTCTGAGCTTTCATTTCCTTATGTGTAAAAGCAGGCCATTAAAATTTTCACTTCCTAAAGGCTGTTGTGGGAAATGAGGTACGACAAATGTTTAACTTAGTGTCCAGTGCATGGAAAGCATCAATAAATGAGAGTGAATTGATGGTCACAATGCCACCACATATATGCAACCCATTTTACTTTTCAGCTTCACACCCCAGTCAAGGGAACTGAGGCCCAAAGGCTAAGTGACTCCTAGCCCACAGCACAATGGAAGGAAAGGCTTCCGGCCCCTTCCACGCCTGCCTGGTTTGTGCTTGCTCCTCTCCATCAGTTACTCTCCTTGGGGTCTCTGGGAAACTGGCAAACAGCAGATTCTTAGGCTGCTGTCCCAGAGATTATAATTCAAGAGATCCATGTGGGTGCTGCATGCTTTACAAGCACCCAGGTTATCAGGGGCAGGTAGGCCACCGAGCATGCCCAGTGCATCCCTACCCTGCACCCTTGCTCCCCCCCAATTATGCTGCATCCCTTGAGGCCTGGCTTAAGTTTCTATCTACACCCTCCATGAAGCATTGCTTACCACCCCAGCCCAATTACTGCACAATTACCAATGTGTCGTTTATCAATGGTTGTTATGGACCATTAGTTATCCTTCTATGTCTATTTACTTTGTATGCCCTGGAACCAGGGGCCATGGCTTACACATCTCTGTGCTCAAATACTCGCTGACTGGTGTGCGCACTGTGCAGCTCCCAGCGAGGAGGCGCTATTTCGGGTTTCCTGGGCGCAGGCCCTAGGGAGCCACAGCCTCCATGCCGGCAGTTTTGAGCCTCAGGAGAGACACTCCTCTTTCTTGCCCCTCTGGGGCCCATTCTCAGGGGCCTTGCCCCTCCTCACCCATCAGGAAGATATGCTGTGCATCTTGGGGGCAGAAGGAAGACTGTCACAACAATCGTTTTAATGGACTATGGACCAGAAAAGACTGACATGTCTGGGATTAAAGAAGAGCCTGGGTTGTGCTTTTAGACTTTGAAACAAGTACCAGCAGGCACGCCCGTCAACGGTCTGTGTTCCAAACACTCACTTGTGCCTTGCTTGTTTGGAACTTGCAATGTATTTTCTACCTACAGAAATAAATCTTGTTAAGTGGTGGTTAGCCTCCTGAACTAGCTTACAAAATCCTAGTTTAACTGTCAAATACTGAAACACCTAAAATGTAAGCTATGGAACACAGCCCTGCCAAGTCTTACAGAATGGGGTAGGGGGACAGTGAAAGTGATTACGAATTACTGGTCATCTATCACCTATCTATCTTTTTAAAAATTTAATTAAAACAATTTTTTAATGTTTATTTATTTTTGAGGGAGAGAGAGACAGGGCATGAGTGAGGAAGGGGCAGAGAGAGAGAGAGAGAGAGAGAGACAGACAGCAGACAGAATCTGAAGTAGGCTCCAGGCTCTGAGCTGTCAGCACAGAGCCCAATGTGGGGCTTGAACCCACAAACCTCAAGATCATGACCTGAGCTGAAGTCAGATGCTTAACTTTTTTTTTTTTTTTTTTTAATTTTGAGAGAGAGAGAGAGAGCCATGGAAAGGGACAGGGGACAGGGAGAGAGAATCCACACTCACTGCAGAGCCTGATGCGGGGCTTGATCCCAGAACTCTGGGATCACGACCTGAGCCGAAATCAAGTCAGATGCTCAGTCGACTGAACCACCCAGGCGCCCCGATCATCTTTCTTAACATTCTTTCTGATTCTTAAGAAACTCTAAATGTAAGGACAGGACAAGGAAGTACAGAGACTCCCATGCAGATTCTGTGGCGGTGTCTTTCAGGCTCCTTTATTAGAGCTGTAGAAGGTGATGACACAATTTTGTTATTACATTTAACTTCACAATTTACAACTTCTTGTGGAAAACAAAATTGCTGCCACTGTGTTGCAGTGTGACCTAGGCTGGGAAAGGAGTTGGGAAACTAAAACAGGTGATGTGGTTAGGAGGGGTTAGGAGTGTTGCTGACACCTTTATTGTTGTCATAATGCCATTTATGCAATAAGTAGAAATCAAGATTAAAAAAACATTTCCAAACACAGGTTTTCTCTTCCTTGATATGAAGTCTTGCGTTAAAACTACTTTCATGTAAAACAGACATGATTAGACCCACAAAGAGAGCCAAGAGAGAGACTGGCGGGAAAGAGACAAAACCAGCCCCAGGGAGGGGGTATTATGAAAGGAGGGTGGATTTACCTGTGGCAGCTGAACGAAGTGGAGAGAGAAGGCAGGAGAAAGGGATCTGAAGTGGAATTAAGTACAGTGTGAGTGATGGAGGCAAGAGGGAAGGAAGAGCTGGGCCCATTTCTTTGGGTGGGGCAGGGAGCGGCGGTGGGGGGGACACACAGGGGAGAGACATGGGGTCAAGCAGCAGAGCGGAGGGGGCCGTAGAGGCCACAAGATGTTTGTGACTCAGGTAACGCTGCTTGAAGGGGCCTTTACTCTTAGGTCAAGAAGTTCTGAAATGCGCTTTACAATGTGTCACACACAGTTTGGATTCATGAAAATCCGTTCAGCATTACACAGCACTGATCCAGTCCTCAGATGCACTGAGATGAGGGCAAGAGGTTCCAAACCCTAGGAGTTTGTGGTTTCAAGACGTGACCCTCTGCACTTCCCTTACTACTGAGATAGTAAGGGAAACTTAAATATGGGCTGTATAATTTGCAATGACATCTATGGAGCTAGAGTGTATTTGATAAGCAATATGATTTCACTCCTCTGTGAAATTGAAGAAACACAACAGATGAACATATGCAAAGGCGGGGAAAGAGAAGAGAGGGAAGCAAAACAGAAGAGACCCAAATACAGAGAACAAACTGAGGGTTGCTGGAGGGGTGTTGAGTAGGGGATGGACTAAATGGGGGATGGGCATTAAGGAGGGCACTTGTGAGGAGCACTAGGTGTTGTATGTAAGTGATGAATCACTAAATCCTACACCTGAAACCAATATTACTCTATATGTTAACTACCTAGAATTTAAGTAAAAACTTGAAAAAAAAAAGAGGAAAAAAATAAACTGAAATTAAAATAAATAAATAAAGACTATATATTTGATAAAAATATATTATCAACGTTGTTTCCCAAATGTGATAATAATGGGGCTCTGCTTATGTAGAAGAATCTCCTTGTCCTTAGCAGACAAGAGAGGACATATTTAGATGTCTGCAAATTCTCAGAGATTCAACCAAAAAATTATATAATATACAGATCGTATAATTATTACATGAATTATATCACATATTACAGAAAGTGTATTGAACTATATTACACATGCAAAAATTAGAGAGCGTGCATGCACAAATGTGACAATATGTTAATAGCTGGTGACTCTGGGTGAAGTTTCACTGGACCATTTCCCTGACTTTTCAGTTGAAGTTTTTCAACTGGCGGGAGGAAAGAAGTTCTAGCCCTGGGAGGGCTGGGGAACCTCTGGTCAGTCAAACCTCCCTGCGGGCCGGGCTGGAGCACCCAGAATAGCTTATCTCCACTCTCCCGGCAGTGCCTACCCGCCCCTTTCCTCCGGCCCAGCTCCTTTCCTCTGAAGCGAGGAAAAGAGCCAGCTAACTTGATTAGTGTTTAAAAACAACACACCCAGGGGGAAAGGAGAGAACAGAAGTACAGGAGACTCAAGTTTCTGGATGGGCTTGAATAAGCCACGGGGGACCTGGAGCACCTCCAGCTCTGCCCCTCCCTAAATTCGAGGGAGTCCCTTAGTTAGAGGGAAAAAGTCTGTTTAGTTTATTTTCATTCAGCAGCTTAGTAGTAACGGAAAAAAAATGTTCTTTTTCTTTGAATAGGCCCAGAAAAATCACACAAAACTGCAAGAAGGCAAAGGTCTGCTGACTTGCTCCCTCCTATCCAGCCCACCTACCAGCCACCCCAGCCCCCACTCCCCTCTGGCACAGCACACAACTGACTTTTCCAGATTTGCCACTTGGCCTTGTCACAACCTCCCCCAGGCACCCACCTCACCTCTTCCCTCCCTATCTCAAAAAAGGACATAAAGAACTGGACCTCAGGATCCCGGGAGACCTCCCCCATGCCATCAACCACCTGGCAGTGCCTGGGGCCCAGGCCACTGGGCTGGCTCTGGGACATTGCCTCCTTGTCTACACATTGCTGGGGTTCATCTCTGTTCTGCAGGCTAGGGGGCTCCGGGGTTAATGAAAGGATATCCACTCCTAGCTTTTAAAATGCCTATGGCTTAGGGGCACCTGGCTGGCTCAGTTGGTGGGGTGTGTGACTCTTGATCTTGGGGTTGTGAGCCCCGCAGTGGGCGTAGGGATTATTTAAACATTCGCTCTTAGGGGTGCCTGGGTGGCTCAGTTGGTTGAGCATCCGACTTTAGCTCAGGTCATGATTTCTCGGTTTGTGAGTTTGAGCCCCACATCAGGCTTGCTGCTATGGTCATCCTGTCAGCCCACAGCCAGCCTCAGATCCTCTGTCCCCCTCTCTCTGCCCCTCCCCCGCTTGCACTCTCTCAAAAATAAACATTTAAAAAATAAATAAGATCTTAAAGATAAAAATCAAATAAATTAATTTTTAAAAAAGCCTATGATTAAATACCCACTAACAAGTACCCTAGGCCCAAGGTTGGGGTGGCAGCAAGGAAGCTGCTGCCAGGTGCCAGGGGAGCCAACAGGAAGGAGAAAATGAGGCAGACTGCCCCACACTGGCCTTCTCTCTACTCATTCTGTCACCACATAGATACAGGGCTGAGGAATCACTCGCTTGCCTTAAAAACATGTTATTGACATCAGTAAATGAGCATTCATCCTCCCATTCACCAACAGCCAACGGAGGTCAAGCTTGAGGGAATGTCCCTGCACAGAGACATTCCTCAGAGATGATTTCTGCAAGCGGGCCCAAGTCAGTACCATGAGCTCTGCCTAGAAATAAGGGGGCCGTGTCAGCCTGTGGTGGGTCTTGTGCCCACCCCAGAAAAGCAGTTCACCCTCTGCCTAGGTTTCTTCTCAAGGCTGGTTTCATCTATTTTCCAGCTGGGTCCCTCCTAGGATGAATTTTCTTTCCTTAGCGTGCCCGTTAAGGTTAAGCCCAGAAACGGATTCACCACAGGCGTGGGGTGAGTCAGTTTCACTTGCCCCAGGAATGGAGACATGGGTGACTTATTGTATCTTTGACTCCACACCCAAGCCTGTTACTGTTACATGGGATACCGCAAACCTCAGAGGCGTACAGCCGACTGTCCACAGCTCCGTGACTGGAAAGAAAATCGGCACAGCCCAAATCTGTACTGCCGAGAAGCTGTCTCCAACACACCGCGCCCTGGGCGTATTGCAAAAGGGAGGTGGGGAGCTGGGAAACTGTGGCTTGTTTGTCATTGAGGTCTGGGACTTGGCTGGTGCACGGCAGCATGTGCCTTAGAGTGAAACCTGAGGTGTCCCCAGTGGGCCCCGATTTGACTGCAACATCTGGGTAGAGTCCCAGCACTCCGGGCATTTCCCACTATCATTTCAAGTCCTGTTTGCTTAAAGCAGAGAGATTAGGGTCACAGTCACAGAATGAGTTGGAGGGGACTCAGACCTCATGTTAGGCAGGGCGCCCCCTCCAGCCCCTCACTTAGAGCCGAGGACTGTGACACCCAGAAGGGTTGATCTTCGTCAGGAAGCACGAAGTCTGAGGTACCTCCTTGGACAGAAAAATTACCGCATAATTTTCCCTTTGGCTACACAGACATCTTTCTTTAAAAAGTCAAATCATGACCATATCCCACTGATTCATTAAAGCCAAATGAAAATTAAACGTCTTCAGGCAGCCCTGCCTTTGTTCTTTCAAATAAAACCATTTGATGACTATGAAGGAGAAGGACCGGCCACTTAGTGACTGAATTTCTGGAATTACCTGTGTTTCTCTTTGGAAGGGAACATCAGGGATGTTTCTGCAAGCCTGCCATTGGAGACAACCGCCTCCAGCCAAGCACCCCTCTTCCGAGGCCACATCGCCCATTAGTGAACTCTTTGACATGCCTCTCCAGGTTTCATCAAAATGCTCAGACGACTCTAAAAAGCCCCCAAAGAGGAATTTCTGAGGTTTTGCTAAGTCCGTTAAAACTGCAACATTATTCTGTCTTCATCCTCACCCCTCTGCCCACCCTCAGTGTATGTTTCTTAAGAGGCTGAAAGAAACAGGTTTGAGTATCTGTGCTGCTGTTACATTCCTGAAATGTCCCACATGGATCACCAAAGTGCTGAGGGGACTTTTGATTAATTGCGAAGCAGTCTCAATCCGCTCTTATTCAGCTTTCGTGAAAAAACAAAACAAAACAAAACAAAACAAAACAAAAAAAACCATGCACGAAAAGGCTTGCTTAATTTGCAAAAGCCCCTTAAGAACCAGACTCTCATAGGCGCCCGGAAGCAGCCACCCCCACCCCAGGTAGGAAAACCACCTTTGGGCATCAGTGGCCACACAAAAGCAAGGAATGCGACAGAGTCAAAGCTGTGTGTTTCCCTCCACTCCTAAAAACCCTAACACTAATGCTGCCATAGTGCCCCTCCGTTTAATTAAACACAAATCCCAACGTTGCTTTCTTAGACATTTTTCCTATGTAACTGAAGGCAAAACACATTAAATATTTGATCTAGTCTTACCATGATGAGAGCTAGCAGGCTCATAAATAATCCATTGACCTGGTTCATTTTTCTGAGCAAAAATGATCACAAAAATACATACACACAAGCGTTTGCAAAGTCTGACTCTTAGAAATTCTACCCCTCTCAAGTTCTTCAGAACCCCAGTGGAAAAAGAAATTCTTTATGCAAAAGACCCAAAAAGGAAACTGCTCCTCGGGGTTCTTTAGCTCCAGAGAGTGTTTTCACTTAGTTAAATGTACAGTTATTTTTTTTTTAAAGCAATTGATGGTTACACCTTTCAACCATGTAAAACAGCTCGTTGGCGGTTGAGTTTCCCATAAATTCTGAATGGCCTGTGAGCTGTCTGAGCGTGCATCAGCTCTGCCAGTTAAACAACCCAAGCGCAGGGAGACTCATCCCACTTAAGAGTCATTCAGAGATTTCTCTAGATGTTTGGGCATTTATGTCAACCAGAACTCACCCTGCCGAAATGCCTTTGCACAAAGCCACCTGCACACCACAGCGGTAAGTAAGGATCAAACAGAAGCCGTGGGTTCAAACTAAAGCAACTTTTCCCAACGCGCAGGACAGCACTTAGCTTAATATGGTCTTTACAGGGTCTTGCTCTGGTGCTCAGGACATCAAAAAAGCCGCCTGCGTCCGTAGACAAAGGAGCCCTCCAGGTCCCCTCGTCCGCTCGGCGCTCGCTAGTCCCGGGCGCGCCGGCTATTCCCACCCGTCCTCCCCGCAAGGGCAGCGGCAGGGCAAGGAGCCCACCGCGCGGCGCACGCCCTCGCCCTCGCCCCGGGAGGCACCGCGGGCTGACTTGCGAGTTCGCAGAGAGGAAAGGCGAACCCACCTGCCGGGAGACCGTGGGGAGGCTGGTCCGGGGCTCTCTGAGGCGGGGCAACCCTCGCGCCCTCGAGGCACCAGGGGCGCCGCTGCCTGTACTGGAGCTGGCGCCCAAGCGGCCGTATTTGTACTCTCGTTCTCTCACATGGTCTGATCTCTAGATATCCGCCGCCAAAGAGCTCTTTAAGAATTTTTGCGTCACTTTGAGCCGCAGAAACTTTACGGGTGTCCCCGGTCGTGCCTCGGCCTCCCACCTGGGGTAGGGGTGGCCGCCCGGGGGCTCGCCGAGGGTGGGGGGCTGCGCCGTACGGGGGAGGGGCAGCAGGGGGCGGGGCCCCGGGGGACGTGAGGGGGACACGCTTCCTAGGGGGACGGTGCTCTAGGAGGCGGGGAAACCCTGGGGTGGTGGGGGGCTGGCAGAAGGCCGAGCAGAGCAGAGATTCCCAACTTGCTGGCTCTAACCTTTCGGGGGAGGGGGCTGCTCCACAACCGACAGGTGTATTTCCTTCCCCACCAACTTCTCCCCGAACTGGGTTTAGGTTTCTGTTCAAAGTCACTTATTCAGAGCAATCTTTCTAGACCACGGACACCTCCCCATCACCCACGTCCCGAATCCTGCTCTGTTTTTCTTTCCTAGGACTTGCACCTGGCATTCCCGAGTTTATCTGGCTCCACTGTGGGATGTGCGCTTGGCCAGAAAGGCCCTTGTCTAATTTCTGGCTATCTCCAAGAACCCCAGCAGTGCCCAGCCTGGTGGCTCACACTAAATCCTGGCAGACAGAATGAATGAATTCTTTCTCGTTTTGCTAACCCGCCACACATCAGAGCTGTCTCAGAACAGATAGTGTGGGTGGTGATCTGCAGAAGTGGATATGCCTGTGGTGTTGCTGGGGTGGATAAATTACTACAATATCTTAATTATCTCAAGAGGTTCAACAGGAGCTTATTGTTTTGAATCATATTAATATACTCCTTTGATAACTTTTTTTTTTTTTTTTTTTAAGTTTAAAAATGAATTTCAGGGGTGATGGGTGGCTCAGTTGGTTAAGCCTCCAACTTCAGCTCTGGTCATGATCTTGCTTTGTGGGTTTGAGCCCTACATCAGGCTCTGTGCTAACAGCTCAGCCAGAGACTAGAGCCTGCTTCAGTTTCTGTGTCTCCCTCTCCCTCTGCTCCTCATCCCCCTCTCAAAAATAAATAAAACAAAAAAAATTTTTTTAAATGAATTTCATGTTATTGGCTGTATTGTCTTTTCAGCAAAATTATATTTTACATTTGAAAAGAATAGACGGAGTACTTGCTTTGGGATGTCCCTGAGGAAGAGATGAGAGGGGAGGGGAAACCACCTCCCTCCTCCCAAAGGGGGCCAGGGATGGGGCAGAGTAGAAGGAAGAAAGGAATTACAAGCTTGCAGCCCGTATGTGCATGGAGGGACTGAACCCACAAAGCAGAGCGCGCACTGAGCTGAGTGGAGCCAGTGTCAGCGGGAGCAGGCGGGGTCCCCAACCTGGGAGGAATCAGTGTGAGGCTTTGGTGCCACCTAGACGTCAGGGTGGCGATTGCAAGGGGCCGGGGCTGCTCTGGTGAGCCAGCTGGCATCCAGGGCGGCAGAGCCAGGCTGGTGATTCCTGCGCAAGATTGGGAATTTCACCTCAGGCCAAATCCCCAGGAGGCAGGGGCCCATGTGAGCACCTCCCCCTTTCAGATGAACAAGTTGATGCACCCAGGGCTCTGCTTGGCCTTCTTAAACTCATGTGTAAGCACAGTATGAACAAGGGGCTACACAAAAGTAGGGCGCCCGTCTGAAGAGGGGGAGGGGCAGAGCTAAGGAAGGAGGAGACCAAGAGTGGGACCACAGGCTGTAGGAAGCAGTGGGGGTGACTTCAGCCTTTGGCTAAGGCTCTACCCGATCTGTCCTCCACCTTGGTTCCAACGTGGCTTTTTAAGACCACTTGATAGTTTCGCGATCCTGTTGACCCCACCACTCCTGGCCTTTTTTCTAGATCCTAATACCCATTTCTGCTCAGCCACTCCAGGCCCCTCTTGGTACTGCCTTCTTTGGTGCTATACTGGCCTAGAGAGTGGGAATCCCATGGATCTGGGTTAAATCTCGGCTCTGACCCTCTACTGCCTGTGTGGGTTTGTTCCCATGCAGGGTAAGTTCCTTTACCTCAACCTTCTGGCCTTTGAGTCCCTGGTCTGTAAAATAGGGATTATGTGAGTGGTGGGCACCGCCCACTGGGGGGGTGTGAAGGGGGGAAGGATCCCTCCCACTGTGCACTTCTCCTCCCCAGGGAGACTTCCCCCATCTCCTCTCTGGCCTTGGACCACCTTGGACCACCCAGGCCTAACGTCTCTCCTCTTGCTCCCTGCCTGAGGGTGCTACCAGAAAAAGCTATTAGACTTATACAGACTGCACCCTTTCCTCGTTCCTTCACTGCCTCCCTGGCAGAGTCCATACAAAATGTCCCAGATGGTCCATCTTCTCTCTAAACACGTGCTTTCTCTTCCTCTTGTCTCTGTGGGTGCCACCAATGAAACATCACTTAGCCTCAGCTGCCCCACCTTCACCTCAACGAATCTGAATCCAGCCCCTCTCTCTTCCCTAAAGCGAACTCTTCCCTGTCCTGCTTCTCACCCTCACTGCCACAACTGCCCAGTCATCCCCAGAAGCTGACTCTCCCCTGTGAAGATCCCCCAGTTCTGGCACCCTATTCCCTCTGCCTGTGAAGCTCCACTCCACTGCCCATCCTCCTTCCACATCAGGGCGAGTGGACAGATGTCATGGTCTATTGCCAAGCCAGGGCAGCCTGTACCCTTCCCCATCGTCCATCTCCATCACACAGCACCATCCTGACCTGGGCACCTGCTCCATGCCAGGCAGAGGAAGACAGGAGCTGTGCCCTTCGGAGTCAGGCAGGAGGTCTGTGCTGAACACAGGAGGCAGCAGGGAGACTGGAATGGGAGAGGCATGAGGAAAGCGGTATTTCAGGGAAGGATCCCATGGCTCCTCCAACCTGGGCTAGAGGACCAGCGGGGCAATGGGGGTGCTGGAGGCAGACAGGTTCCTTAGCAAGTAAGGAGTGAGGCCGGGAGGCACTAGTACAGACAGGGAGGAGGTGGAAGTGAGAAATCAGGAGAACCTGTGAAGCCCAGCCACTGGTTACCCTGTTGCCAAAGCGATGGGGCTGTCAAAGACTCCGTGAACCTGGGTGAACTTGGGTGGCTGGGTGAGGAGCCCTGCCAGGCAATTGTGGTTCAGCAAGAATTTCTCTTACTTCCGCTAGCACTAGCCTAGAGATAGCGGGGGCTCCACAGAATAAACACAGCCCTCTCTCCCTCCCCACACATAAACACTGCTACCAAGAAGACCCACTTTCTGGGTGTCTCAAGGCTCAGCAAACCGTTCTCCTGTGGAGCCAGACCAGAAGAAACCCTGTAAGTCCAATCCTCTCCCTCCAGAACGCCAAGTGCCCTCTGTGTGCCCTGCTCTGTTCTGGTTAACACAGTAACGGAAGATGAGGCCCACCCCTTCTTGTGGGCCTTTCCCCAGCCTTTCTAGCCTTTATGGTGTCTGTCTGCTCCATCCCTTCCAAAGCACCCCACCCCTTGATTTTTCAGGGAGGTGACACAGTTTTGGAGACTCTGTTCATGTTCAAGCATGTGCAGAAGACAGCACCTGCAGGGCAGGATTTGCTGCTACTGTGAACCCCCAGAGGGCTGGGCAGGCATTCCCCTGCACCAGGGCCTCCTGGATCCAGATGAAACAAGGAAAGAGGATGGGAGGGGCAGCCCCATCCGGAGTGCCAGGAGGGTGACCTTGCCAGGGCTCGGGCAGGAGTGGAAGGCTGTGTCAGGCTCAGTCCTGATAAAGATGCTTTGGTCACCTTTCCTGGCCCCATTCTCTTTCATTCTTTTTGAGCCTCCTGCCTTTGCTAAACCACCCTCTTCCCCCACAGTTTACAGTGATGGTGACTACCCCATGCTCTATCTGTAATATCTTTGAAGCAGGGTTTTGATGTTTACTTCCTTCCTACAGAATTTCCTCCTCTGACTGGGGACACCCTTCGCCGGGGCCACATTCTGGAGGACAGCTGTTTTTTCGCCTTCTACCTTGGCAGAGAAGTGTCAGTCGGGAGAAGGGTGGAGTCCCAAGGGAGGGCCCCCACAGCCCTGTGTGCACCTGGGATATAGCCCTTTGACCTCTCCGACATGCCCACCTCTGAGGCTCTGAGTTCCCAAGGGAAGGGCCTTTCTACCTCTCTCCATGTCTCAGCACACAGGAGGACCCGCGAGCACAGGTACTGCCAGTGAATGACAAGGAAATGCTTTTTACTCTTGACAGACTCGGAAGTGCCATTAAAACCAGGGCCCTGGCAGCTGGCAAGGAAATCCTGACACACCCAACAACAGAGTGCCCCCCAGCTGGTGGAAAGGGTGAGGCAGATTTGTCTGGGCTGTTTGGGGAGGTTCACAAGATTTATTGTTCAACGAGAAAAAAAGCAAACCACCGAACAGGTGTTACTCAGTTTGCCGAGCAGGGGGAAGCTGATAAGTTACATTGAAATCTAAGTATATACCAGTGAAAAAGAAGAACAGGAGGAGGGGGAGAAAAGAGAGAAGGAAGGAAGAAAAAAGACAGACAGAAAGAACACAGGAAGACATTCTAGAAGCCCCAAGCCTTATCACAGAGCAGGGCAGAACCTGAAGGCTTTCTCAGGGGCGCGGCTGCACCTCACCGGGTATAGACGGTAACTTCCAGGCCAAGTTACTCAGCGCCATTGTACTTTAGTCTGTTCCCTCAGGAAGGGGGCATCTATTTGCACTAATTTACTAGCAAGGATGCGGTGAGCCAAGAAGTGAAGTTTAGGGCTTCTCTCAGGATTAGATGAAGAGGGACAGAATTGTTTTTAGAACTCCTGTCCTGTGCATCAACCCCATGAGGTCAGTCCTCTCGCCTGGAGTCCTACTGTCAGTGCCCCTTTGCCAGCTCACGATTATGAAACACTCACCCTTCCTTTGGCTTTTCTTCCCTTCCAGGAGCTTCAAGATAATGTGTGCCTCTTTGTAGTGGGAGGTTTCCCCTCAGTCTCCTCTTGGTGTGCTCATCACCCTCATCCTTGAGGTCTGTGGTCACTGTGGTTTTAATTTAAAACCAGTCAGTATTTCTTTTCTTTCTCCAACTTCAAGCCCTTTTATAACTGTTCTGGCACTTACTAGAAGAAAGACCTCATTCATAGAAAGTCACCTTCTTTTTCCACTGGCTCATGTATATCCATCTTACTGTCCCAGCAAAATGATACACTCCTAGAGGGGAGGGAACTGTTTGGACCCCAGACGGCCAGGCACAATACTGGACATGGAGAGGCTCTGTCAGAAGTAGTTATTAATAAAAGCTACCATTTATGGAACATCTATCATCTACCAGAGTCATTCTACACATTGTCTTTTGTCCTTCTCCTACTGTAGGTAATACACAGCAAAACTCTTTGGCTGCATTTTGCTATAAATGGTTTTAAAAATAAATGACAGACTCCCTCCTTTTCAAGTTGTGAGTCTGCATATTTAATACATTTTAAAAACTTTTTAATTAAATTTTTTAAAGTGTATTTATTTTGAGAGAGTGACAGAGGAGGGGGAGGGGTAGAGAGAGAGGGAGAGAGAGAATCCCAAGCAGCCTCTGCACTGTCAGCACAGAGCCCTATGCAGGGCTCAAACCCACGAACTGTGAGATCATGACCTGAGTTGAAACCAAGAGTCGGACACTTAACTGACTGAGCTGCCCAGGTGCCCTTCATACTTAATACATTTAAAAATGATTTTTCAATAAAAGTGCTATGGATACTGAGGCTCAAAGAGGCTCAGTAACTTGTCCATGGTTATACAGACTCCAAGCAGCAAAACCAGCCTGCCTGTCTGAGTCCAAAAGCCCTGCACATCCCACTGTGCTGGGCTGGTTTGAAATGAGGAAGGTACAAGCAGTGAGAAAAGCAAACTAAACTGTGTGGGTTTTCCTTCTTTTTTCGACTCCCCTTAAGTAAGTCACCTTCATGAAGTCTGGACCTTTCTGTTAAGCACTAAAATGAGGGTCACAGAGGCTTTGTTCTCCTGCTACTCGTCCCTATTGAGCAAGTTACAGGAAAGGAGACTTCAGATCTATGTATAAACTTTTAATTGAGCATTGCTGTCTGAATGTAGGGCACTTTCAATCAGCCAGCCAATCAGTATTTACCGTGAGCCAGGCTTGTGAACACTGCGGTGAGCAAGACAAAGCCCCTGCCCTTGGGGAGCTGACAGTGAGTATTGACTTTGGGGAAAACAGACAAATACATATAAATAAATAGGATAATTTCAGAAAGTGGTAAGTGCGGTGAGGAAAATAGACCCCAGTCACAGTAGAGAGGGATGGGTGTGGAAAAGGTAGAGGCAGTCAGGGGGTGGGGTGGGGGGAAGCTGGCTACCTAAGTGAGGTGCTCAGCCATGACCTGAGTCATGAGAAGCCAGCCATGCAAAGACCTGCGGGAAGAGCTTTAGGAAGAGGGAACAGCAAAGAGGCGGGAGTGAACTTGGTGTGTTGGAGGGACAAAGGAAGAAGAGAGCAGTTAGCAGGAGCAGAGCAAACAAGAAGGAAAGGGAGGAAGTTGAGACTGCGGAGGTAGGCATAGGCCATAAGACTCCTGTCACTGAACATTCCAAGTAAAACTCCAAGGATTTCTTAACTGTTTTGGACAAGTTTGGATGAGTTAACGTTTATGGTCCCCGGCCAGGTGAGATGCAGGGAGGCTAAGCTGTAAGTCAAACACATGCTGGTAGTTCCCACCATATGCCTACCCTGCCTCAGCTCCCTGTTCTGCTGAACTGCAGCTGATTTTAAAAAATAAAATAAAAATGGAGCACATGGGTGGCTCAACTGGTTAAGCATCTGACTCTTGATTTCGGTTCAGGTCATGATCTTGCACTTTGTGAGACTGAGCCCGTGTTGGGCTCTGCGTTGACAGTGCAGAACGTGTTTGAGATTCTCTCTCTGCCCTGCCCCTGCTCACATTGTTTCTCTCTCTGTCTCTCAAAACAAACAAACAAACAAACAAACAAACAAAAAAAAAATAACTTTGAAAAAACAAAAATACCGTCATGGGGCAGCCTGAGAAATGGTTCCAGAGAGTGCTCCGTCACATCAAGAGGAGTTATGGAACTAGAGGTTTTCTTTTTCTTTTTTCTTGGAACTAGAGTTGTTCTAGAGAAGTAAGCAAAGTGAAAAAGAGCAGTTAGTATTCAAACTGCACTGAGAGAGAGGAGCACAGATGGGCTCACCACCTCCACAGTCCTGTTCCCAAATAACTGCAGCTGGTAGGAATTGAACATTTGCTCCCTCCCTTTCTTCTTTTCCCTTTGTGGTAATGCGGAGAAGGCTAGGAGTTTGAAAAGGGAAACAAAAACAACTCTGGCTGGTTTATTCCTAGTTTTCAATCAAATTGTATCACAGGCCACAGGGAGGAAGAGTCAGCGTCAAGAGCAGCAACAATGGTTCAGACAAGTTGTCCTAAACATGGGAATGCTCATCTGGAATTACTTAGAGAAGTCCCACTTGACCGAGGCCTACGGCTGGAGTCAGCAGCAATGCTCACACACACCATGTGACTGAAGGAATTAGAGCACAAGTGCCCTGGCTCTGCCAGCAGCAAATTAAAATTAAGCTGCTCTTTAAGGACAAGCTGGATCAAGCAGATGGGTCCTCAACCACATCCTGAAGGCATGTCTCATTATCAGGTCTTGGCTTCTTGGAAGTGTAGGGTCAGCATGACTCTACATGTCTCCAGAGTCATCCTGGCTGGCAAAGACTTTCCAGAGGTCAGAGTATCAGTTAAAGAGTTCCCAGTCACACCTTCCTATTTCTGTGCTCAGTGGTCACCCAAACATTAGCAAGTTCCTCCAATTCAGGTCTCTGGTTAAACCTTTGGCTCATTTCCCTTTATCTCCAGCAGAGAAGACATATGCAATGCTGTTTGTTCCACCCCACTTGATCCTGATTTTATTTGGGAAATCGCTTTTATTAAATATGTTGTTATGAAGATTATTCTTTTATATATTGCAGATTTGGTTTATAATTTGTTTAGGACTTTTGCATCTATGCTTATGGGTGTGATTCACATGTAATTTTTTCTCTTACTATCCTTGACAGAGTTATGCCAATCTCATAAAATGATGCTTTATGCCATAAAATACTTCTTTACGTCTTTCCTTTTGGGCTAATCAAGATTCCCCAGAGAAGATTTCCAATCTCCTGGGCACTAGAGTTCTAGGAGTCCAAGATGACAGAGAACATTCAGAATGTAACTACTCACTTAATCCCCTTATGGTACTTTCATCCTCAGTTATGTTTCTGACTTCCAGACCATAAACCGTTTTTCTCTCTTGAGAATAAATCTTGAATGGGCTGAGAGAGCAAGGGAGGGACAGTCACCAGCTGCCCAAAGTAGGGAGGGGATCTAACAGACACACCCAACCTTCAGTAACCCTTCTTTCACTCCCAATTCCCTTAATGGTCATCTGGAACTACCATATTGGGGAATTACACAATGTAAATTCGTTTGCTTAGCACTGGCTGTCTCCACCATTGGCTCAGGATTCAACTTTTTCAGCTCTGCTAAATTGTTCAGTGCCTCTGTGGGCTTTCCAGCTTATTGTTTCTCCTCTTCTGTTGCTCCCAAGTTGTGGATTTAGGTCTTCTAAACAAATCCCTCTACTGTCACATTTAACAAAGTTAAGTGTATCTTCTAGTTTTTAAATATCTGCAGTATCTATCATGGTATCTTCCTTTTGATTTCTTGTGTATGTGTTTTAATTAGTCTTGCCAAGATCTGTTAATTTGTTTTTTTTGTTGTTGTTGTTAAGACTTAACTTACAGCTTTGTTGATCCTATCTTTAATTTCTGCACATTTTTTTAATGTTTACTTTTTGAGACAGCACAAGTTGGGGAGGGATACAGAGAGGGGGGACAGAGGACCTGAAGTGGGCTCTGTAATGACAGCAGCAAGCCCGAAGTGGGGCTCAAACCCACAAACCGTGAGATGACCTGAGCTGAAGTCGGACGCTCAAGCGACTGAGCAACCCAGGTTCCCCAATTTCTGCACACACATTTTATTTCCTTCTATTTTTAGATTTTGCAGTTCTAATTTCTTGACATAGATGCTTAGCTCAATTCTCAGTCTTTCTTCCATTCTAATAAAATTTTAATACTATAAAATTTAAGTACTATTTTAGCTGTATCTGTCATTTTGATATGCAGTATTTATCATTGTTTAGGTTAAATTTCCTTTATGATTTCTTATTGGACCTAGGAGCTAATTTCTAAACATATAGGAACCTTCTAGTTATCTCTTTAGTTTCTAACTTAACTGCTTGGAAATTTGGTGAGGTTGACTCTACTTTCCAGCGTATAGTTAATTTTTGAAAAAGTTCCATGTGTGCTCAAAAAGAATGGACAGTTATTCGATGCAGTGTTCTAAATAGATGTCCATTACACCAACCTTACTAAATGCTTAAACCTTTCACTTGAGTTTTTGGTTACTTGACCTATCAACAATTAAAATCTTCCATTATAATACTGGCTTATTTTTCCATATAGGTATGTTTTTGCTTTATATTTTTTGAGGTTATTAGGTACATACTAATTTATAATTTAGAATCTTCATATTTTTCCAGAGAATCAAGTAAACATATAATTATGTAGTGACTCTATCTCTAGTAATGCTTTTTGTTTTAAAGCCTACTTCCAGGGCCATTGTGTTGTACAACTCCAGGGAGGCTGTGAATAACATACTCTGGAATCAGTCTGGTTACTCAGAGTAGCCCTAATTTGGTAATTATTAGTATAGCCACACCAGATTTATTCTGGTTAGTATCTGCCTGATATATCTTTCCTATCCTTTCTTACATCCCAGGGTTGCTGAGGTCTCTTATAATCAGCTTATGGCTGAATTTTTTTTTTAAAACTCCAGTTTGACAGTGTCTTTTTTCTGGGACATTTAACACATTTATATATAATTATTGACACATTTAGATTTATCTCTATCTTATTTTGGACACTTTGTCCTGCATTTTTTTTTCTCTCACCATGTTGTCTCTTTATGGATTGATTATATTCTTGCTTAGAAACTATATCCTGCTTATTTTTTAGTAGTAATGTAGAAATATAGATATATTAAATAGGTATATAAGATATATAAATTTAGAGGGGCACCTGGGTGGCTCAGTCGGTTAAGCGTCCGACTTCGGCTCTGGTCATGATCTTGTGGTTGATGAGTTCGAGCCCCGCGTCAGGCTCTGACAGCTCGGAGCCTGGAGCCTGCTTCGGATTCTGTGTCTCCCTCTCTCTCTGCCCCTCCCCCGCTCATGCTTTGTCTGTCTCAAAAATAAATATAAACATTAAAAAGATATATAAATTTAGATAAACATTTTATACATCTAGATACAAATATTTTTATACGTTTTATATAACTAAAAATAGATATACAAATCTAGAAATCTAGGATGTTATTAACATATCAAAGTCTAAAGTTAATCAATATACTTCTACTTGAATGATATAAAGAATATGTTTAGTCCAATCACCTCCCTAATTACAATTATCTGCTTTCATGTATTTTAGTTTTGTCTTTCTCTGAACCCTATTAGACTTACCTACACATACTTTTTGTTTAGATGATCCACATATTTATCATATTTCAGATCTTTCATACTGGAACACTTTCCTTCTCCTTGGGCAAGTTTTTGACTGAAAATGTATTTTATTTCATCTTTGGAAGACAGTTTCATGGAGTATAGAATTCTAGGCTCACAGTTAACTTCTCATAGCACCTTGAAGAAATATTTCTCTTTCTTCTTGCTTATATAGTTGCTGATGAGAAGTTAGGTGTCAATCTAATTGTCTTTTCTTTGGAGGGAGGTAATCGGTGTTCCTGGATGCTTTTAAGATCTGTTCTAGGGTTTTGCCATGATGTGTCTAGAAATGGATTTATTTATCTTGCTTGGAACAGGAATACTAGAATATTATAAACACTTTGATTAAAACTTGAGCCTTTATCTAATGTTATCTTGGAAAGTACTGTGACAGACAATATCCCCTGCTAGGACCGAGAAGATTCTTAGAAAGTCAGAAAGGTAGGGGGCTCAGGCACTGATGGAAATGTTGATTAGGATGCTACACTTTTTGCTTTCAGTGAAAGGGATGTCCAGTCTCAGTGAAATACATAGTCTTCAGCCAATTCCGAGGCTGGACCTAGCAGAAGCCAGTGAGGATCAGCGTAGACTGGGAAGGATCATCTATCCCATACAGAAGCTGAAGCAGGGAAGCCCTGAACTATCTTGCTGTTTTCTATTTTGAAGAACATGAGTCACCTGGCTGCTTTCCTTTGTTGCTAAAGAAACTCTTAGATCAAATAAGCCACTTACTCTCATTTAGCAAAGTGTTTTATTCAAAAGCTTCTCAGCACCATCTAGTTGTCAGAAAGAATGGTATCACTTTTTCCTGCCCACCCAACTCCCAATTCCAGAGGCAGAAGGTAAGCCATTTGGCCAAGCTCCCCTTAATGATTAGAACTCAGATCATGATATAGTTTTGGCTGTTTTCACACTCCTCTTTTTCTCTAAGCCTCTACTTAACCCTGACTTGAGTAGAGCTGTGCCCCCCCCCACAGTTCCAAACAACAGGAAGGAATCATGTCAGATCTGATCAACCTCCCATTCCTGGGCTATTAGAGGCATATAAAATTACCTTGAAAAAACCTGAATTCAGTGACTGCCATCTAGGAGGGACAGTGATACTGTCAGGCAGCATGCAGTTTGAAAGCTCAAATCTTAGGACAACCCTCCCCCAACTCTACTCTAGAAACACGGAGCATCAGGTCCATTTTCTCTCCATATTCTACAATTGCTCATCCTCTCCTGTCTTATTAAAACAGACACTAAACCAAACCTTTTTGACAGACTTAAGACACACAATTACATCTGATTAAAATGCTAAGAGATCCTGAGCTGTTGGAGGTGAGGAGAGTACATAGTGTGACCTGATCTTTCCCTTTAAGAATATTTTGTTTCATCATAAAGCACACTTCTCCAAGAGGTTCCTGGAAGAGCAATCCAAGTATCTGACTGTGTCCTGTGGGAACCCGTGTAACTTTGGCTTCAGTCCCTGGGTCTGTCCTTTGTAGCCACTTCAGGTCCCATGGGAGGAGGAAAGAGCTGCAGGCAGCATCACTTGGCCAAAGCCCCCATGGGGTCCCACGCTGGCAGGACAATGGGTTCCTGCTCTAACACAGCTAGCACCTCTTCAGGGACATGCTTCCTGTCCACAACCACTTCGTAGACATATTCAGAGAACCATTCATCTGTCATGCACAGGTAACCTGGAGAAAAGAACAAAAGCCTCATGAATCCAGAGGGCAAGAGGAAGAGAGCAGAAGCCCCACAGGCACTATAAAGAAGTTTGCTACAAAACTAATATTTGCACATGTTTTTCAGCTTTCTCATCTATAACCTCACTTAATCTAAGTCTTATTAACTATTCTGTGAAGCAGACAGGCCAGGCAAGGCTTTAGTTTTATCAGTTAGAAAACTGGGGCTCAGAGTAACTAAGTGACATGTCCCAGTCACACAGGTGAGGTTCAGACCTGGGCCTTAAACCTAAGACTGTTACCAGATCCCATGCTGTTCCATTGCCCAGGCTGTCAGGGCTAAAGAGAGCATGACCCTGAAAGATAGGTGGAAATGCTTCTTGTTCATACAGCCACACCACGGGGATTAATCTCCATCTAGGGTCAGAAGGGCAAGCACACAGGGTCCATTCTTACCTACCTTCTCACCATCACTGGCTGTTCTCCTACCTTTCTCGCTACTGTAAATTCCTACAACTAGCTAAGCTGGAGAGCTGAGAGGAGACCCAAGGGGGCCATGTCGTCATTCCCAGGAGCCCCTTTTAGCAGATGATACTGTATAGGTCAAATGATAACAGTCTTTGTTGGCCTCCTGGGAAATCTGATGTGAGATCAGGTAGAACTGGAAGACTGAAACAGCATCCTGACCTCTCTTCCTCAGGAAGGCCCAAGCGTTTCTGGACCTCCAGTGGGCGGACTGGAGACCGGCACAGCTGTACCGGCACCCAGGCTGGGAGCTCAGCTGAGAGAAAACATGGCGTTATCAGCTATCCAGCCATCTTAGAAATCTGCCCTTTCCCATTGGGAAGATTAACCCATATCTTGGGCTCCACTAGAATGAAACAAATTCCCCTTCAGGAACGTATTCCAACAAACTTAAACAGCAGGAAAACTGCTTCACTTGAGTCACTGATAATATAAAGAGCAAAATTAAAGCGAGAGACTACAGTGTGTGTATTTGAAACAAGAATTGGCCAAGGAGAGAGCAGAGAGCACAGAACTGTGAATATACACAGGGGTCCTGCTCCTCCCATGCAAGGACTCACAGGAACTAGCGATCATCTTCGTCATCATCACTATCGTCACCATCGCCCATCTTCCCACGGCACCTGTTCTATACCAGACACTTGAGCCATTTTTTTCTCAAAGTGTTTGTGCAAATCTATATGCTGTATCCTTTCTCACTACAAAGAACCAAGAGAAGGAAAGCAGATGTAGGTATTTCTCTCAAGGCAGTCCTCTGGTGTGGCAGTTATCAAACTTCTCAGCCCTGGACCCAAACTGTATGTATTCTCTTAAAATTACTGAGGATCGTGAAAAGTTGTTTATGTGGGTAATACTTACTGATACCTACCGTATTTGAAATTAAAACCTTAAGTTAAAAATACTAATTCATAAGAATCAAAAAACATGAATGTAAATAACATATTTTTAGGAAAAAATAATTATATTCTCCAAAACAACTAAACTTCAGTTAGAAAAGTGGTTTTGTTTTACAATTTAATGTCTGGCTTCATGGAAGACAGACGAATTCTTGTATCTGCTTCTGTCTGCAATCTGTTGTTCTGGCTGAAGTAGAGGAAGTAAAATCTGGCCTTATACAGATAGGCTGCTGGAGAAGGGAAGACCCTGCAACCTCCCTCAAAGGGAGGTTGACAACTTTGACAACTGCTGCTCTAAATGCCAGACTGATTTAAGTAATTAAAATGCAACATGAAGGTAAGCTAAATGGTGCAACAGAGGACATTATCTGACATAAAACCACAACTATTTTGGTGAGGTCACCCTGTGCCCAATTCTCCTCTTCACCTCTGACAGAAGCCAAAGACAGCTCGCTCTGATGTGGCACAGGGTATCTGATCTCGTAAGAAAACACCCCAGAGAAGTGCCCAAGGGCTCCTTCCAAGTCACGTGAGGGAACACATCTTTGTCCGCGGATACAAGCCTCCTGATCCGGCTCTCTTCTTCTCGGCAGGGGAGACAGGAGAGGGGAACACAGACAAACGCTGTAGCCTGTGCTGTTTCTGGTTTCTGTCTTAATTATATTCTCCAAAGGCCCTGCTTTGCTTGCGTCAGCCAGTCAAGGACCTGGCCCTTACTGTCACCTGCACCACTGCCAGTAAGTTCTATCAACGGACAGATAGTTCTATCAACTGACATCAACTCTCAACTTGGTCAGCTGAAGGGCCAGTACTTGCTGCATACTAAGTAACTGCTTCCTGAGAAATTCATTATCTGCCCTCTCCAAAAGGAATTTTCAGTGGGCATGGAGACCAGACTACTGAATACCACACCATTTGAGACACCAGTCATCCTCCTGCCCCCACATAATGCAGGCTAAATCAATCCCTAGCATAGCTCTGGACAGTGAGGCAGGTGAAGGACAGGGGCAGATTCATGTAATAAAGTTCTGTGTCCTTATGACAATACTATCATCACACAATCAAATGAGTCTTCAAAGAATGCACAGAGAAAATGGACAATAAGTACATCTACACTATCTTGTTCCAAAAGCAGATCAGATTAAGTCCTCACAAATTAAAACTCCTATCAATTGCAATCCACCCTTAGGACCTGCCTGATTAGTCTCTCTCTTCAGGATATGAGTTCTCTGGGGGCCTACAAAAACCTCACAGTCTAGGTGGCCTCCAAGTAATTGCACCCTGAGTAGATAATGAACTTGGGGCTGCTCTAACTGTTGTATACTGTGTGTCTTGGGAGTTTGAGATTAGGATCAGTATGTCTGAAACCCAAGTGAGTGCTGTGTAAGGAAGCAGCAAAGTACCCATTCAGGCAGGTTTAAAGTGGCCATTTTGACTTGAACAAAGTTGCAGCTTCTAGCCCTTAAGCACTTCGGTAACTAGAACAGGCGTTCCCCAGGGAAAACGGAACAGAAAAATCTGCAACAAGGATCCCAAGGTTATATTTTGGGAAACAGGTAAATAGATAAAGTCAGCTTTAGGAACGAAGGTGAAATTAAATTTTGCTTAAACTTTAAAGTGGTTGTTTATATGCAGTGAGAAAGAAATAAGTTAGTCCCTCAAAAAAACTGGCAATGTTTCTGTATTTGTTAAGAAAAAGGGTAGTGTTGGTCTGTAAAGAGAAAAACCGTGTCTGTTGATACAGCTCTAGACGGATTAGGCCAGATTCACTCAGAAACAGAAAAGGTGTGAATAGGTTAGTTTAAGGGAAAGAAGATCGTTACCTGAGAAAACAGTTTTCTGAAATTCTACCAGAAATCTAACATTTAACCTCTCAGACTTAAGGGGATAAATACACCATCATTCATGATTAGGTCAATTTTCTATCTTGTGCTGTCTCTGGTCTACGAGGTACTTCACCTCACTAACAAATGATTTGTGGTTAACATGGGGTGGGTTTTTTAGGGCTATTTTTGAAAAGAATGTGACAAAATCAAGTTTCTGTTCTGCTCTGATGGATGTGTCTGGCAGCATGGACCTAAGGAGGCTGGACTGTCAAGGCCTCATTAAATCACTGCCAATCTTTCACCTGATGGTGATAATGCAAGGTTGAAGAAAGCCTCCGAGAAAGGAAAGCAAAACCTCACTGGCATTGTTCTATTTCCAACTTCCTAATAAATAGTGAGAAACAGCTTCATGGAACATAGCCAGTCATTTAAAATGAAGTTGCAAAGGCTATGTAGCAACATGGGAAATATTTAAGTGATAAAAGTAAAGTATATTAAAAATGATATACCCTATATAATTACAACCATGTTACAAATCCAGATACACAGGTGAAAAAAACTTACAAAAAATAACAAAATAATTTTATACAACAGGGTAGGTGATTTTCCTATAAAAATTTCTGAATTCTTATATTGGTTTTTGACTTCAAATACTAAAGATTACCCAAATAATTAACGCATATTAGAACAGATTTTGGAAGCATGGGAGGAGGAGGAACAACACAAGGAGGAAGAGGAAGAGGTGGATGAGGAGAAGAAGAGAATAAATTTAAAAACAGCCTACAATCCCACCACCTTGGGATAAGCCCTGTCCACATTTCACATATAGCCTTTGATAGTTACTGCGGGTAGACTCTATACATTTAATAAAATGAGACATCATACACACTCTTTTATTACAAAGTACCACACAAGCTGTTTTCCAATGCATCTCTTTCCATATTGATTAATAAAAAATACATCTATCTACACCATAGTTTTTAAGCGCTGAATTTGTATGAGTAAACCAATTATGATCAATCCCCTACTGTTGAAGTCTGGATTGTGTTTTCATGCTTAGAAACAACATTGCTATAAATATTTTTGCAACTAAATCTTTGTACGCATCCTTAATTATTTAATTTTCTTATGTGTGTTTGCTTGCTATTTACAGTTTTCTTTTGTAAAGTGCCTGTCTGGCACCTCTGCCTATTTCACCTGGTGTGTTTGCCTTTTTCGTAGTGATCAGTAATAGCACACTATATATTTATATATTATAATGGTGGCATACATTTTTTCCTATCATATAATTTTCACTCTAATTTAGTCTAGGATGCTTTCTAGTCAACTAAAACTTTTTATTTTCATGAAATCAAATTTATTAATCTTTTCCTTTATGATTTCTAACTTTGGTGCTATGCTTAATAAACATTTTTCTACTATTATAATAAAAAATAAGAGAAAAAAAGAACGACGAATGGTAAGAAAACATTATAAGCATAGTCTAAGTGAAAACCCACCACTCGCTTAAGGCCTTGGCACAGTCTAGTCTCCAATTAGGAACATATACAATTTCAACAGATAATTACATGGTGATAATCTGTCAACCACTTTTGTTGGGTACCCACTGTATAAAGCCGTCGTAATACCTTACATTTCTATTGAGTGTGTTGCAAATGTGCAAAATGACACAATCCCTTGAAATGGAATTTGGCAATATCTAGACAAATTTCAAATGCATTCACCGCCTTCACTAATGCCATTTCTGGGACTTTATCCCACAGACACACAATACTTGCATGAACATAGTATGTATTTATGCACGATAACTAATACTTTTTTAGCACTTACTATATGCCAAGCACTGCTCTAAGCATTGTGCATATACTAACTCACTGCAATACTGTTTGTAATAGCAAAAAAACTGGAAGTACCCCAAGTTCCACTAGTAAGGGAACTGATTGAATAAACTATGGTACATTCAGACAATGGAAAATAATGAAGCTGTCTCGATATGGAAACATACTGATATGAAATGCCTCCAAGACATGCTGTTTAGAGGAGTGAGAGCAAGAGGCAGAGCAGGGTAATACGGCGTGTTACCTCTGCTGCACTAAACCACACTGCAAACATACAACGAAACTAACAGAAATGGTAACCTGAAAGAAGGGAAGGGGAAGGGAGTGGAGAGTGACAGAAATGGAAAAAAAGCCTTCTCTTTATATGCTTTCTGGTAATTTGATTTTGGAACAATGTGATTTTATCATTTGTCAAAAGAATTACACTTTCAAAAGCAAAACGAAACAAAGGCATATGCATAAATCTGTAGGAAGCTTCACTTCACAATGAAGTTTCACATCCACTGCCCTTGTTTTGATTTTAATCCTAAAACAATGCTACAAGGCAGGAAGGGTTGGTATGAATTGTCTAAAGTCCTGTAGCCAGTAAGTAAAGCCCGCATTCAAACCTCCGTCTTCAAATTCAGAGTCTTTTCCATGAGGTTCAGCTTCCTTCTAGAGAGTGCTCAGAGGCCAGGTAGTTATGGCTTAGGCAATAAATAACAGCACGTAATCTAGTTCAGGCAACTGAACTTCACCTGCTCACACATTCCACATCAGCAGTCATGTGCCCAGTTTTTGTGAGGTTTGCTTATAAGGTATTTTGTATCTTTAAATCAGAGATGCCATGTGTTCCCAGGGCATGCATTGAGAAGACAGAGAACAGGTTGGGGTGGATGTTTCAAAAACAAAAGAGAGAGAGAAAGAGAAAGAAAGGGAACCGCAAGTGCCATTTATGAGACAAACATTGGACACTGATATGAGAAGAGGCTTCTTTTCCCTCCAGAGTTAACACAAAGGTTTGGCTATACGGTGAGTTTGGCTATTCAATTTCCTGAACCTTTCACTGATAAGAGAAAGGATACTCTTATAGCTTGGTATTACCTGTGGCTTTTTTTTTTTTTTTTTCCTTTCCAGAAACAAAAGCTAGAGAGCTTACAGAGTGAAAAATATGGTAGGGAAAGAGGGCTGTTTTGGCTTGTGGGTTGTGTTTCTTTAAACCATCAAATCACAACCAAATTTAGTTATAGCAGAAGCACAGGCTACTAAAGAAGTGTCCTCTGCTAAGGAGTCCAGAAGAAGCCTGTCTACCTCAGGGCTGAGGAGAAATGGCAACGTACCAACCAGTCTGATTTCTCCTTTTCCTGGACCCGTGAGCACGACCCAGGCGAGCCTGAGAACACACACAATTCTGCCAGATCTTGAACGATGGACAGGAGAGGCAAGTACAGATTTAGGTATCATCCAAGGGTCTATTTTCTCACTGAAACTCAATGACTTCTCTCTGACCCCAAAACTATCATGACTCCTGTTTCAGGCAAAGCTTGCTTTTCAATCTCGAAAGCTCACACTATTTCTTGGCCTCATTCCTCAGATGTGCTGAAGCACGCTCCACATGCCAAGACCCCTCCTCAGCTATCCTTTCTCTGGCTGGCCTCCCACTTCCTTCCCAAAAAAAGTCGCAACCCTAACACCTTTCTTCAGACTCCACTCACCCTTGAAGACTCACTAAGGAGCCTTCACAGCTCAGTCACTCACCAGCCACCTTACAGTTTACCCCTAGAGTATGCTGCATTTCATCCCTATAATTAAAAACTACATGTGCGGCAAGATTTACAACCTCAATCGTCCCAGCTTCAATCCTCCTGCCCTCTCACTGCACCTAGCATTTGAAGGGATTAGTCCTGCTGCTGATGTGGCAGAACAGCATCCCCATCCCTCGTACAGTTTCCAAAACCTGCCTAAAGGCCTTTTCCCTGGACGCATCTTCTGACTGCTCTGCCGCAGCACGATTTACCACCACGTTCTCCCGGATGCCATCTAGTCCCTTGACTCCTTGCTAACCCCTCACCCACCTCAGCTTCAGTGTCTTCCTCCTGTCTCCCCTTTGTGGGGGCCCTCCCCAGTTCCCATTTCTCCGTCATCTGCCCCTCTTGGAGAAATCATCTCCTTTTCCTTTTCTGGGTCTACTTATCCTATATCTTACAGTCTGAGGAGCACACCATGAGTGCCGCTTCTGTCACATCATGGCCCTCTTCAAATCCCCTTCCTGCATCCCTGATGAAAAAGTATAAATTCCTTGGTGGGCCAGACATTCACTCCACCGTGGTCTGAGCACGGTTCCCTGCACCCCATCAATAAATGTGAGGTGATGCTCCTGCTAATGGTTTTTTTCCACAGCACTAGGTTTATTCACCTCCACTGCTTTCTCTCACGAAACTAAGCCCACAAGATGAGTTACTCATCTGGTAAACTGGTGATGTAGCACGATGGTTGCACTACAGTCCTGAATTCTTAAGAGGTCTGAAACTGGAAGCGAGGGCAGGTTAAACAGCTCTCCTCTAGAAGAGAAAGTTTAAGGGGCCTTCTTCTTGTTCTGCCTTCATTTGTCCATAGGTAATAGTAGCGACAGTCACAATGACAGCTAATATTCCGAACACTTCTTATATGCCTGGTACAGTTGTCGCGACAACCCGAGGCAGGTATGGTTATTATCCCTACTTTATAGATGAGAAGCATAAGGCTTAGGTAGGATAAATACCATGACCAAGGTTATACCGCCAATAGGTGGGACTGCCAGGACCTGGGCGGTCTGGCTCTGGGTTCTGTGCTTCACCTTTATCCTTCTGAAACTAATGCAAATACACCTTGGAGACGATCAGGTGAAAACAGTAGAAAGCAAACACATGGCACAAAACTCTACGATGAATATGAGGATATTTGTCCCTGAAACTTATGCCTGGTTACAGGTCAAGAGGAGCCCAAACTGTCCCATAGTTTGTCCCCTCTCACAAATGGTAGCCCTTCTTAGTCATACACTTTGATAAGGAAGCAGCGGTCGATCCGAGATCACAAGCTTCCTTTGTTTCACTCATTCACATGTACTATTTTTTAGCCCAAGTCATGCAGCCTCTTTGGTTAATAAAGATAGAGGATGAGAAGTCCCTTTGAAAGAACTCTGATACTTGGTAACAGCAGCACTTTTCCCAAGCTAGAAGAGACATGAAAACATTGCAGTGCAATAACAAATTTGTATCTTGCCCCCTTCCAGAAAGTCAGAAGCCTCTGTTTTTAGCTCATATAATTTTCTCGTTTCAGTATATTCAGCTCAATATTATCTATAATTTACATTACTTGTGCCAGAAATACAAAACTGAATTTCAAATAGGTCTGCAAATAACAGGTTATCTTTTATAGGTAATAAACATTTTTAGGAAGCTGCCTCTGTCAAACTAAGAAATCTGAGTCCGAATTCTATCTCTGACACAGTGCAATCCAAGTAAATCAAAACCTCTCAACAAGTTTCAGTTTTTTCACATAAAACATGGGCATAATCACCCATACTCCTATCCTGAGTTACTCTACCTTGATACCAGGAGGAAAAATAAATACAAACGCATCAGCAAATTTTGAATTCTTATGAAGCAAGATGCTATGAGCTATATATACTGAGTACCTCTGACAGAAATACAGAATACCCATTAAACTCTTCAGAGTTATGTAATAGCATACAGTTTGAAAAATGCTTTCATACATTATTTCATTTGATGGGTATATACAAACTGTAGGACATCATAAGGAAATAGAAATTATATGTTACTGATAGAGGAATGTGAAACCGTAAGGACTTAAATTACTTTCCAGGATCTACAATCAAGAAAGTAGTCACTGTCTCTCCTGGTTCCACAATATGATATTAGATGAAGGATATGAGGACTTTTTTTTGCCTAGCTTTGGACATACTGTCTCCAA
Organism: Panthera leo; assembly: GCF_018350215.1. Classification (NCBI taxonomy): domain Eukaryota; kingdom Metazoa; phylum Chordata; class Mammalia; order Carnivora; family Felidae; genus Panthera; species Panthera leo. The sequence goes on along the minus strand of NC_056692.1, from coordinate 16,512,018 downwards.
AATCATATGGGATAGTTTGGCTGGTGAGGCTGGTTTTCCAGAAGTAGGAGAAGTCCAGATATAATCTGAATCAGCCACATAAATTTCTTTCTAGAGTAATCTCTAATATGCCGAAGTCTCTTTAATTGAAATCACCAAGAGACTCTCTTTTAGGAGAAAGTCTGAAAATTCCATTAAAATGAAATCAGGAACAGAGAGGCTACTTGTAAGAAAAGATGAAGAATATAGGTTAAAAACAAATTCAAATGTTCATGTATCTGAAAGGCACAACAGGAATTTGAAAAATGAAAAACTAAAAAAAAAAAAAAAAAAAAAAAAAAAAAGAGGTTAGAGTGGGAGAGAGCCAAAGCATAAGAGACTGTTAAAAACTGAGAACAAACTGAGGGTTGATGGGGGGTGGGAGGGAGGGGAGGGTGGGTGATGGGTATTGAGGAGGGCACCTTTTGGGATGAGCACTGGGTGTTGTATGGAAACCAATCTGACAATAAATTTCATATATTAAAAAAAAAGAAAAACTAATCTTGGTTCAAAATGAAAACTAGGAGAGACAAAATTTAAAAAAAAAATTTTTTTTAACGTTTATTTATTATTGAGAGACAAAGAGAGACAGAGCATGACCATGGGAGGGGCAGAGAGAGGGGGAGAACCAGAATCCAAAGCAGGCTCCAGGCTCCGAGCTGTCACCACAGAGCCCAATGAGGGGCTCAAGCCCACAAACTGATATTATGACCTGAGCCAAAGTCAGACGCTTAACCGACTGAGCCACCCAGGCGCCTGAGGAGAGACAAAATTTTTAAAAGAAATATTTTCTTTCAGTGACCACTGCAGGATGAAAATAATATTCTCCCTACCCTCACTTAAAGACTGTGTTATTTAGTATATTGAGAAACTAAATAAGAACCATGTTATGACAACTCCATGTTCAGAGCTCTGCTGTATCAGATTTTAAAACTAGAATACCATTTCATGACTAAGTGAACGCATTGGAGAAGTAAAGTTCCATAATAAGACTGGCTCATTAGGAGGAACATCCAAGAATTCAATTTATTGATGATCAGAAACACCTTGTTATATGCATGACAGAATGCCAATAATTATTGAAGCTGGGTGATGGGCACGTGGAAGTTCCTTAGTACTATTCTGTTTACTTTATATGTGCTTAAAAGTATCCATGATAAAAAAATAAGAAAAAGAAACAAACACACACATTATAAAGCAGCATGGACAAAATAATTCTGGGAAATTTGGGATATTTACATAGTTTTTTACTTGCTCAACTCACAACGTGCTAAATTTGAACATAAAACTTCACAAGATACCCCACCCTGCTCCCTTATTATTCACATTCCCAGCCATAAATGGTGCTCTAGGAGCCCAGTTTCCTGACATCAGCCATTTACACGATGTCTCCAATCCTTTATGGTTTTATATGTTCCCTCAACCACTAGTTTCCAATCACCAAAGATCATGAATTGTTCTGTTGTTCTGTTATTCCATGAGTGGAATAGAAGCTACAAGAACAGAGAAACTGAGAGGAAGTAGAGTTCAGTGGTTAAGAAAACTGGCTCTAGTGTCAGACTTTCTAGGTATAATTCTGGTTCTATCACTTATTATCTAGATGACCTGCAGCTTATTTTGGCTTGAAGAGTGTCCTCTTTTCAAGTGATTTTCTGACTAAGAGAAACACCAAAGGTTATTTCCTCTATTTTAAATTCTTAAATACTTTACAAACCATTTTACTCTAATAAGTCTACCAACTTCTCCAAATGGTAGGCAGTGTAACAAGTCCCAAGGTCTGTTCCCTTATCCAGTTGTGAAATTCATTTCTTTTTCTTTTTTTTAAGATTTTAATTTTTTTAAGTAAACGCTACACTCAACGTGGGGCTTGAACTCACAACCTTAAGATCAAGAGTCACATGTTCTACCGACTGAGCCAGCTAGGCACGCCCCCGCCTTTTCTGATACGATCCATAAACGTACAAAACACACAGCTAAGTATTTTAAGAAGCAGGTGCAAAAAGAAAGCCTTGTTGGTAATACAACATGTTAGATATGCATCCAATTTTCAGTCCAGCTGACTAAGAATACTGGAATTCACCAACATGAAGTAACCCAATGGGCCCAGTAAGACAAGAATGAATTTCTCTTTTTATATCTCTTGTGGTCAGAAAGTACTTTTGTTCACTTGGGGAAACAGGACCGATGGGGAAGACCAAAGCCAGGACTGAGGAGAGGGCAAGGGCAGCATGCCTAAGTATCTCTGCTCTGTTTACATCTGGCTTGTATTATCAACACTGCTTTTTCAGAAACCATCAGTCTTAACAAGCAGAAATCCCAAAGAGAATAGTAACAAACTGTTAACAATGTTATCTACAGAAACAAAATCCCAGCATTGCTGTTTAAGGCTGTCATGTCTCCAGAGGGAGCACAAACAGAGCTTCTGCTTCACACATGCCAGCCAATGCCCACCAGGATGCCAGATAGGAGGGCCTCACTGGGGTAAACACATATTGCCAGCATAACAACATACTATACACACTCTCCTAAGGTCAGGCCAAGTATGCTAATGAAGTTAGATTTATGTTTTCTTTCCTTCCTTCCTGTTAAGTAAAAAAGAACATCACTAAGAAACACATGAAAATAATTTATTTATTTTGGCTTTGAATGAACTATTCCTTATTCCCCACTCCTCAATTTCTTAGCTTTTACTTCTCCACTGAAATGCTTTGCTCTGCATAATCTCAGGCATTTTAGTTATTCAAGAACAACAACAAAAAAGTTAGTTTAATCTTAACTAGATAGCTGAAGATTTCACCAAGGATTACAGGCAGATCACAAGGATCAAGACCTCAGTTCTCTCAACATAATGGAATAAGTTAGCAAAAATAAAACTTTTGAGTAAGTAAAGAGGTATAGTTGAATGGGAAAAAAAATAATAGTGGCCCAGAATCCTCGTTAAGAGTATTTAGGTCCAAAGTAATAAAGGCAATAACTCACACTACACAGAAGAAAGCACTTGTCTGACTTTATGTGTTTATTCTCTCTTAAATGGATACTACCATGTAGTGTAAACCCTGAGAGGTTTGTTGTTGTTGTTGTTGTTGTTGTTGTTTTGTAATGCAAGTGCCTGACTTAGGCTTTGATTGCAATGGCATCCACTGCCAAGATGTTTATCTCAAATAAACACATTGTCAGCCACGTGACTAGAGAAAGAGCCAGGCCACCTCCCCCAACTGAGGCTCCTTTGTTTTAGAAATCCTAGTTGATTTCAATAACTGACCATTTAGGCCACTTGCTTCTTCTCTTCCCACACTTTAAGTTCCTGCTCTTATGTTTTAAATTCACCAATAAACAGTGAGCCTGCAAAACCCTAGTTTCCCATCCTCAATTCTATTTAAAGCAGAACCTCAGGCATGTGCATGCTCTCTGTCTACCTGTGACCTCAATGTCTGGCCCCACGTGAACTGTGTAATTTCCAGGTTCTGTAAGCAATAAACTTTTACTTTTTCAAAGTTTCCTGATGGTTACCACTTAAGGGTATCCTGTAATCATAGTAAAAACCACAAGGGCGGTCAAGCCACGACACCGGCTATGGACAGGCTGAGACCAACAAAAAACACTACTATCTATAAATTGAGTGACTGTGACAGATGGAAAAATATCACAGAAGCAAGCCAACAGGTCCAGGCTCATCTAAACAAACCGTAACTTGAGTCCACTTCCTAGACACTAACCATTATGGACACAAGCCCAATTACAAGGGACCAAATTAGACCAAAAATGAAACAGAAGCTACAGAGGTCCATCTGGAGCAGTATCTTATGTTGTAAAATGTTACAAATATCAAATCCTTCCAAATTAAGACAAGCTATTCCTCTGCATCCATTTCTTAACTACTACCAATTTGTAGATGTAACTGAATTATGAGTGTCCGTTACTTTCTGCTAGGTTTGTTCAGGTTTCTACTCCTCTCCATCTGATCCCTATGTGTGTTTGTCTTAAAACAAAATTCATCATATAAGGAATCACCAATTTTAAAATATGCTGCACTTGGCGGGGTACCCAGGTGGCTCAGTCGGTTAAGCGTCTAATTTTTGATTTTGGCTCAGGTCATGATCTTGCGGTTCATGGGTTTGAGCTCCGCATTGGGCTCTGCGCTCACGCTGATGGTATGGAGACTGCTTGGGATTCTGTCTCCCTCTCTCTCTGCCCCTCCTCTAATATGCATGCTCTCTCTCTCTCTCTCAAAAATAAACACTGAAATATATTATACTTTAATTCACACCAGTTAATTTAATTAATAAGTGCCCACAATCACAGAATAACAGCAGGGAGATATGCAACTATCTGATGATGAACTGCACTAACAGCCCTGGTATTTGTTTACATATAAACACCAAGCTGCTGAGTTTCACAGCAGATCCTGGGGATGGTTAGTCAAAATCTACCAATGATCCTATCACGGGGAGATGAAAAGACTTGGAAAGACAAATTAAATGGCTTCCAGGTTTTGGCTGTCATGTATGGGCCCATGCTGCTGAATCACAGCACACTCAAGTTTAAAACTCAGGTTAACAGACTCTTCTAAGACAGTAGTTTGAAAATATAAATGACTGACGCCCCATCTGCTCACTTCCAAACCTCCACACCCTTTCTTCTCCATCTTTTACCTTTGGAAATCCTACGGCTCTGAAAAACATAGCTGGGAAATCACTATCTAAACATACAGGGAGGCAACAGGCAAAGAGCTGCTGAGATCTCTATTTTCTTTTTCAATAAGGATGTTTCTGGCTGATTCCTGATTGGTGGGATGTATGCTGAAGTTTGATTCTAAGTGTTTGGGTATCTACTGGATTTCCTACCTACTTCTTCTCAGTCTCCTAACTGGTCTAGTAAGCTGTGGTTATGATGTTTTTCCTAACCAGAATCCACTGACTAATGTTAAGAATATGGGCTGTGGGGGGGCGCCTGGGTGGCTCAGTCGGTTAGACATCCGACTTCAGCCCAGGTCACGATCTTGCGGTCTGTGAGTTTGAGCCCCGCGTCGGGCTCTGGGCTGACGGCTCAGAGCCTGGAGCCTGCTTCTGATTCTGTGTCTCCCTCTCTCTCTGCCCCTCCCCTGTTCATGCTCTGTCTCTCTCTGTCTCAAAAATAAATAAACGTTAAAAAATTTTTTTTTTTTTAAAAAGAATATGGGCTGTGGGAAAGAGTGGCTACAAAATGCCACCAGCACACACGTACAATACTTTATGGTGGTTGCCACTTTGGGTTTGAAACCCTAAATATTAAAGCATACAAACACCTTAGAAGGCTTTGATTTACTATGAAAAACTGTCTTGAAATATATGGTCTCAAAAATTTGCAAGGATATACCCTAAACTGTTAGTCAATGGTGATCTCTGGCTGATATCACTATTAGAAATTTTTATTTTCTTCATTTTGCTTATATATCTATTTATTTTTCTCCAACTCATATTACCTATTACCTGTTAGCTTTTAGCCTAATTACTATAATGTCCTTATGACTTCTGCCTGGGTTTTGATTTGTCAGAATAGAGCAGTTCTAAACGGTAACCAGAGAGCTCCTCTGCTCTTTGGACTTCTAAGGACTCTCCAATAAATGCCTAAAGTTTCTTGCCAATCCTATTCTCCCACTCAGAAGGCTTTAACTTTCTAGAGAGCGCAGTAGGTGAAAATACACCAAATAGCATTTGGTCATTGGTCAAGTGATTCTGGTACAAGATCTAGAAGGGTCAGCATGGTTTAGAATGAATGCTAGCACATATTGGTGTCAGAGATAAAGTGTGGGTTCTGGCACACCATGCTGGTCACAGGGATCGTGGGGGCACACCAGATCCTTAGATTTTCCATAGAATAATCTAGCTAATAGACTAATTACTGAAAAATACTCCACACTAGTGCAGCTTTTTACTCATATGTCTTAGGAGGCAGAGTAGCACCGACTCCAGTCAACCCCGAGTTAGTATTATCAGATTAAGCTCACCTTTGTGGCCATGATCTTCACCCCATGAATTCTCCACTCTCCATTTCACAAATGTACCATCCTGATCATCCTGCAAAAAAGTGGATAACAGTGTATGGTCTGAAACTAGATCCCTCCTGCTGAGGTGTCACATAATTTTAGCTCTTCTTCAGCCACTTAGAAGAAACAGCCTTCTCTATACAGCCATGATCTACATGACCAGGGCCAAATATTCTCTACTATAACTAAAGGGATACTCTAATAGAAATGGGGTTTAACTCTCGAGGTAAAAATGCAAGAAATCTAATAAATACTATTTTCTCCATTACACTGTAGTCTATACTAAAAATAAGCATAATAAAATGCTCCTTGGCTGAAAATACAAAATATTAAATTACTAAAAGTGGTGAATACCATCTGAAGACGGGGACCCTTGCTTTTAATCAATTAGCATTCTTTGTAAAGGCTTCCCACTATATTGATTATAGAAATGATTCTAAGACCTAGTCAGAGTTTTAAAAAGAAAACAAATATATTTTCATCATACAGCCTAATTTTCTCCTTAGGGGAACCAAGTAATGATACTCTCCAAATGTGCACTTTTACTGATTCAGTTACACAAGTACTGAATTTAATACAATACAGATTGAATGGCAAAGCAAAAGGACTATTTTCATAAAACAAAATCCAGATGGTTCTACCGTTCTCCCTCCTCTATCTTCATTAATAAAATAAACTCAATTATAATCTTCTTAAAGGAACAATGACACTTACCATGATAACCTTCATTTATAACCTTTACTATAGTGACACAGAAAGGGACAAGAGGAAGGCTCCATTTGGGAAAAGACTTTATTCTTTTATGTTTACCCAGGGCATTTGCTGATGTCAAAACAACTTAAATCTTTGTAGCATGAGAAGAAGAGTTGGCTACTGCATTATCTCCTAATGATTTCATCTGTCAACTCCCACTTGCATATAACTGCATGAGTCTCAGCTACATGGGATTTGACTCTACTCTTGGCAGTTTTCTTAGATCTCAGTAATTTTCAGTCTCAGAAATAGCCAAAAATCAAATCAACAAGTTTCAAACACCCTTATCTGTACTACCCCTGCATCGCAGCCCTAGGTACCTTCAAAACCACATAATTAAACTCTACATTCTGGGGCTCGCCTATTAGATGTGTGTTCTGGTTTTCTACCCCCCTCACTGTAGAATATATTTATTTTCCTTTTAAATATCTGTATTAGATCTGTTAGAATCTGTATTACCTAGGGTCATTTATTACAATGAGTCTGCAAATGTCTCCTCTCCTTTCCTTTGCCAATGAATTCCTGCATGGCCTACATACAGCTGTTCTCTATGTCATCTACAAATATAGAATAATACCTGGACCTCCCTCATAGGGATTCCAAGAAATCAGCAACAAGAAAGATATCCCAGAGTGTAGCTACTAGCGCTTATTTTTGTATAACCGTTCAAATGCAGTGCAAACTAGTTTTGGCAGTCAAACCCCAAATTGGAAGGAAGAGAGAAATCTCAATATAAAATTCCAGTTATGATAATATAAATTCTGCTTTATACTATTAGCACATAAAGTGGCTCCATTTCCCTGAGGAAAAAATGACATCTTAATAAACCATACCAATCAAAGAATGGAAGTTCCACAGAAAATGACATAGTATGTATGATTTTTATTTCTGAGTAAGTATGTATGATTCTTAGTTCTGAAAAACAGGAATATCACACAGATGGAAACTGATAAAAAGCTGAACCTCTCCTGGAAATTACAGGCTTTTCATTTATTTTTGTCCTTTAATAATCCTCTAAAAAATTTAAAAATTTAATTTAAGGAGCTTCACGAAATCCACCTTTATTTATAAATCCACTAAATTTTACAATATAGCAGTCCAAACATACAAATATGAACTCAATATTTTATTCTAAGTATTTTAGTATTTTATTTAATTTTGTATTTCATTCTATTTTTTATAGTATTTTATGAAAAGTTCCTTCTAATGTTTTGCTTCTAATGTCAAGGTAGTTATTCTGTGACTTTCCAGTGATTTGGCTACAAAAAGAACATTTCTGCTATGATGGTAAAGAATTAAAGTAGTTTGAAGCCTTTTTTTCCTTTGATCACTAGCACAGGAGTAAAATATACACTTTACAGCCTAGAAATGGGTGAGCTTATTTGTGAAAGATAAAATTTCAGTTACTGTTTCCAACACTGTGTCCTAGAAATAGTGACACTACTTTTCACAGTATTTCATAGGAAATTCTAAATACTTTATATTTACATTTTCCTGAATAGCTGTGCATAAATCCAATAATGGGCACAAAATCCTCAAATTACTGTTCCTGAAATTTTACTGCAGAAGAATCTGAATGACAAATGAAAAGAAGGTAAGTCTAAAAACATAAGTCATCAAGATATGAACATAATTTAATTCCTTATAAATAGAAGTTATTTTATTTATAAGTTAATTCCTTATAAATAGAAGTTATCTTCTCCCCCAGGTTCTCTTGCTGATTTCTCTTCACACCAAGAACTTCCAAAGTCACAAAAAAGCTGTTCCTTCCCTACTCTCTTTGACCCAAATTCTGCTCCTCATGGAAAGTTCCTATTTTTATTACCTCTGAGCAGGCAGCCAAACCCCAAGTGACGCGAGTACAATGTTTTACTTGGAAGTTAACTTTTAACAGAAATCACATGAATGAAGCTCTCTTGGATAACAGTCTACAGGAGAATATAGGTCCATCTGTGCAAACACTGCAGTAGGCATGCTGAGGGTCATACCTTCTCTGAGACAGCAGTGAAGGTCATGGCGTGGGTCATAAGTGACTCACCAAAAGTCAACCTCTCAGCTTTATTCATGTTCTTCAAGGAGACACCAAACACTAACTCATGATCATAGCTGTAAAAAGAATGGTAGTACAGAATAAAGACAGTACAATCAAGGGGGAAAACCGGCTTTGGGATTTAAAGGAATACAGAAGAAACTGAAGGGGCTCAACAGTTCCAAATAAATATGGGCTGTAGCATTTCAGAGAATACACATGCAGAATTTAGTCTCTCGATGGGATTCCATTCTCTATGTGTCACAAGAGTACTGAGAAAAATATGAAGTAAACATATTACTTCAATATGGTGATATTAAAATATGAAGTAATTAAACATATTACTTCAATATGTTGATATAAACATTCCCCATATCAAAAAGCTGACAAGATGAGTTTGTAATGGTCATTTTGGCAAGAAAAACTGTAAAAAAGCCTTTTTTTTTTTTTAAGTGTTTGTTTATATTTGAGAGAGTGCGAGCAGGGGAGGGGCAGAGAGAGAGGGAGTCAGAGGATCCGAAGTGGGCTCAGTGCTGACAGCAGAGAGCCAGATGCGGGACTCAAACCCACAAACCAGGAGATCATGAACCTGAGCATAAGTCAGATGCTCAACCAATTGAGCCACCCAGGAGCCCCGCCCCACCAAGAAGAAACAAAAAAACAAACTTTTGAAGTAACTTAAAAAAATAAAAAAGATCTCTTCTGAGCTGAATTCATTCAGTTTCTGAATTCATTTAGATCACTGTTGATGGTGAAATTTAAATAAACAATGTCAAAAATATTCAAGAATATTGTCAAAGTTAAAAAAAAACATGAATTCTCTCTTTTAGCAGATTTCTTTCCTCTGTTGTTAACTGTCAGCTAATTTCTCAACTTTTTATAAGTAACAATAAGAAAGCATAAAGGGGTGTATTTTATAATAGTCAAGGAATTTTGTATGATTTAGTTAGCAAATGAATCTTCACTGTCATAAACAACCAGGAAAATGCTTTAAAGCATACATGGAAATTAGTCCTACTTGTCATAAAGACAAAATACATAAGGCATCAAAGAGAAGTAGTTAAGGATGAAATAGCGAATAAGAAATCTAAAAAAAACCTTTCATTACATCTTAAATGCACTGAGCAGACTTAAAGAGCAAGTATTTTTAAAAATGCTTTTCTCATATAGGATGGCTTTTCAGGAACATGCAATAATTTCAACTTAGTATGAAGTATGATCTTGACTTCCCAGGTTAGAGCATGTATGTACGTGGAGGTTCTGCTATGAGTCCTCAAACTCTACAAGATGGAAAGAGAGAGATCCACCCTTGACCCTTAATCTTTGGGTGAACCTCAGCTGAGTCATTTCATACCAAGAGTACACTCCAATAGTAACAACCCACAAAGGATTTTTTATTTTAAATTTCTTGTACTCACACATTCATGTCACTGAGGCCCAGCTTGCCACTGAAGTGTTTTCCAACATCGCAGCCAAACCACACAGCCTAGAAATGGAGGAAAGAGGAAAAAAAGAAAGTCAACATAAATCCTATTTTCCTAATACACCAAACAAGTGGAGGTTTTAACCCCAATGTGGAAGACACAGAAACAACACCAACCTCTCCATCTTTGATGGAGGCTGCAACCATCTTCTTCAAGAAGTCAATGGGCTGGTTGTTATATAGAGTTTTTCTCCCGCCAACCATATTGCTTAAGTAGTCCACTGTGTAAACTCTGTTGTACTTGTGCTGGGGCCGAGGGTCATTCACTAAACAAATCTATTGAGATCAATACCACGTTGATTAGAAAACCAGGAATGTGAAACAAGACACACACACCTCTCCTCTAAGTTCATATGTGGGCATCAAACTCATCACCTCTGCCTACAAGAAAAAAACATTGCAAATACCTTGTGTTAAATAACAAAGAAACAAAAAGTGAGTCATGTGAGAGAGATTCTTGCAGAATCCAGTTGGGGACACCCTTTGGGAGCTACATCTACTTGTTTTTCCTACTGGCAAGAATTGCCCCAAAACTAATTCTGAAGAACTGTATGCAAGGAGTATCAAGGCAAGATAGAGATGACATCTCTAGAAGATCCTTGCTCTCAAGGTACAAGACAAGCTCAACTCCTGGCAATACAGCAACCAAGCTGGGATTCCACTGATAACGTCATTTGCTTATAAGAGGGTCAAGACACCAACAAAGTAAGAGGCTCTGGTCATCGTGCTAAATTGGTGGAGAAGACATGAAGAGAGCAGAAAAAACTAGGACAGGACAGTGCTCCCTTCCACGAGAGGGTTCCTAATGAGCCCACAGTACAGAGGTGCTCTGAACCCACAGTGAGAAACACCTAATCTCCTTTTATGGTCTTGCACTTGAGATTGATTCTGGGCCCAAATCATGGAAGCATGTGCGAGTTAAACTGACTGCTGGCCTAAAGTTAGAAAAGTCTCTGAAGAGGAGCTCTGAGGAAAGGTGACAGATCCTGAGATGATCAACTTTATAAGTAAGTACATAAAATATGTCAGAGGAAGGGGGAAAAAAGTGTGTTTAGTGTCTTGTTTGATGATTGCATGTTAACCCAAGAATCTTATGCCCTTCCCTGTAGTCAACAGGTATCTGAAAGTAAATAGCCAGTGGCTGCCAGTGCCTGTCTCCAACCTTATTTTCCATATTGAAGAGTGGCTTGACATGTTCCCTGTAAAACTCCAACGGTGTTATGGGGCCAATCTTCTGATAATTTTTATCTTTGTCTCGATACTCCCAGGTAAATGTCTCTGGTGGATTACCCAAACAAATGCACACCACTCGGAATATCTGGAAGAAAGGAGGACAAATGAGCAATGGCTAGGGAAAAGTGTTACCTCGTCATTTTCTTCAAGCTTGGGAAACACAAGAAATCAGCAGCTTATTCAAGCCAGAAGTTTCACAGGAAATCTAATACTTCCAAAAATTTGAAGGCTGATGTCTAGGATTTGAGATCATTCAACTTGTGAGTTCATAAACACTCTAAACAATACAATTCTGAAATGTTAATAGTTAGTGCTTAGGATTTTCCCTGCAAATTATACTTCTTTAGCCAAGAAACCGCTCACCACTGATACCCAATAAGATCTGGGTTGCTACTCTGGTGATTATATTTTAAGTGACAAATAATGATGTATTTTATAAATGGATTTCCTTCCCTTTAGGCATCTAGGTTTTCCATTGATTATGACAGGGATCTCCACTAACAGAAAAGGCATTAACTTTTCAGTTGGAGCTTGGATAATGCCTATTAAAAGTATTATTAGAACAAAAATAACTTCTAGTGGAAGGTACCATTTTTGGGGTCACGAGACCCTAACATATTTTCTAATGATGTCACACCTTTCAAGTTATCATTATAATCCAAGGATATATTTTGCATTATTTTCATCTTATAAAAAGACAAAAATAGAAGCATAAAGAAATATCTTGTATAAGGTCTGCTCTATCAAATTTGCTATATCTTTTTAAAAATATAACATAATCTCTACCCCACAGTTACCACCCTGATCCAATTTCATCACTTATTATCTGCATTATTTGTACTACACATTTGTATACTCCATTACATTCCAGAGAAATGAATATTTATTGAGTGTGCCTATTTTATGTTAGATACTAGGTATCTGCTAGGCTTTGTTAATTCTCATAACACTCTCTCAAGGTATAATTTCCCCTCTCTTTTTTTTCCCCCAAGAGATTGAGACTCGAAGAAATTAAGATCTACTTAAGGTCACATAGCCAATAAATGCCAGAACCATGGTCTGAATTAAGGTCATACGTTGTTTTTTTTGTTTTGTTTTGTTTTGTTTTAAAAGCTCTATGGGTACAGGGTTTAAGAAAAGGGAACATTTACTGAATGTCGTGCTGTACTATAGTCTTTGAATATCACATCTCTAAATCTTCTAAACAAAAGTAGTATGTTATTTCCATTTTACAAATAGAGAAACCAATACTCAAGGGAAAACTAATAAGGGAAAACTTCAAGGGAAAACTAACAGAAATCTAATAAATGGCAGAATTAGGATTTGAATTCAGATCTGATTTCAGTGCTGTTTCCAAACCACCACGAATCAAGCATTTGACACTGTAACTTTCTCGGTTTCATAGACTTTGTCTCCTCAAAAGACCATAAACTTCTTAAGGATAAGGACCACGTCATGGATATTTGGTCTCTCCTACAGCATAGCATGTAGCACTATATCTGATCTAGATATAATAGCTGATCTGAACACTGTTCTATTCTCCACATCATTAGAGGATGAGTAATTTTAGAAACATTAGTTTCTTCAAGTCATTTCCCTGTTGAAGATTTCATAATGCTTCCCTATTACCTCCCACAACAAATCTAAATTCCATGACCTTATTTACTATTCTCACTTTTTTTACTGAGACATAACATATATTCAGTAAGTATATAAAGTACACTAATCTGAAATATACAGCTCTATTCAACTTTTTACATACACACATACCAATGTAACTACCATTTATATCAATATACAGAACATTTCCGGGGCTCCAGAAGTTCCCCGGTCCCTTGGCAATCAATAACCCATACCTCCCCCACGGTAAGTACCATTTTGACTTATATAACCATTGATTAATTTTGCCTGTTCTTTAACTTCATATAAATGGAATCAGGGGCGCCTGGGTGGCTTGGTTGGTTGAGCGTCTGACTTCGGCTCAGGTCATGATCTCACGGTCCGTGAGTTCGAGCCCCGCGTCGGGCTCTGTGCTGACAGCTCAGAGCCTGGAGCCTGTTTCAGATTCTGTGTCTCCCTCTCTCTCTGCCCCTCCCCTGTTCATGCTCTCTCTCTGTCTCAAAAATAAAATAAAAAAAAATTTAAAAAAAATTAAAAATAAATAAATAAATAAATGGAATCATACAGCATATTTTCTTTTGCGTCTGATTCTTTTGTTGACATAATGCCTGTGAGATTCACTGGCTGTGCTGTGGGTATTACTAATTTGTTCTTTATTGCTGTATAGTAGTCCACTGTGTAAACATATTATAGTTTATCTACTCTCTTACAATTTGAGACATGTTGCTTTGTTTTATATTATTTGTTTACCGTGATTATAAATTATCCAAGCCAGTTTGTAACACTTCCAAGTCAGTTTGTAATATTTTGGAAAGAACAGTTGGCTCCAAGCAAACTAACAATAGTTACATAAGCTCTAACTTAAAAAAAATATTTCCAAAGTATAATCTCCAGAGTCTGTGACACTGTATCTTCTTGATAAGAGGCTCTGCTGTTCTGAAATAACATTCCCTGTTCTCAAAGGTACCACTGACAGAGAGCTTTAGATAGCCAAGTCTGCTCTCTGGTGGTCAACCTGGGAATGTCACCTGCTTCTCACAAGACGCACTTGGCATTCAGGACAAAAGAAAAATACTAGTCATCGAACACAAGTCATTATACACAATTGAATAAAGTAAGACTATAACCATATACCTCAGATTATAAGTACATATGAAAAACCATAATTATCCATTTAGGAAAATATATTTGTGACTTCAATTGAAATTATCCACTCCCCATCCCAGCACTTGCTATCTTTCCTTTATTTTCCTCCATAGCACTAACCTTCTGACATATTACACTTTTTACATATTTTATTCATCTCTATTAGAATGTAAACTAGGGGCGCCTGGGAGGCTCAGTTGGTTAAGCGTCCGACTTCGGCTCAGGTCACGATCTCGGGATTCCGGAGTTCTAGCCCCATTTCGAGCTCTGTGCTGACAGCTTGGAGCCTAGAGCCTGCTTCAGATTCTGTGTCTCCCTCCCTGTCTCTCTGCCTCTCCCCCGCTCACATTCTGTCTCTCTCTCAAGAATAAATAAACATGAAAAAAAATTTTTTTAAAAGAAAGTAAACTATATGAAGGCAAGGATTCCTGTCTGTGTTGTTCACTGTTACATCCCAATGCCTAGACAGTACCAGGGATATGTGTTAAAGAAATACCTACTGAATAAATAATTTGTAAATGTGATTTTAGACTAAACTTAGTATAAGAACCAACCCGATAAAAAGGTGTTAAAGAGAGCCAAGGGAGTGGATTCAGGGAATATGGGCTCTCTAAAACACTAAAATACTGAAGGCAGAGAAATATGGGTCTCAATGACACATGGGAACTGAAAGTGCTTTTTCTCTAACTTCCCAAACTAGTAACAAGGTGACCCTGTTGACTCTGAATATAGTTTAAAAACTAAACAACAACAAACCCCAGAGGAATCCAATGTTTGTAATTATTCCTTAGAGATCACCAGAGAATGTTGTCTTAAAATTGTGACATGAGCCAAATATAAGAGGGCAATGGTATGCCAAAAATTTATCTCAGTGAAGGATTCACCGAGATCCTTCCCTTGCATACTTTGGGGAGCAAAGGGAAGCTATGCTGAGACATGCTGCATCTATACCTGCCTCTTGTGGCCAGCTGGCTTCTATGATTTTATATCCTTGGCTAATTAAAATTATTGGGAGTTCATGGAGTGCCTGGCTGGCTCAGTCGGCAGAGCATGCAACACTTGACCTCGCGAGTTCAAGCCCCACAGTGAGCACAGAGGCCAATAAATAAATAAATAGGGAGTTTAAACTAACCTCAAGGGGTGCCTGGGTAGCTCAGTCGGTTGAGCGACCAACTTCAGCTCAGGTCATGATCTCACGGTTTGTGAGTTCGAGCCCCGCATCGGGCTCTGTGCTGACAGCTCAGAGCCTGGAGCCTGCTTCAGATTCTGTGTCTCCCTCTCTCTCTGCCCCTCCCCCACTCATACTCTCTCCCTGTCTCAGAAATAAACATAAAAAAAAATTTAAACTAACCCCAAAATGCGGATATGTGTACCAACCTATAATCCATCAGAAAAGCTTCGACTGGTGTCAGAATGGCCCACGTCCTATTTCCAGTTTATATCCATTTTGTACTATTGCCTATGTTTCTTATTATATTGTCTACAAGTAGGAAGAATGTAAATTATAAAGGGTTTTGCCTCTTAAGTCTAATTTTATAAAAAAAAGATCCATTATAATGGGTCTCTAGAAAAATTTCTCCAGAGAGATCTGTTCATTTTCAATGATCTGCTGAAGTCTACATGGTGAATGATAAAATCAATAAAGGGAATGGAAAAAAGAAAAAAGGACAAAGAAAGCATGAGGCATGCAACATGGAACAGGGAATGTGTGGATCTCACTTTAAAGACAAATGATGTGGGACTGAATCAATTCCCACAGCCCTGGCTCAATGGGAGACAGACATCAAGTGAGAGGAGGAAGGGAGGATGTAATAGTTGACAATCAGCTATGAACACTTACCAGGGCAAGAGTTTAAAGCCGGCTACAGGCAGACACAGGATGGAGGAAACCATGGTAATTCGAAGGGTTAGAATGCAAGGTAGTTCAAAGATATCAACCTAACTACACTAAATGGAGAAAACTGGTAAAGCTAAAAGATTTTGGTGTCTAGAACCACTACAGAAGTGACAGAATCTTCATTTGTTTTTACAACACTGGGTTGCTGGGAGAGTGGACAATAAAGTCTAATGAACTATAGAAATATTAGTTGCTTACTGCTATAAAAAATGCAAAGCTACAGTGCCCTTAAGAGATGATCTACTCCAACTTACTGATTGAGGAATTAGGCTCAAAGGTAAAATGACCTATTGATCACAGAGTAGAATGGCCACAAGGACACAAAAGGGGTCATTGAAAATAGCTGAACTTTGAAGAAAGTTCAGTGTAGAGGGTAAATAAGCTATTTACAAGAGAGAAGGAGCAGGGCCTTGGGGACTGCTGATAATGCCAAGAAGACAGCTCTCTACTGCTTTCTAGTGGGGAATGAAAGAAGGGCAACAATCTGTTAAAAAGAAAATCAAAAACTCACCTGTGCCTGCAAGAGCAGACAGGGGAGATACTTTCTGGAGGCACTGAATATGTTTTCAGGCAGAGAAAGACATTAAAAAGTACCCTGAGGGGCGCCTGGGTGGCTCAGTTGGTTAAGCGTCCAACTTCGGTTCAGGTCATGATCTCACGGTTCGTGAGTTTGAGCCCCAAGTTGGGCTCTGTGCTGACAGCTCAGAGCCTGGAGCCTGGTTCAGATTTTGTGTCTCCCTCTCGCTCTCTACCCCTCCCCATGCTTGCTCTCTGTCAGTCTCTCTCAAGAATAATAAACATTAAAAAAAAAAAAAGTACCCTTAAAAGGTAGGTGCCTTTTCTGTGATGTTAAAGGAAATGAGCTCATACAGAGAGCTGATAACTAATAGTCAAATGATGATTTTGAGGTTACTTCTAGAGCAGTGTTTGAATCAAAGAAATAGTTAGAAATGCAGACTTTCCAGCTGCATCCAGACCTGAATCAATCTGCATTTTAATAAGATCTCCAGTGGATTCATAAGTACATTGAAGTTTGAAAGCACATTTACTCTTTCCCTCCTTCAAATCCTTATTCAATTATTATTTATTATTTTTCTCATTTGCATTTGCTATCCTTTTTGACATGCTGGTTCCCTCACACTGCCCTAACTGCCAAAAGACCGTTGCTCAAATCTGCAAGCCCTCTCCTTCAAGGTACCGTGACATCACCTGATTCTTCCTTTTTCATTGTCCTCCACATGAGCAAGTCCTGACAGCTTCACTTCTGAAATATATTCCAAAATGTATTTATTTCTCTTCAGCTTCAGTGTCACCAACCTGATCCAAATCACTATAACCTCTCATTTACATGACCACAATAGCCTCCTAATGGTTTTACAATCCATTCTCAAAGCACTCAGAGGGATTTTTTTTTTTTTTTTGAATGTTTATTTATTTTTGAGAGAGTGAGAGACAGAGCATGAGCAGGGGAGGGGCAGAGAGAGAGGGAGACACAGAATCTGAAGCAGGCTCCAGCCTCCAAGCTGTCAGCACAGAGCCCGACACAGGGCTTGAACTCATGAGCTGTGAGATCATGACCTGAGCCGAAGTCGGACGCTCAAGCGACTGAGTCACCCAGGCGCTCCAACAGAGGGATTTTTTTTTTTTAATTGAAATGTTACCTCACAATAAAATGCAAAATTACCACCATGGCCATATATAAGCCAGTTCTCAATTCATCTCTACAAGACCCATTCCACAACCATTCCCACCTTTGCCCAGCTCAAGCCGCATTGCTTTCCTTTGTTCCTCAAAAGTACCAAGCTTTCTCCCATCTTAGGGCTTTTGCACGTACTGTCTTCTCTGCCTGGTATGCTCTGTGTCCACTTCTCTGCATGGTTGGTCTTCCTGTTACTCCTGGCTCAGCTCAAATTTGACCTCAGAAAGGCTTTCCCTGACCACCTCATTAATCACCATATTATATGTTCTTCCAAGTACATATCACATTAGATAGTTTCTTGTTCATTTATTTGTGTATTGTCTGTCTTCCTCCACTAGTATGTAAAGTCCATGAGAGCAGGGACCCTATCTGTCTTGGTCGTCACTGTACTCCTAGTGCCTAGAAATGCTTAATATTTGTAGGTACTCCATAAATACTTGTGGAATTAATGAGTATCAATTTTTCTCCTTCTCTTCATTGCCCAGCTTCTTGAAACTACCTTCCTTTTCTTGCCATGGTCTGACTCCTCTCCATCTAGCTCCTTCCCTTCTCCTTTCTACTAACACTATTCTATACACTTGTTCAGGAAATCAGCAGCCTTTTCTCAGTCCTCATATTCTCTGACCTGTCTACAACATCTGACCCTGATGATTGGTGCCTACATCACAACATAGTTCTGGCATTCACTTTTATAGAAATAGGTATCTTCCAGAATTCTCTATTCAGATCTATTCTATCCCCATGTAGATAGCTAGATTGAGTCACTCATGTCAAGCAGGGACTTATGTCAAGCAGTGTCATAAGGAGTCAAGGGGGTTGCAGCTAAGACCAGATATTGCCAAAACCAGCACTGGTTTCTGATGACACCCAGAACTGATAGGCAGCAGAATCAGAGGAAGCCTGCAAAGGCCCACGGCTGATTAAACTCTAAAAAGGAAGATTTCTGCAGCAAACTGTCAGACCCTCCAGATGCTGACCTTTTCACATCTCCCCACATCAAAAAGGCAGTGCCACTGAAGGCTCTGCCTGACTGATCTCTGAACATAACAGATTCTCCACTGCTTGAACATAACAAGCAGCACATGCTCAGAGCTTCATCTCAACTATGCGCCCATGGACTGACTTTGCATTTGTTAACTTCTTACCTTGTTGTATCTTGTTTAATGTATGACTTTGTATTCTGCTTTGTTTTCTGTGTCACGTATGAAGCCAAGTTAAACGTGCGGAAAAATGTCACTGAATTTGGAATCCTGAACCTGCTTTACAGTTATTTTAACGTTGATTTATGAATGCATAAAGCTTGATATTGTAGACACAACTTGTGCGTGTCTTTGTAGTGCGCTCACACCTTCTATTCTCCTTCAAGGATTTCAATCATCCCCAAGGCTTCAGCCATTTGTACTATCATCACTATCACTTTTCTAGATTATTCTCCTTCTTGAGTTCCAGAATTGCTCCCATGTGCTTGAAACCCATTTCCAACTGGACAGCGCCTTGAGACTAGGCACTTTAAAGCCAATGTTTCTCCTCCTCACAGTGGTCTCTGAAAATAATTTCTCTCACTTATATGAACCACAGCAGCATTCGCCCAGCTACCAGGCTTAAAACCTTATTACTTTTTTATTTTTATTATTTTTTTTAATGTTTATTTATTCTTGAGAGACAGAGACAGAGTGCAAGTGGGGGAGGGGCAAAGAGAGATGGAGACAGAATCTGAAGTAGGGTCCAGGCTTGGAGTTGTCAGCACAGAGCCTGATGCGGGGCTGGAACTCATGAACCACAAGGTCATGACCTGAGCCAAAGTCAGATGCTTAACCAACTGAGCCACCCAGGCGCCCCTAATCTTATCATTTTTTTAAAAATTTTATTTGAATATAACTGTAACTATAACACAGTGTTACATTAGTTTCATGTGTACAACACAGTGATCTAATACCTCTGTATGTTATGCTATGCTCACTGCAAGTGTAGCTACCCTCTGTCACCACACAACACTATTACAGTATCACTGACTACACTCCCTACACTGTACTTTTTATTCCCATGACTTATACATTCCATAACTGGACGCCTGTACCTCCCACTCCCCTTCACCCAATTTGCCTGTCCCACCAACCCCCTCCCTCTGGCAATCATCAGTTTGTTGTCTGTATTTATAGACCTGATTCTGCTTATCTTTATTCATTTCCTTAACATAATTTTTACAATGGATAGTTGGCAGATAAGCTGCCAAGTCATACAGATTTTTCCTCTAAGATCTCTCTCAATTTCTCTCCTCTTTTCCATTTCTATTGTCACTATTCTTGTTCAGACCAAGTTACTACACCCTGAACTGCTACAGCTTCATAATTGATCTTCCTAACTCTCCTCCCTCCAGCTTCACCTAACTAAATTAATCTCCTAAAGTGCAGTTGTATTTTAATTACATCTCAAAAATCTTCCTAACTTCTCATTTCCTGCTAAATTAAAATGAACTCTCATCCTAATATTCAAAACTCTTACAATGTTAGGTCTAATTCTAACTTTCCACTTATTCTAGCTTCAAACTTCAATATACCTCATATCATTAATTTAATGCAGATTATAGGGGCCAGCCCTAGAGATTCAGATTCAGTATATTTGCAGTGGGACCCAGAAATTTGTATTTTTTGACAAGCTTTTGATGAGTCTTTCTTGTCTTTTTTAAAAAAATTTTTATACATTGCAAGTTTATTTATTTATATTTGAGAGTGAGTGTATGCACACACACAAGCAGGGGAGAGGCAGAGAGAAAGGGAGAGAATCCGAAGCAGGCTCCGTGTTGTCAGTGGGGAGCCCAACAGGAGGCTGGACATCACAAACCATGAGCTGAAATCAAGGGTCAGAAGCTCAACCGAGTCACCCAGAGGCCCCTAAGCTGCTGATGCTTCTAACGCAGATAGACTTCAGACTAGTTTTTGAGACATACCATTCTAGCTCCTCCCTAAGACTCTAGGTACTACCCCACCCATCACCCAACAAATCTGCCTTGAGCATGTCTAGAATGCTTTTCACTCCAAACTCACTTCATTCAAACCACATCTCAAATGGAACTTTCTCCAGGAAACCTTTCTTGATCTCCCAAATAAGACACAGCAATTCTATCTTTGGAGTTAGATATGTTTGCACATCTCTTAAGACATTTAGTTTGCTTTGCTTTGTAATTTATTTTATTCCCCTACTAAACGTAAGCCACTTAACATGTATTATCTGTAACTCCTTCCACATACCAGGCACTGAGAAATATTTGACTGAATGCTGTGTAGCTCCAGAATGCTTCACACAATATGCCTCCTGGGTGCTACTATCACAAAGAGAACCTTGGGGCGTCTGGGTGGCTCAGTTGGTTAAGCATCCGACTCTTGGTTTCAGCTCACATCATGATCTCATGGTTCCCTGAGTATGAGACCCATGTCAGGCTCTGTGCTGAGAGTGTGGAGCCTGCTTGGGATTCTCCCTGTCTCTCTCTCTCTGCCCCTCTCCCATTCATGCTGCCTTTGTCTCTCTCTAAATTAATTAATTAATAAGGAAGGAAGGAAGGAAGAAAGAAAGAAAGAAAAATAGAACCTTGAACCAGATGGATCGAAGTCTGACTTAGCAAGCAATTTTGAACATTCTTTCAAGTGAAGAGGAGGACTAAAAGTTGTTGATCTACTTTAAAAAGAAGAAAGCATGTTCCCGGGCTTTTGTCCTTCTTTTTATAATATCCACTAACTAAGATAGAAGAAATGTAGGTTTATTTTCAAAATAATTCTGATCCTCATTGGGCTAAAAAGAGAAATGTGACTTGAGATCCAATAAAGATATTTAAATGATGACAGTTCACAAAGCTAAGGAATAAGTCACTATATTTGATTTTCATGATAGATAACGTTGTAAAAATGTATTTAGGGTTGTAAGCAAACATGATACACAGTTTATCTCCATTTTAACTAAGGATTTTATATTGTTTGGAGATGTGAAATTATCACCTCTAAAGAAATATAGTCAACTGACTTTCAGCTCAGAATACTTAAAAGAGACTGCCTGAATTTACATATTTAGTTACTATTACTTGAGAATTTTAACTATTAAAGAGAGTCTTTATTTTTATTTTTTTTAATGTTTATTTATTTTTGAGAGAGAGAGGGAGAGAGAGACTGTGAGCGGAGAAGGGGCAGAGACAGAGGGAAACAGAATCCAAAGTAGGCATAATGCTGTCAGTGCACATCCTGACATGGGGCTTGAACTCACAAACTGTAAGATCATGACCTGAGCCCAAGTTGGACGCTTAACTGACTGAGCCACCCAGGTGCCCCAGAGTCTTTGGTTTAAGTACTTATTGGTTTTCCTGATTATGTCTATTTAGTAAAAAGGGACACATAGTATGTGAACATTATCTGTTTCCTTTAAGAACTAATGTGAGGTTAGTCCCTTACTCAGTGTCAGAGATGTCCTCCAAGGCCATCAAAATAATAATTCCCTTTTCTCTTCCAGAACCCAGAAGAGAAGGCCATACTAGAAAATGTTATTTCTTTGCAGCAGTGGATCTTAACCAGAAGCTTTTAAAAGTACAGATGCCTAGGGGCACCTGGGTGGCTCAGTTAGTTGAGTGTCTGACTTCAGCTCAGGTCATGGTCTCGCAGTCTGTGAGTTTGAGCCCCACATCAGGCTGTGTGCTGACAGCTCAGAGCCTGGAGCCTGCTTCTGATTCTGTCTCTCCCTCTCTCTATGCCCCTCCCCCCGCTCATGCTCTCCCTGTCAAATATAAACATTAAAAAAAAAATTTAAAGTACAGATGCCTTAATTAGATGCCAAATCAAAATTAGCCAGAGAACAATAAGAATGAGGTGGAACTAGCTTCACAAATATTACAACACTATTAAGAAGCTTCAGTAACTAAAACACAGAGTTATTAGCAAATGAATAAACAGACTAATAGAACAGAACTTAAAGTCCAGAGGCTTTAGAACGATAAAGCATCTCAAATTAAGGGGTATAAAGAGACGGAGTATTTCAGGAAAAACGTGGGGAAAAAAAGTTAGATCCATTCCTCATACCCCACACCAGGATAAGTTCTAAATGGATTAGAGATTCAAATACAAAAATCAAAACCCCATAAGTATTAGAAGAAAAATGGAAGAATTCTTTTATAATTAGAGTGAGAAAAGCCTTTTTTTTAAATGTTTTATTTATTTTTGAGAGAAAGGGAGACAGAGTACAAGCAGGGGAGGGGCAGAGAGAGAGGGAGACAGAATCCATGAAGCAGGCTCCAGGCTCTGAGATGTCAGCACAGAGCCTGACAAGGAGCCCAAACCTGTGAATCATGAGATCATGACCTGAGCTGAAATTGGACACTTAACCGACTGAGCCACCCAGGCACCCCAAGAAAAGCTTTTCTAATTAAAAATGTAAAAGCTTTCAAATTTGATTACATACAAGTAAAAAATTCTGCATAACAAAAAAGCATATCATACATAAACAACTAGGAAAAAAATTACAATTCATATAAAAAAGGGCTAATTTCTATAACATGTAAGGAGTATCTAGAAATTGACAAAAGACAGAGAAGAAAACAAGTTAAAGATATGAAGTGACAGTTCACAGAAATGATGCTTAGTTCCATTCAGAGTAAGAAAATATAAATTAAAACCAATGAGATAAATATAAATTAAAACTCCTTTTACCTATCAGATGTTTACCTATCAACTATTTACCTATCAGAGTGGTAAGTATTCAATTGATCGATATATTGCCTTGATCTAACTAAAGGGAAATAAGTTCTATCAGATATTGCTGATGAGAGTATAAACTGGTATAATCCCCAAAGAGGATAATTTGGCATATTCAAATTACAAACAAATGTGTCTTTTTTCTGACCCAAAAATTATTCTTGGGGCACCTGGCTGGCTCAGCTGGTAGAGCATACAACTTTTGATCTCAGGGTCATGAGTTCAAGCACACACTGGGTGTAAAGTTATCTTTAAAAAAATTCTAGGGGCACCTGGGTGACTCAGTTTGTTAAGCATCTGACTTCGGCTCAGGTCATGGATCTCAGTTCATGGCTTCAAGCCCCACATCGGGCTCCACTGAAGTGCGGAGCCTGCTTGGGATTCTCTCTCTCTCCCTCTCTCTCTGCCTCTCCTGCACTTGCTCTCTTTCTCTTTCTTTCTCAGATAAATAAACTTTAAAAACAAAACAAAAAAATTCTACTTCTAGAAATATAATCTACAAGTATACATGCATATAGGCAAAATTATGTAAGCACAAGATCATTTACTGTATTTTTAATGGAAGCTTGAAAAATCAGAGCGTCCGTTACTAAGGACCAAATAAATTAATTATGGTACATCTATTCAATAGAATTCTATGCAAATACTTTTTAAAATGCAGAAACTCTTTATGTATCAATATAGAAAGATTACCAAGACGTATTCTTAAAAAACAAAAACAAAAAAAACTGTGTAGAACAATATGAGTAATATACTAACATCTCTACAAGGAGGAGGAAAATAATATAAATTCATGGATTGTAAAAAAAAAAAAAAGATCTCAGTCAGGAAGGATAACTGACAGCTAATATAATAACAGAAACTAATAAAACTGGTTGGGAGGTGTGTGGGAACTAAAAGGACGGAGAACAGAATGGGAAGAAGACTTTTCACTGTACACCTTTTTATATTTCTGATTAAAAAAAATACTTTTTGGGGCACCTGGGTGGCTCTGTGAGTTGAAATTCTGACTCTTGATTTTGGCTCAGGTCATGATCCCAGGGTTGTGGGATAGAGCCCCGTGTTGGGCTCCACACTGAACATGGAGCCTGCTTAAGATTCTCTCTACCCCCACCTCTCTCTCTTCCCTCTCCTCCACTAACACTCTCTCTCTCTCTAAAAATAATAATAAAATAGTAAAAGACTAATAAAAAAAGTTTTTATTCAAAGTAGTCTTTAAAATAAAAAAATAAAAATGTAGATAATTAGGCTCCAGCCTCAGGGAAACTGATCTCTTAAACGTCTGGAGCAAGCCCAGGCCTATATTCTACTTTTTTTCTTCAAAAAAAATTTTTTTTTAATGTTTATTTATTTCTGAGATAGAGACAGAGCATGAGTGTGGGAGGGGCAGAGAGAGAGAGAGAGAGAGAGAGAGAGAGAGAGAGAGAGACAGAATCCGAAGCAGGCTCCAGGCTCCGAGCTGTCAGCACAGAGCCCGATGCGGGGCTCGAACTCACAGACCATGAGATCAAGACTTGAGCCAAAGTCGGACACTCAAACAACTTAGCCACCCAGGCACCCCAACCTATATTCTGTTTTTAAGAGCTGAGAGCCACTGCTATAGAATTTCTTAGGTGAATCATAATGGCTTCCTGTCTCTTTTCATGGCATTGATAAATACTGTTTCTAGTCTTTGTTTTATGTTTTATTTTAAACAGAATTTTGGTGAAAAGTACATTAATAATCCTTAGGATATCTGGAGGCTAAAAGAATGAGTAGACACACCAAGAAAACATTGCAATGAAGGTGACTACATTTCCAAAATGGGTCTGCCGTGTCTGTCATCACAACAAGCAACCTGCACTTCTCTAAATAATGCATTTAGCATAAAAACATTTCATTCAAAGCTATCTGAGCTTCATGGTTGTTGATTAAGTCATTATTTTGATGTGCCTACAAGGCTAGGCAAATCACAGGTACTAATTTGTGGTTTTAAAATCATAGCTAGACTCTTCATTACCAAAGAGTCAGGATCAATAAAAAGGGGGTTGGGGGATTGTAAAAATCTAAAGACCTACTACAGAGAATTCTGTAGTCAACAGTTTACGTAGAATCATGAGGTAAATAATCTTATAAAACATCCACACTCAGGACTCAGTAAGGTGGTATTTTACTCATTTTCTGAGGTAGGAGCAGGGAAAGAAAGATATGTGAAATATATCTGCCCTAATTCTTATCAGCCAATCTCAGGGTCATGACATGAATCTTAGATACATTATTTAGAAGATCATTAGTACAAACAAAAAAAGCCAATAGGTTGCTTATGATCTATAAGAAATATTATCTGGGCTCTTTTCCATAACTATTTACAGAATTTTCATTCTTACTATACCCCACCATTTTACTATAATCATAAATGGAAAGCAAATTATGCAGGAAATATGGCCTCAACAAGAGAGATCATTCTAAGCTGGAAGGGAAGAGAACTAACACTTACTGGACAACCGCTGTGTGCCAGGCACTATATCTTGCATTCTTGTATTTAATTCCTTATTTGATCCCCACAAAAATCCAATGAGGAATACATTTTGAATCCCAAACTGAACCTAAGACAGGTTACTGTGTTAAGCACTGGGTTAAACATTTTACACCTGAACAGATTTGAGAGCTAAAGGAACCTGTTCCAGGTCACACATCTGTTAAATAATGAAAAGATTAGAACTCAGACAATCTGACTCCAGAGACCATGCTCTCAACTACACTTTTCCACCTCTCTAAAATTCAAAGGAGGGGTGCCTGGGTGGCTACGTCAGTTGAATGTCTTGATTTTGGCTTGGGTTGCGATCCCAGGGTTGTGGGATGGAGACCCCCCGTCAGGCTCCACATCAAGTGTGGAGACTGCTTGGGAATGTCTCTCTCTCCCTCTGCCCTTCTCCCCAGCTCGTGCTCTCACTCTCTAACATAAAATTAAAAAATAAACAAACAAATAAAATTCAAAAAAAAAAACACAAGTGAAGTATTAGTTTTATCCATGGCAGTGAAAAAATAAGGCCATTTTAATTCTACATAAAATTTTGAAGAGACTATTGGTTGAGTGATTCCTAGTAATGTTTGTTCTTTTCTCAAAGTAATTCATACTTTTACACATATTCAGCTGCATTATGTAATTAAAGATTAACATTAAGTAGTAAAGATTAGCTCTCTTGACAGTATTACCACCTAATATTCGTTTCATGCTTTTTAAGTTTACTAAAACGTTTACACATACATTATTTTAACTGATATAAGCATCAAGAGTTTCCCATCTTTACTCTTACAAAGTAAAGCCAAAAGCCTGGCATCTACCTAAGATCCCTCATAGCTCTGCCTTTCTAGCTTAATTTACTACCAATCACACTCACAAAAGGTTATGTTTCAGCTATGCTACTCTTTGAAGATTCTACTTCTGTTCATGCCACCGTACATGCAATTCTCTTTGTCTGGAATGGTCTTCCCAATTATCCATCCAGTAAATTCCTACAGCTCTTTCAAGAGCTGGTTCAAGTATTTTCCCCATGAAACCTTCTGCTCACTGATTTAGTCACTCCCTCATTTAGGACCACCAAATCCTTTTTTACACACCTCTAGCATAAGATTTACCATAACTATTCATGTGTTTCTTTTTCTAACCGATTGAGCTTTTTGTACAGACTATGTCTTCTCTATTTTTGTATCCCTAGTGCCTTATGAAATGAGTAGAAGAATGAATTATAAAGAATATTAAATTGAGAATTAGAAGATACAAGTGAAAGTCTCATACTAAAATGCAAAGTTTACACCTCAGTTTTTTCAGCCGTAAAATAAGCAATTTTCTATTCAATTCTACATATACTGCAACAGTTATGCTTCCTCATCAGTTTAACAGACGGAAATATTCTGAGAGCTCTTTAGAATGGTACAAAAAATCCAAATAATTGTTTTTACCTCCTCCATCATGACATCCTGTGTGGCTGAGATTTCTCCTTTGGTTGCTCCACTGTGTACCAGGTTCCGTAGTCGTATACAGAATTCTCTCATCTATGACAGAAACTTATTCAGTACTCCAAATCGTTACCCAACTTCAACTGTGAATGAGCCTAGCAGATCACTGCTAGTTCTTTTAAAGTGTAAATAGGTCAAGCCCCAGAGCAAAGTTCATAAACACATAGATTTTTTCCCCAACCGGTCCACTTAAAGACATAGACAAAAACACTATCCCTAAAGGGTAAAAAAACATTGATTATTCCCAAAGAATTCTAGATGCAACTGTTCCTGCTATGCAACTGATGGTACCCTCTGTGACAGTATGTGCCTGGATGAGGAACACATCTGATTCCATAGCACCTATCACCCTTAGGAAAAGCAGGAGACTTAAGACGATTATGCTACTCAGTCACTTCAGTAGATTTTTATTTAGAATTTTACAGATTATTCACTTCTCTTTCTCTGCCAAACGGTTATAACAATGGCTATGCCAACCACCCGATAGTTTTCATTTTTGTTATTTTCAATTTTGAAAGTACCTAAGATAGAGGTGAGTCTTAAATCTAATCACAGTGCTAAAGAGGATCTTGCTCTCCCCTAAAATGAAATTCAATGATATACTATTAAGGATCTTTTAGCCTGTGGATAAGAATCCTCAGTTTCCTGGGTGGAAAATAACCTACTTCTAATATTGGGGAAACACATCTATATTTTAAAACGTCATCTTTCTCCCAGGGGTGACAAATCCAATTTCGGCCTCCTAGATCAAGAGAACAGATTCTTGTGACTCCCAGTTGTCAAAAAACGATGTCTGGTAGAGTAGCGTCCCTGTAAGATTTATAACCATCCTTGGGGGGGGGGGGGGGGGGGGGGGGGGAACGCCTCGCTGGCTTGGTCAGCAGAGCATGCGACTCTTGATCTCAGGGTTGTGAGTTTACTCAAACGTATATGTATGTGTAGGTATATATGTATATATATAACCCACCTTGGGAAAATGGGTTACGTAGAGAAGAAAATGATTCATTAAGATAACTCATGCAATAAAAAGCAGTTCAATGACTACATAAAATCTTTAGTGAGTAAATACACTGATGTGGTTTGGGGATGCCTCAGAACTCCACATACTCTTTAAGAAAAGTCTCACAAATACTTCTTTTTTGTCCCAGCCCACCTCCAATAGAACCCAGTGGACTTATAGCCCATATTAAGCATAGATTTTCTTTCCTCAGTACCCATGAGAAAATATTTAAATCAATGGAAATAAAAGTAGAAGGTTTTTAAAAAGAAAAAAATAAATAAAACAAAACATTCTAAACTCAATTATTTTTAAGTTAACATGTAGCTACGTTGCCTTTGACAGACACAGAGTAGCTCCTTGTACACAAACTGTGTACACTGAAATGCCTAGGAATCGCCCTGGAAAATTAGTTAAGAGCTTTAAGGTATGTGCACTAAATTCAATCCCACCCTGCTCCATATGTTGCACCTTGTGATTCAGAATGTCATTCATCCTTCTGGTTGCCTCTGTTGTATAAGATTCAGGGAAGCACTTCTTAGGGACGACACCATATTTTTCTAAAAGAAAACAAATTTTGGTGTTCAGTAAGGTAAAAGCATACTCCAGCATTAGAAACCTTGGAAAAATAACCACTGCTTTAAAGAATAGGCCATATTTTGCCATTCTAAATCAGAAAACTTAACAATTTTATACTTCATATTAATAAACAGGACATTAAATCTGCATATTTATCCATATATCTGAGACTGAATTCTGTTCTTTTTATCTATACTTTGTAAAACACTCAGCATGATGAGGTTTTCCCAAAAGACAACTTTTTGAACGAGAATACTTTCTAAATTTTTTTTTTTAACGTTTATTTATTTTTGAGACAGAGAGAGAGAGAGCATGAATGGGGGAGGGTCAGAGAGAGAGGGGGAGACACAGAATCCGAACCAGGCTCCAGGCTCCAAGCGGTCAGCACAGAGCCCGACGTGGGGCTCGAACTCACGGACCGCGAGATCATGACCTGAGCTGAAGTCGGACGCTTAACCGACTGAGCCACCCAGGTGCCCCGAATGAGAATACTTTCAAACAGTTGCAGTTTCAAAGTTTTATGATCACATCAATGGACAAGAGATAAACTTTTTCATAGAAAGTCAGTTCTACTTAATACAACCATTCCATCTCCAACCAGCTCTTCACAGTATCTACCTCCTTACCTCTCATTTAAGAAAAATACTTAATAGGCGAGAGTGTAAGATAAAGGTTCTTAAGCTAACTGTATACCCTTCTGGGAGACTAATTCTACTCTGTACATAACCACCAAAGAAATGGCCCACGCCCAACTACAGAGCCTTGTTTGATCATACGGACTTTCAGTTCCATTAGAGAAATGCTCTTACCAACAATATTGACAAGCATATCCCACTGTCCACCATCATTTGCGGGATTCATAAGCAAATACTGCACCAGCCTACCATCCTCGGGCTCTTTTTTCTGGGCTGTGTCCACAAAAGCATTTAAGAAGAAATAACAACGTTCAACCTGGAGTAAAAGAAGTTAAATAAAATTAAAGGAAAAGAGAGCTAATACTTTTATTGACATTATCAACACAACAGGATTTTTGGACCTAACACCATAATAGGTATTTTTAAACTAAAGTTGGTAATTAAGTATCAGTATCTGGCTTCATATTTAAAGTTTCTTCGTATATTTCTGTAGATACGTTCAATAGTTTATCCAAAATAATGCACTATTTTATTTAGATACAAAATCTGAAACAAAGTCTTAGTCAATAAACATCTAATGGATGCTTATATAACACACACTTTAAAAATTAAAAAATGAAATGAAATTTTTATTTACTGTTTTTCTAACAAGTATTACCTGGATGGGAAATTAGGCCATAGAAAGACCAAAGAACCTAAATAAAGATGCTCAAAGGGGAAATTATTAAAAACAAAATAAAAAATTTTAAATAAGCTAAGAAAGAAACAAGGAAGCATCAGGGTGAGTCAGTAGACTTATTATTTCATTGCAAAGAGTAGCCACCTACCAACCAAAAGCAGTTCTGTGTTTGAAGAGAGTCAACCTTTGATACTTTGGAAATCAGAATAAGTGGTGTCCCATCTATAATGGAAGGCAGACTATAACTGGAAAAGCAAGAAATGAAGAGATAGTCCCTACCAACGCTGATACTGAAAAAAAAAGCCTTGCAAGATCAATCCCATACCTTGTCCCAGAAAAAGAGATAAGATTGACTAAACTCAAATTCTTCAATATTTAATTTTTTCATGAATGGAAGTCTCATAACATTCAGACAAGAAAAGATCCAGCATCGCCCTGTAACAAGAAAGCAAACCAAGAAATTAGAATGAGTGTTCACATAGATTACATTGTTCTATCCCTGTTTCCTAAAACTGAATGCATGACAAGATCTTCGACAATTTAAAACTAAATCAGAAAGAACAGAAAGATTAAAACAAGGGGCGCCTGGCTGGCTCGGTTGGAAGAGTATGTGACTCTTGATCTTAGGGTTGTGAGTTCAAACCCCACACTGGGTGTAGAGTTTACTTAAATAAATAAACTTAAAAAAAAACCACAAGAAAGGTCAGAATTAGTATTTGAAATATATACGCAAAGGCTTAAAGTCCTTAACATATGAAAAAAACTCTTTACATATCATTTAAAGAACCCAATACAAATCGCCTAAGAAAATCACATTAGAAAAAGAAAATACTGCCAGAGAGATGTGAGCAGAGATCATGAATAGATAGATAACTTAATGGCCGAAAAAGATATAAATGGCAAAGAAACATTTTTTGAAGTTTATCATAAGATACCTGTTAAGTTGGGATACATTATTTTTTAATTAATAATGCCCAATATTGAGAAGGATTTGGGAAACAGCATTATTGTACACTCTGGATATAGACCCAAACAGGTACAAAATATCTGAAAGCAAATTGGCA
Organism: Panthera leo; assembly: GCF_018350215.1. NCBI lineage: Eukaryota > Metazoa > Chordata > Mammalia > Carnivora > Felidae > Panthera > Panthera leo. The sequence goes on along the minus strand of NC_056692.1, from coordinate 16,480,433 downwards.
ATATATGGCAAAAATTTTAAAAAGTCCCTACCTTTTTTTTTTTTTAATTTTTTTTTTTAATGTTTATTTATTTTTGAGACAGGGAGAGAGACAGAGCATGAACGGGGGAGGAGCAGAGAGAGAGGGAGTCACAGAATCAGAAGCAGGCTCCAGGCTCTGAGCCATCAGCCCAGAGCCCGACGCGGGGCTCGAACTCATGGACCGGGAGATCGCGAGATTGTGACCTGAGCTGAAGTCGGACGCCCAACTGACTGAGCCACCCAGGCGCCCCTCCCTACCTTTTTTTTTATGTTTTATTTATTTTTGTGAGAGAGAAAGAGAGAGCAAGTGCGAGAGAGGGCGTGTGCGTGGACACGAGTGAGCAGGGGGCAGAGAGAGAATGAGACAGAGAATCCAAAGCAGGCTCTACCAGGCTACACACTGTCAGTGTGGAGCTCAAACCATGAGATATGACCTGGGCCGAAGTCAGATGCTCAACCAACTGACCCACCTGGGTGCCGCAAAAAGTCCCTACCCTTTAATCTGGAACACGTAGTGTATGCTTCAATATAAGGTGACCCTAACATAAGTCAATCCCCATTCTCCCAAATTAAAAAAAGGTTGTTGGGACACCTGACTGGCTCAGTTGGTAGAGCGTGCAACTCTTGATCTCAGAGTTGTGAGTTTAAGCCCCATGTCGGGTATAGAGATTACTTAAAATCTTCAGGAAAAAAAGAAAAAGTTGTTTGGCTAACTGGATCATACAGACACTGGAAAATATAGACGAAATAGTAACTGTCCACCTATAATATTTAATTTAGTAATTTAAATATATACAGATATTTAAAATCATGTTAACAATAAATTGACGTAGAAACACTGCTTCTTCCACTTTCACATATGTCATTTTCACATTGATTCATATCTTCACTTGCATTTTGGCATCAGTGCTTTTGCCATCATTAGATGTACTCTTTCAATGGAACACTTCATCTTTCTTCCATCTAGTATGTTTGAGTCACAGCAATGTTTTAAATCTATCCTTCATGCTATCCCTGAAAACCGTATGCTAGCATCAATTATACAATCACATTTCTCATTTGTTCAGTAAGTAGATAATCACAAACTTTACAATGTCACCATTTCCTTAATGATTTAAGTGATCTTTAAAAGGTCTATTTACAATGATATCCAACATTTCCATGTGAGGTCACATCCTAGGAATATATTATGTTCAAATTTTTCGCATTTTTAAAAAAAAATTTTTTTTTTTTTTAACGTTTTATTTATTTTTGACACAGGGAGAGACAGAGCATGAACAGGGGAGGGTCAGAGAGAGGGAGACACAGAATCTGAAACAGGCTCCAGGCTCTGAGCTGTCAGCACAGAGCCTGACGCGGGGCTTGAACTCATGGACCACGAGATCATGACCTGAGCTGAAGTCGGACGCTTAACCGACTGAGCCACCCAGGTGCCCCAAATTTTTTGCATTTTTAAAAAACTGATTCAATCAAATGATCTCTACACGCATCCCAAACTAACACAGATTGAGGCCATTTCAGAGTTAAGTGCTTACCAAATTGTATTTTACTTCAAAATAAATTAACCACAAGTGTTCATTATGAGGATCTCTGTAAGGCCTCAAATATAAGGTAACTCTCTTTACTAAAGGAAAATTCAGGGGGGAAAACCCCTGACCTTTATTTGGCATAACTTTTTTTTTTTTTAAGAGAGAGAGAGAGCGCTTGCGAGCGAGTGCACACAAGTGAGAGGGGGAGGGGGCAGAGGGAGAGAGACAGAATGTTAAGAAGGCTCCATAAGCAGGGTGGAGCCAGATGCAGGGCTCAATCCCACAACCCTGGCATCATGACCTGAGCTGAAATCAAGAGTTGGACAGATACTCGCAGTGCCTGGGTGGCTCAGTTAAGCATCTGACTTCAGCTTAGGTCATGATCTCACGGTTAATGAGTTCAAGCCCCACACTGGGCTCTGCGCTGACAGCTCAGAGGCTGGAGCCTGCTTCAGATTCAGATTGTCTTTCTCGCTCTCTGCTCCTCCCCCACTCACTCATTTTCTCTCTCTCTCTCTCTCTCTCATAAATAAATAAACATTAAAAAAAATTAAAGAAAAAAAAAGAGATGGACGGTTAACTGACTGAACCACCCAGGCACTCCTGGGCGTAATCTTTTTACTGCTATAAACGCATGTTCCCGCTATATTGGTAAACGAAAAAGGTAGATAGATAGTTTACCTAACAATATGTAAGGTATCCACCTATATTAAACACACACACACACACACATATACACACACACAGAATAAAGACCTGACTTTAAAAATATGTACCTGTTGGTATTTTGCAAATATTCTACATTGAAGAACAATAATTTGTAACAAGAAAAAACAATTAAAAATAAATGACGATGGGGCACCTGGGTGGCTCAGTTGGTTGGGCGTCTGACTCTTGATTTTAGCTCAGGTCATGATCTCACAGTTTGTGAGATTGAGCCCTGAGTCTGAGTTTGTGCTGACAGCACAGAGCCTGCCTGGGATTCTCTCTCTGTCCCTCCCCTGCTCACTCATGCTCTCGCTAATAAACATTTTTTTAAAAAAAGAAAAAAAATAAGCAACTATAGTATTTTTCAAAAACCACTAATTACTTAGCTCATTTTTACCTTGGGTCTGTCTGTATGTCACCCCTCTCATATATACTGTATTATTTCCCAGTAAAAAAAAAAACCTGTATGTACTGTTAATGTGAAAACTACATAGCTCATAACCTATTTGTAACTCTTGTAAATAAAAGTGATACTACAAAATATAAGACTTGATCTATTCCAGAGGCACATTTCCAGGCTTTTCCCTAAGAGGTCACTGCAATCTAAACTGTGTAGGACCACTGTGACATTACTAACTGGATCACTTGCATCCCAAGCACTTCTTACTATGGCAAAACATTAATTATGGCAAGGTCATGGCCTTAACATCTAAAAACCACGGAGTTATGATTTCCATACAAGAAAATATATCCATGTTAAACATAACACTTTGAGTTCTAACTGGCTCTCACCAAGCACTGATCTGCTTTCTGTCAAAATACACTGGAAGTAGTTTTTATTTTTTATTTATTTTTTAAATGTTTGTTTATTTTTGAGAGAGAGGGAGACAGAGTGCAAGGGGGCAGAGAGAGAGGGAGACACAGAATCCAAAGCAGGCTCCAGGCTCTGAGCTATCAGCACAGTCTGACACGGGGCTCAAACTTGTGAACCGTGAGATCATGACCTGAGTCGAAGTCAGACGCTTAACTCACTGAGCCCCAGACGCCCGACTGGGACTAGTTTTTAAATGGATAGACTTTTAAAAGTCCTTTTAGTACAGTTCTGCCATAAGAATGTCCTCCTTATTTAGATTCTTGGTTAACCAATCTTTCACATTGCTGCTTTTCAAACAATCATGCTAGACAGCAAAACAAGAGCTCTTGACCAGTAAGGCAGGAGAACTGAGTATTTTTCTGTATTACAAACTGGTCTATTGGTGGAAATTGAGCCCATTAGCACATTTACTCAAACTGTAACTATTGGCCTATTTAAACACTTGATGATGTTTTGATACAATTACGTTGTGTCTTTTCCACTCCATACATTTGTATATGGCCTTCAGGGCAAGAACATTTTGGAGTTTTCTAGAGCATGAACATTTTTGCATGGTCTGTTTCGTACTAAAAACATGTATCTCCAAGACACCGGGCCACAATCACATAACTTCAGGACAGAATACAGTGAATTACATTCAAACACATGACTTGTCACTTTAATGCTCAACGCCAAGTACACCATCAAGCCACAGAGGACCAAAGTAAGTCACAAGGTAATGTTCTTGGACCTGCCTTTCCCTGTGCCTGTTCCCTGGAAATTTACAAGTTCTTTCAATGCAAACTTCTTCTACTCAGTACCATTCTTAAGACCTCAAAATGGGGCACTGTCAGGAAGGTTAAGTAAAGTGTGCAAGGAGTTTTGAGACCTCACCTGAGCTCTTTTGGTTGGTGACTGGCTTGCCTTCCTGAGTCACAGCGTGCTGGAACACATGCTGAGCACCCTGTACCGTGGCCCTCTTCAGACAGATGTCCAGCAGGTCGTGGGTGGTCCCAACATTCTGGGCAAGTACGAACTGAGGGTCGGAGTTCAGTTTCTGAATCAGAGCAGCTACCTTCTCCGAATTCAGTCCTGTTGGAAAACCAAATGGTATTGATAGTATCAAAAGGGGGCTCAAGAGGGCTGATCCGGGGCTCCCACAGCTTGGCCCTAACTTCGGAAGACCAGCCGGAGGTGACCCTTGCGGCGGACAGGCCCCTTACCGGCGACCTCCCCCAAGTGCTGTCTCCCACCAAGGCCGCTCCGGCCCGCCTAGAACGCTCCATTCCCGCCATCGCCCCCGGTCCCAGGCCCGGTTCTCTCCGCCGCCGGGCCTCTGGGGCCCAGCTGAGCCCCCCCGAGAGGACCCCGGCAGGGCCTCGGCGGGAAAGAGCGGCGCCTCACCCGCGTTGTTCATGGTGGCCACACCGCCCGGCAGGGGAACGGTAGTTTGGGGGTTCTCAGGGGAACGCCGGGGTTACACTGTGGCTCGCTGCCTCAGCTGCCGGACCTGCCACTCACACACCGAACGCCAGAAAGAGGGAACCGGCCCGGTGGCGGAGGAGAGCTGAAGCCCAGAGAAACGGGGTCCGCGGAGGGACAAAACTCCCCCTCGCGTTGCTGAGTCAGCGCCGTCTGGGCAGGCCCCGCCCGGGGGAGGGACGACCGGGCGGGCTCCCGACGAGCTCCATCCCGCTCGCGCCCCCGCCCTACCTCCGCGCGACCCGGGGTCGGCCCACGTGGCGCCAGCGCCCTTGCGCGTCAGGCTCCGGCTTCCTAGCCCTCGGGGCGCCCCAGCCGTTCCGTGCTGGACCCGGAGCCCGAATACTCTGGCCTTGGGGAATGGACCCATTAAGCCTTACCGGAAGCCTAAAGGGCGCTCAAGGCAGTAAGGCGGAGCTGAGGGGCCGCATCATTAAGCCCAGGGCTTAGGGTGGGTGGGCTCGTGCAGACACACACACAAAATGTTCCCAAAGGCTCTACCCGGAGGCATCCTTAGCTGACCATTCACTGCGTTTTCGATGGCAACTTGTTGCTTGGATTCTAGTCAGGACCAAGTTCTTGTATTTGAGGGGAATTTGGAACCACGCTCTTTCCCACCCACTCAGAAGCTACTATCACGGTTCTACAAATAAGACATCTGCTCGTTCAAAGAAAACTATCCATTCTGGGCTTCATGGAGTCAGTGAGTGTTTCCTGCTTAGCCCAGCATGTACTGTGGGCTTAACTAAGGGGGATGACAGAGGTCAGTCTTATGCACCAACACTGTTTTGCCAGGCCCTCTACAAAACTGCAAATGAGCTGCCCCCTCCTCTCTGCAGGCTCTCAAGGTAACTCAGCGATTTTCCATGGTTTTGAGATTGTGATGCCCTTTAATATTGTTTTTCGCGCTATGAAATCTCAACCCATTGGGATGCGACCCACAGATGATAAAGCAAATACAAATATATCTGCCTTATCGCTGAAAATCCCGACTCTGCTACTCAGAACACTGGGAGTCTATTGTGGAACCTGGACTCTAGGAGCTATATTGAAAATCATCACTGGTTCTACAGAATTCTATTATCTGGAAAAATCCACACTCAGATACTAGTCATTTGAGAAAGCACAGTCTCTTATGTCCCTACGGAGACCTAGCTAACATTTTGGGGATATGATATTAACTATCTCCAAAAGAGCCCATGGACTATCCTGTTTTGAGATTCTTCTGATGGCTGAAGAAAGGGAACAGGTGGAAATTATGCTGAAAGAAGTACTTTCACAAAATGATGCCCAAGCATCTTGCCCAATTCAACCCAAAATTTTATTCATTATCTACAAGGTACCAGGCACGAAGCAAGTTGCTGATGATACGGAGACCAATAAAGCTTCAACTTCCCCTTAAGAAACTCACAGTGTAGTGGGGAAGATGCAAAATAACTTTTAGACAATCGATAGCAGCATACCAATAGTACTGCAGAAACAGTGATCAGAGAGCTGTTAATTAGGGCCAGAAGCTCCTGAAAAAAGAGGTGACAGGTGAGCATAATCTTAGAATGGATGGGATTTTATAAGGCAAAAAAGAGGAAGGGCACGCAAGGCAGCAGCGAAGGCACAGAGCATTAAGGCACACAGCAAAATCATGTTGAAGAAACTGTGCATCAGAGTCTGATGTGGTTAAGAGCAAGGAAGGGTCTGAGATCAGGGGCAAGGTATAGAACTGGAAAGGTAGCTTTGGTCAGGATATGAAGGACTTATATGCCATGCCCCAGCATCTGTAGTTTAACCTATGAGTAATTAGATGCCAAAATTGATTTTTAAACAAAAGAATGATGTGCTCAATTCTGTGTAAAGAAAGAAACCCAACGGCACTGAGGAGGGCGACTTAGAGGGGAGAGATTCTAGAGATAGAGAAACTAGTTAGAAGACTGTTCCAGTAGTGTCTTTAGAAAATGATCCTTAAATTGAGGAAAGGGAAGAGACACAGATAATCTGGAAGTTTTCAACTGAGTGAGAAACTGGATCGTGGTGTCATTAACCAAGAGAGGGAGTACAGAAAAATGGTATTTGGGAGTATGCAAGTAAGCAGGTAATGAATTCAGTTTGGGCCTTGGCAAGTTTGGGGCACCCACAGGACCCCCAAGAAGAGAAATACAGGAAGCAGATGATAGGATGTCTAGAGATTAAGTAAGACATGCAAGTCTTGGAACCATGAAAGTCAACAAGGTTGCATAGGAAAAGAGAGTAAAGCAAAAAAGGGATGAGGACTGAGGATAGTACCCTGGGCGGCAGCATGCGGTTTTATAGGGTGTTTTCCAAGCTCTGCTTGCCAAGCCACGCGCTCTGGCCCATGGCTGTCTTCAATCAGAGCATGCTGCATCTTTTACAGGTCATTACAAGGAATCCATATGGAAGTGCCATTAACTCCAGTAACAGCAACATTTAAGGAATGATTGAAGACCGGGGAGCCAGCAGGAAAGGACAGAAAAGAGCAGACAGAGAGGTAAGAGACTTGGAGCGTTATGTCTTGGAATCCCAGGAAGGCAAGGAGAAGACGGTGAAAGGACTGAAAGCTACAGAAGAGTTTGGCAATTGGATCAGGGGCAGCCTAGAGAGGGCAGCTTAGTGGAAGGGTGCAGCAGGCAGAAGCCATGTTACAGTAAGTTGAGAGGGAAGAAATGTTAAGGAAGCTCCTTCGGGAGGAAAGGAAAACTTATGTCTACCAGGAGGATGAAAGGCAGGAACCAGATATCAGAGGGGTATAGTTGCTAAGATAAGAGCCTAGAAAAAGAGGAGCGATGGAATCAACAGGGTAGGTGGAGGGGACCAGTTTTACAGCTACTGCCACCCTTTTCATACCAATAATTACATTTCCCCACCCCATGCTCAGGGATTCCTATCGTCACTTTGCCAGGTCTCCTACTCTGCCCACATTGTCAGGGTGACACCCTTAAGTGCCAGCTTTCCACCCAGCAACTCACACCCATACAGTCAGCCCCCATATGAGCACAGACAAGAGGTGTGGAAGAAAACTGGCTTCCCAGTGGGCTCACCCCAAATGACCTAGCCAGGAAGACATACATGTCCCCAAAAATACAATTCTTAGGATCTACCCCTCTAGCTCCATCCAGAAGAGATGTTGTTGGGCCCAGTGACACCTCATGGAACGAAGCAACTAGAAACAATTCCAGTATGAAGTCCACAATATTAGAAAAGGAAATCTTTATAAACCCTGTGAAGTGGCATCACCTGCTGTTGCGGGTGTGCCTACTGCCTGTTGCTTCCATGGGCTGTACCCAGTTAAAGCCAACAGGACAAGTCTCTGAGCAAATTCTGCATCCAGGTTCCCCTTCTGCACTGTCCACCAGTCTTTGACAAGTGTCGGTTACCTGCTTCTACTTTGGCGGAAAAGACCAGGTTTTTATGTTGGATGGAAGTCTGGATTATTATCTAACACAAATATGAACACATATGAATGTTGCCTTAACACTGAGGTTTGCTTTGGTCAGAAAGCCTCCTGGTATTGGGGTGCCTGAGTGGCTCAGTTGGTTGGGCAGCCAACTTCAGCTCAGGTCATGATCTCGCAGTTCGTGAGTTCGAGCCCCACATTGGGCTCTGTGCTGGCAGTTCAGAGCCTGGAGCCTGCTTTGGAGTCTGTGTCTCCATCTCTCTCTGCCCCTTCCCCAGTCCTGCTCAGTGTCTCTCTCTCTCTCTCAAAATTAAATAAACATTTAAAAATTTTAAGAAAAAAGGAGAAAGCCTCCTGGTATTTCATTACACCTGACAGTAAACTTCAGACATCACATATTGGTGTCCTGCTGGGCCAAATTTAGCTCCTAGATGTATCGTTTGGCCTACATGGTGTTTTAAAATTGTTGAGCCAATATTTAGGATTGGGACATTTTGTATACAAATCTGGGTTCTGGCTTCTCTTGAAAATATTGTTTCAAAAAAAATTCTCTTCCCCCACAATAGTCATTTCTCCATCAAAAGTGAAAAAAACAAAAAACACGTTAAGGGGGCCCACATAATTTTCTTTTTTAAATTTTTTTTAAATTTATTTTTGAGACAGAGAGAGAGACAGAGCATGAGCAGGGGAGGGGCAGAGAGAGAGGGAGACACAGAATCTGAAGCAGGCTCCAGGCCCTGAGCTGTCAGCACAGAGCCCGATGCGGGGCTCAAACTCATGGACTATGAGATCATGACCCGAGCTGAAGTTGGATGCTCAACCGACTGAGCCACCCAGGCACCCCGCATATAATTTTCTTTATATCGAGCTTTCTTGTTTCACTCATTTCCATTTATTACATTTATTTATATTTGAGTTTTTCATGCCCTGATTTTGGGTGGCCTAGGTGGAGTTTGGGAAGACTACTTCTCTTCTATACTCATCCCTACCCATAACCTCCAAATTCCTTCCTCCCTGAGATGTGCAAAGTCTGCAGGAGCTGACTTGGATAAGGCTTTGGATAAGATCAGATACTGGATCTTGGGACTTTTGGGGGCCCAAAGAAGCCCATATCCCTTCACTACACTTTTCCTCCAGATGTACCCATCTGAGTACAGGTAACTGGCAACTTCGGGACTTCTATCTTCCCTACTATTCCTAAACCCCATGTAGGCTTAATCCAACTCTGTTACCCCTCCTTCAGATTCAGATTTTAAGGGTTTTACATATTTGACATCAATTGTAAATCATGTCTTTTTTTTTTTTTTTTGAAACATTGTCCAATGTTCTAGAATGACATCGATATATCAGCAATATTATTCCTACTTCTGGATATGACATTTCTGCAACTCACTCACTGTTCTGGGTGCTAGCAATTCACAGAATATACAGGTAGAGGAACCAGCATATGCAAACGCAAAGAGGCACAAATGAGCTTAAGTGTGATTCAGGAAAAGTAAGAAAGTCTGGAGTTTTACGAATATTTTAATTATACAAATTTGAAGTAGTTCATAAACTATTTTTTAAAGTTTATTTTATTTATTTTGAGAAAGGGAGATAAAGAGCAGGTGGGGAGGGGCAGAGAGGGTGGGAAAGAGAGAAAATTCCAAGCAGGCTCCCCAGTGTCAGTGCAGAGCCCCATGTAGAGCTTGAACTCATGAACCATGAGATCGTGACCTGAGCTGAAATCAAGAGTTGGGCACTTAACCAACTGAGCCTCCCAGGCACCCCAATTATAAACCTTTTTTTTTTTTTTTTGAGAGAGAGAGAGTGAGAGAGGTCACGAGTGAGCGAGGGTGGGGAGAGGAGGGAGAGAGAGAAAGAAGCAGGGCTCACCAAAGGGGGCTTGAGCCCACCTGAAGCAGGGCTCATGCTCACCCAATGCGGGGCATAAGCTCTCCTGATGTGGGACTTGAAGTCATGAACCGTAAGATGACCTGAGCCAAAGTCAGATGCTTAACTTGCTGAGCCACCCAGGCACCATTATAAACTATTAATAACACCTTCGTGTATGCACAAAATTTGAAGCAATGTGAAGCCTTCACATGTTTAACATTTGTCAGAAATGGCATATTTTCAAAGCTGGTGGTGGCTCAGTGAATCAGAAACTACTTATGCTATTGCCACATGGCGGAGCCATTTTAGCTAGTAAAATAGTATCTTCCCTTCAATAAATTTACATTTATCACTAAATAATCTTGCTAAATAGTCTTGAATTATAGATGTTTTAAATTTTCTGTAAAGTTTTCAGGAATGTATCCCTTCTCTAAAATTCAGCTGCACTGGAATGTGGTGTGGCAAGACTAAACTATGGGGGTGGGGGGAGAAGATATATAGGTGGTAAGAAATAAGGTTTAAAAGACTTTATATTCATATTGTGAAGCATTTGGAAGATCATGTGTCTTTTATTCATGGGGATATTACTATATCCACAAAATTCCCCCATAGGTGGTAAGGAGAGAAAATCATCTTCAAGTGATATTGCCCATAAAGGCAATAGGTTAGTGTTTTATTTCTCCCAAGTATTTCATTTCCCCCTCCCTTTCTTCCTTTCCTTTTTTCTTTCTTTTAGTCAACGGCTTGTTGAACATCTGCTGTTTGTCAGCAACTGTACCTGGCACTTGAAATACAAAAATGACAACACCTTGGTCCCTGACCTCAAGGAGCTTCAATCTAGTAGAGAAAATAAAAAATGAAAGTAATCATTATTTTTTGATTAATGCAAAAAATATGCATTGAGTACATACTATGTGTCAGGTGGGGCACCTGGGTGGCTCAGTCAGTTAAGCGTTCAACTCTTGATTTCCACTCAGGTCATGATCTTGTGATCCTGAGATTGAGCCCCTAATTGACAGAGTGTAGAGCTTGCTTGGGATTCTCTCTCTCTCTCTCTCTCTCTCTCTCTCTCTGTCTCTGCCCCTCTCCTGCTTGTGCATTCTCTGTCTCTCTCTCTCAAAATAAATAAACATAAGAAACAAAAAACAAAACAAAACAAAAAACTACGTGTCAGGCACTGTATTAGATACAGAAATATGCAGGAAAGCCAGACAGACAAAGTTCCTGCCCTCCTGGTGCTTACATTCTAGTGGGCAAGACAGAATAAACAAATGCAGATGATTCCAACAGTGATATAAAGAAAATAAGACAGCATGACTTGATAGTGACTGGTCAGAGATGGTGGTAGCATAAAAAGCCCCTCCGAGGAAGTGACTAATACTGAATGGCCGTAAAGATCTGGCCACGGGAGGATCTCTGGGGAAAAATAGCAAGAAAAGGGGAAAGCAAGGGCAAGGGCCTTGGGAGGGAAACAAGCAGTGGCCAGCAAGGTCATAAAGAACCCAGCTTCTTTCCGGCACCAGGAAACACCATCCACAGTGTTACTACCATTCTTGGGCTTGTTCCCCTTGTGTTCCTTCTTCAAGTCTAGTGGGCGGAAAAAAATCTGGCTTTTTTTCACTTCCTTCTAGGAACTTCATTCACTTCCTTCTAAGAGTTAAGACCACCAGAAGCTTCCAGCAGATTTCATCCTGAATTGTATTGTCCACAATGAGGTCACATGTCTGTTCCCAAAACAGTCATTGGCTAGGGGAATGGGATTACCCCTACATCAGTCAGGCCTATCCTCATGCCATAGTTAATTCCCCAAACATCATTGCTTCTCCTGAGTGCAGGATGGGTGGGATGGCTGTTGGGCATCAAACACAATGTTCACTACATCATAGTAAGATGTTTAGATTTTATTCTAAGTGTGATGGAAAGGAGTGAGGGGACATGTTCTTGTTTATGTGTTTTTTTTTTAATCTTTATTTATTTTTGAGAGACAGACAGAGACAGAGCACGAGCAGGGGAGGAGCAGAGAGAGAGGGAGACACAGAATCCGAAGCAGGCTCCAGGTTCCGAGCCGTCAGCACAGAGCCAGATGCGGGGCTCGAACTCACAAACCGCGAGATCATGACCTGAGCCGAAGTCAGACGCTCAACTGACTGAGCCACCCAGGCACCCCTGTGGTTTTTTTTAAATGTTTGTTTTTGAGAGAGAGAGAGACTGAGCACAAGTGGGGGAGGGACACAGAGAGAGAGAGAGAGAGAGAGAGAGAGAGAGAGGGAGACACAGAATCTGAAGCAGGCTCCAGGTTTTGAGCTGTCAACGCAGAGATGGATGCGGGGGCTCAAACTCACCAACTGTGAGATCATGACCTGAGGCCGAAGTCGGTCGCTGAACCGACTGAGCCACCCAGGCGCCCCCTGGTTTATGTTAAGGATACACTGAAGATATTTGTAACATATTTTATTAGGAAAAATAGTATTAAAAATATACACAGGGGCGCCTGGATGGCTAAGTTGGTTAAGCATCCAACTCTTGATTTCAGCTCAGGTCATGATTTCACGGTTCATGGGATTGAGCCCCACATCCCCTGCTGATGCTCTCTCTCTCTCTCTCTCTCTCTCTCAAAATAAATAAACAAAACAAACAAAACAAAAAATATATGTGTATATACAAAGAAGGGCACGTGGTTGGCTCAGTCAGTGGGTCATGTGCCTCTTGATCTCAAGGTTGTAAGCCCCAAGTTGAGCATACAGATTACTTAAAAAAAAATCTTTAAAAAATAAAAAATAATAAAATTAAATATATACAAAGAATTCCTAAACATAAATAGTAAAAAGACAGACAACTCAGTAGAACAATGGACAAAACAGGCTTTTTACAAAGGATAGTGGCATTTCACCAGGCACTTCACAAAAAAAGAAGCATGACTAGCAAACAGTCATGATGGAAATGCAAAAGAAAATTGGGATAAGATGCCATTTAATATCTACACAGGTAAAAATTTTGCTTAAAATTTTTTTTTAATATTTACTTATTTTTGAGAGACAGAACATGCGTGAGAGGGGCAGAGAGAGGGAGACACAGAATCCGAAGCAGGCTCCAGGCTCTGAGCTGTCAGCACAGAGCCTGACACAGGGCTCAAAGCCAAGAACGGGAGGGAGATCATGACCTGAGCTGGAGTCGGACGCTCAACCGACTAAGCCACCCATGCGCCACAGACAGGTAAAAATTTTAAAGGCAGACATTAAAAAGTACTGTTGATAATTCTTTAAATACTGCTTGTAGAAGTATAAATTAATATTGCCACTTTGGAAAACATTTGTTAATATTTGTAAAATTGAAGTCCCACATACCCTGTAACCCAGCAACTGTTTTTTAATGGTTATTATTATTATTTTTTTTTTTTTTTGAGAGGGAGAGAGAGCGCAAGTTGGGGGTGGGTCAGAGAAAAAGGGTGAGAGAAAATCCCAAGCAGGGTCTGAGCTGTCAGTCCAGAGTCCAGCATGGGGCAAGATCATGACCTGAGTGTACATTAAGAATAGGACATTCAACCAACCGAGCCATCCAGGTGCCCCTATAATTCAGCAACTTTATTCTTGGGTGTATATTCCAATTTTTAAAAATGTTTATTTATTTTTTGAGAGAGAGAGAGAGAAACAGAGTGTGAGCGGGGGAGGAGCAGAGAGAGAGAGGGAGACACAGAATCCGAAGCAGGCTCCAGGCTCCAAGCTGTCAGCACAGAGCCTGATGCGGGGCTCAAACTCACAAGCTGTGATTATGACCTGAGCCGAAGTTAGACACTTAACTGACTGAACCACCCAGGCGTGCCTTTGGGTATATATTCTAAAGCTACTCTGTTCAGTATGGTAGCCACCAGCCATTTGTGGCTATTTAATTTTAAATTAATTTAAAAAAATTAAAAATCCACTTTCTCAATTGTAGTAGTTACATTCCAAGTGCTCAGTAGCTACACATGCAACCAGATTGGGTGGCATAGATATCGAACATTTTCATCATCATGGTAAGTAGTATTGGACAGCCAGCCCTGCCCTGGAGAAATTCTTGCATACGTGCACTGGAAGTCATAGTCAAAACTGTTTATCCGAACATTTTTTGTGATTGCATAGCACCTGGAAGAATTCCAATAGTGAATCAACAAGAATTTAAATGAATTGTGACATAGTCATACAATGGAATATTACACAGAAGTGAAAATCAACATGGATGAATTTCAGAAACAGATTGTTGAATGCAAAAAGCAAGTTGCAAAGCAAATGGCATTCAACTATTTTCTAAAATTTCAAAAACAAGAAAATTTGAATAATGTATTGTTTAGAGATGCCTACATGGTAAAATAAATTTTTTTTAAATTTTATTTATTTATGTAATCTCTAGAGCCAACATGAGGCTTGAACTCTCAAGATCCCAAGACTAAGAGTGACATGCTCTTCTGACTAAGCCACCAGGTGCCCCCCCAACCCTTTTTTAAGGGAGGCTCCATGCCCAATGTGGGGCTTGCACTCACTACCCTGAGATCAAAAGTTATAAGCTTTGCTGACTGAGCCAGCCAGATGCTCCAAGAATTAAAAAACAAAAACAAAAACAAAAAAACAAGGGAATGGGTGCCTGGCTGGCTCAGTCAATAGAGCATGTGACTCTTGATCTCACGGTTGTGAGTTGAAGCCCCACATTGGATGCAGAGATTACTTAAAATAAAATCTTAAAAAAAAAAAAGGAAAATTAAACACATTCAGGATGGTGTTTACCTTTGGGAAAGAGACACAATCAACTTCAAAGGTATGGGCAGTGTTTTATTTTTTAAACTGGTGGTTGTTCACTTTATGGTTATACCTAATTTTGTGTATTTTTGTATATATGAAATATTTCTTCTTAAAAAGATTATTCTGGCTGTAGTGTAAATTATGGACTGAAGAGAGACATGAACATAAGCAGGAGACCTGTTAGGAGACAAGAATTTGCTCAGGCAAAAGGTGAATGGTGACCTGGATCCAGAAAGCAGCACTGATAAGAAAAGAAATGGATACATATGGGAAATATTTTAGAGGCAAATCACCCTAACCCTAATCCTGATCATCTACCATTATGCTCTGGTAGAGGTTTGTGTCATGTAATGTAGAGCATGGAAGAGGAATATCTAAGTCAGACTGGGAGCTTTAGGGAAAACTTCTTGGAAGAGATGACAGATCATCTGAGTTTGGGGCAATTAGGGGTTCCTTAAATGATGACTAAGGAAAGGCATTCCAGTTGCAAGTAATGGCCTATACAAAGATCTTAAGGCAACAAGTTGCTCTTTGGGAACTGAAGACACTGAGCATAGCTAGAACTGAGAAGGCAGGAGTCAAGCATGGAAGGCCAACTGTGTGCACTAAGGAGTTGAGGCCTTATTCTGGAAATGCAGGAAAACTGCCTCCATTTTCCTTTCCCTTTGCCAGGGAGAAACGAAGATCCCTATGAACAACAAAATAAGGCACTGAGATAATGCGAGAGAATCTAGCCCCAGGGAGGCCCTAATAGGGCTACTCTGAAAATGCTTCTCTTTACATTGATCAGTTTCATAAACGGATCACTTAAGATCACCAAAACCTAAATTTTGTGGAATTACATAAAGGTTGAAATGAGAACAAAAGAAAAAAATAAGCAAACCAAAGAGAAAATAATAGAGATGAGAAAGAAGAAATTGGACCTGGGAGAACATAATAACTAGATACCACTGGAGACCATAGATCCTGGTTTCCTTTTAGGAATGCTGTTAGACCAGTTTTCCTTAACCTGCAATGAACAAAACCAGAGCTTTCTGTAATTCTTTTGTTCGTGAATTGCATTCATCACTATCTAAAGCAAATATTGAAGTATATTAATTATGACATTTTTGGCCTTTTTTAAAAAAGAGGTTTCTTGAGATGCATAAAAGGCATCAAATGAAAAGCATAAACATGTCACAAATAAAGTTTAATACATAGGAGTTGGTGACTCGAAAGCACCTTCTCCAATTTGTATCCTTTCTACTATTTTCTCATTAGACTTTCATTTTACATCTCATCTTATTTTTCTTTCATTTAATTTTCTTTCTTGCTTATTCCAAGAAAAATAATTTGTCAGATAAAAGTAAAACTGAACACATTCACAGGACAAATGGAAAACTAAAAAAAAGACAACATACATCGTACCCTGAAAGTAGATGAAGTATATATATATATATGAATGTATTTTCTTAAAAGCCGTCAAATAGAAATCCCAATTTTTTTTTATTTTAAATTTTTTTTTTTCAACGTTTTTTATTTATTTTTTGGGACAGAGAGACAGAGCATGAACGGGGGAGGGGCAGAGAGAGAGGGAGACACAGAATCGGAAACAGGCTCCAGGCTCTGAGCCATCAGCCCAGAGCCCGACGCGGGGCTCGAACTCACGGACCGCGAGATCGTGACCTGGCTGAAGTCGGACGCTTAACCGACTGTGCCACCCAGGCGCCCCGAAATCCCAATTTTTTATGTTAAATAAGAAAGGCAGCATGGAGTTAAGAGGGCAAGGTTTGAAGTCCATTAAATCTGGTCCCAACTACTACTATTTATAGGCATAAACAATCTTTTCATTTTTTTTTAACGTTTATTCATTTTTGTTTCGAGAGACAGAGAGAGACAGAGTGGGGGAGGGACAGAGAGAGAGAGGGAGACACAGAATCTGAAGCAGGCTCCAGGCGCTGAGCTGTCAGTGCAGGGCTTGAACTCAAGAACTGTGAGATCCTGACCGGAGCCGAAGTCAGATTCTCAGCCGACTCAGCCACCCACGGGCCTCTGCAATCATTTAAACTAAGTGTCAGCCTCCTCTTCCAAAAAGTAGGGTACCAGCTGTAATAACTAAAATTTAGTGAGTGCTTGCTGTACTACAGGTCTTATCATGTACAAGTCTTTATTTTTTTAGTGTTTATTTCTTTCAGAGAGCATGAGTCAGGGAGGGGCAGAGAGAGATGGGGGACAGATCTCAAGTAGGCTCTGCTCTGACAGCAGGGAGTCTGATACAGGACTCAATTCATGAACCGAAATCAAGAGTTAGATGCTCAACCCACAGAGCCACCCAGACCCCCCCTGCTCCCCGCCAAGCCATGTTCAAGTCTTTGTTCCTGCATCCCCTCATTTATAAAATGGGGATAGTAATAGAAGCTACTTCCTAACACAGGGTCATGATAAGGATTAAATGAGCTGAGAGGTTAGGTCACGTGCATATCCTCACTCAGCTAGTGAAAGAGTAGAGTTAGGATATACACCCAGGTAGTTTGATTCCAGGGACTAAGAGTATAAGCACAAAAGACAGAATGTAAGTGAAAGCATTTTGAAACTCAAGTACTTTAGACATGTCAGCCTAAACAATAAGCCTACAGATTTATAAATTGCTGTTACATACGTTATATGTCATTTTTCAATTTGCAACATGGCAACCATTGTGGATATTCCATTTGTGGGTGGTTTAGGTTTATGGGTTCCTTTATTCTAGGCTTTGACAAATGGGATAAAATCAGGAAGTTTGTCTTGGGTGCTTACATATGCAGCTGTTATGTTTTCACACTGGCCCATTTTAATTTGTCTGATACAGGTAGAAAATCACGAAGACCAGGGCACCTGGGTGGCTCTGTAGGTTGAGCGTCCTATTTCGGCTCAAGTCATGATCTCACAGGGTCGTGGGTTCAGGCCCTGCATAGAGCTCTGCACTTATAACTCAGAGCCTAGAGCCTGCTTTGGATTCTGTGTGTGTGTGTGTGTGTGTGTGTGTGTGTGTGTGTGTGTGTGTGTGTGTCTGCCCCTCCCATGCTTGTGCGCTCTCTCTCTCTCTGTCTCTCAAAAATAAGCAAATAAACACTAAAAAAAAAATCATGAAGACCAAACAAGACAAAAAAGGATCAATGACAGAAGCCTTAGTTAGATGACTAATAGTGTTATGGAATCATAAAGCGCATTATGCCTGCATTTAGAGTGATCAAAAGAGAGTGTACAGAAATCTTTAGCAGAAATACGAACTTGTTAATAAATCATTAAATATTTTCTTAAAAACAAATATGATCCACATCTCAAATTGGGGCAAAGTCCTTTACACCGGTGATTTCCAAGTGAGCCAAGTTTGTTATTAAACACTTTTATGAGTACCATAACTATAAAATACAGGAATTCAAGGCTATGATTCTTTAGCAGCAGCAAAGTTTATATCCTCTTTGGTGGAATGTTTTAAATTATGTCCTTGAACTGCCTATAAAGCCTACAAATGACATGACAGCAGGAGTGAAAAATGACCTGTTTTGGGCTAAGAATCTGTTGCAAAAGAAGCATACAATTTGCAAAATGCCATACAAAGAAGTAGTGAGGGCTTCTAAGAGGTACTTCATTATCATCGATATTTTTTTAAATGTCAATCATTTAATATGAGGACTCACAGGATCTTAGAGATTATCTTTTGTCTAGAACCTCAATTTGGAATCTCTGGAAGATTATGGGACATCCTTGAGCTGAGCAGCTCATTAGTGGCCGAGCCAAGAAGGGAGGCCTGTTTTTCGAAGCAACTGTTCATACATCTGGTAGCTTCATGTACATCTGGTAACTAAAACTTTTCTGTGAGCAATGTTGAATATACACAGCAAAGTTGCATTACACACTACAGGAATGCAATCACTCCCTTTGGCACCAATCAGGTTCACTGATACCAAGTGGGTTGTGGCTTACTCAAGGATTAAGTTCCAAAGTCAGGCAAAAATTGGTTATAATCAATATCCTTGGAAATCCTTTGAGAAAGTGTCACTTCAGAGACCCAAACAGCTCCTCTTCTTGTGCACAGCAGAACAGGTTTTCATTCCAGTATGGGAAGAGATTGCTGTTTCTTAGGTGGAGAATCAAATTGAGTAGTTGGCCTGCATTTAGGGGCCATGTTATAAGAAAAATGCACATCATCACTAGACTCGTCCTCAGCACATGAGATGCTCACACTTTCAGAACTATGAGGGAACTAGAACTGGCCAGGAGAGCTGATTCTCCTCCACATCTGATGCTCACATCAGGGCACGTGTTCTCTGAGTTGAAAGGCAGGCTTCTCAGAAGCTACCTGTCTCTCCTTCCTCACCCCAGCCCTTTTTTACCCATTCTCCCCTCCCTCCCTGTCTCTCTGCATCCACTTTCTGCTTGAATTCAAATGTTAAATGTGTCACTCACAGGGATTAAATCAGTCTATATGTGTTTGTTCCTGCCATATAGAGAGTACTGTATAAGTCAGTTCTTAATGTAAAGGTAATTTTTCCTAGTGGTTAAAAACTCAGCAACCATACTGCCTGGGTCTAACTCTGGTCCAGCCACTAATAAAAGCTGCATGACCAAGGACACACATGACTTAACGTCTCTGTGCCTCAGTTTCCTCTCCTATAAAATGGGTATGATAAAAACAGGACCCTTGTTGTGTGAATGTTAGGAGGATTAAGGGAGTTATATTTAAAGTGATTAGGGCGGAGCACAGTAAGTGTAGGAGTGTAACTGTTGTTATGTGATGTCACTTTAGGTTACTCAGAGAACTCGGTTTTGACAGTGTCTATTAATTGCATGTGTTAGTGTAATTTCTCATCTTCTGTCTCCCTTCTTGGCATACAGTGGTCACGTATAAGGCAAAAGTGTCTTATGTAAAACTGAAAGCAATTGTAGCACTTACGTAGAGCCCATAGGCAGGGTCATGGGACGGATGACTCCTCTTACTAGCTATGTGACCTTGGACAGATCACTTAAACCCCCTGAACTTTAGTCTCTCCAGTTGCAAATCATAAAGAGAGACAGCGCTACCTATGTCAAAGAGTGGCTGTGTCTGTGAGGATCAAAATAAGATACACGTAAAAATGTTTCGTAAACTACAAGGTAGCTTGAAAGTGTAAGAGAATGTTGTTAACACCCATAATCTAAAAGAAGGCCAAAGCTATTATTATTGCTGTCAAGAGTGTCTGAAGAAATAAAGACATATTTCGTGTGCTGCCACAGCAAAGCTTTACTGTAGGAATCTGTTGGCAGTGATTCCAGATCTCCAATTTTCCCTTACCATGTACACAATTCTCTGAGAATTCAGGTTTTTGGGAATGCACAGTGATGTCTTCCACGTTTTCCAGTATTCTGTAAGTGAAAACTACCTATGTTCGAAGTTGTTTGGTAAATGATAGCCTTGGTGTTGCAGAAATAGACTCTTGAGAAAAGTCCTGCATGTTAAACAATTTGTTATTCATGTAAAAGTTTTGTTTTCTATAGTTGCTGGCATGAGATTAAATGTTATTTGGATTTTGAATTTTTTTCATTTTAATGTTTTTGAAAGAGAGTGTGTGTGCGAGCAGGGGAGGGACAGAGGAAGAGGGAGAGAAAGAATCTTAAGTGGGCTCTATGCCCAGCACAGCGCCCCATCTCACAAACCATGAAATCACAACCTGAGCCAAAATCAAGAGTTGGAAGCTTAACCAACTGAGCCACCCAGGTGTCCCTGGGTTTTTTAATGAGACAGGTTAATTTTTTTCTGGCTTGCTCTACTGCTGCCCTATTTCCTTAAAGATGTGTTCTCAATAGATGAGAATTAATTCACTGGGGAAAATGGGATTTTATTGCAGGTTTTTCAGCATTTTAAATGACTCAGGGTCCCTGGTGGGAGGGGTTGGGGATTATTATGAACTTATGCCTGAAATTAAGCATCATTTCATTAAAGTAGATTAAATGTCCTCCTGATTTCTTACTGTAATGAAATACAATTAGGATAAGCTAAGTTATGCCGCAGTAGCAAATTCATCCTAAAATCTAGTGGTTTGACACAAGGGTCTATTTCTCGCTTATATGTGAGTAGGTAGCTCTGGTCCACATAGTGACTCAGAATCCCAGGCTGACAGATGCTCTACTGTGTCTCCACAGTTGCCATGTCAGGGGAACCAAGAACCTAAAGAACATGTGCCCATTCTGTTTTGCTTTGCCCAGAAGTGACACGGTTAATTCTATCCACAGTGCTTTGACTACGACTAGTCTCATGGACTAGCTAATGGCAAAGGGGGCAGGGAAGTGTGACGTGCATGAGGATATTCAGTTAATGACAGATCTCTGCCACAACTCCCAAGCTCCCAGCCAGTAAGATGCTCTCAATCATATTCCAGTACCTTTATCCCTGGTCCCTCACCCCAGGACGGTGCAGTGTAGAGAAGGAGCATGAACTGTGAGGCCCTTGTGCCCTGGGTTTGAATCCCAGCTCCACCCCATGCTAATTGTGCAAGTCTGAGCAAGTTATTTTGTTTCTCTGATCCTCAATTTCCTCATCTGTAAAATGAGGATTCCAACACCTACCTTAGGCAAACCCTTTGGCAAAGAGTAATACTTGGTGATTATTATCATCAGAAGGACAAGCAAATATTTAGGGCAGCAGTTCTCAGCTCCAACACTACAACACTGTAGGACATCTCAAATTATCTCAAGGAGTGTTGTAACATCTGCAAAATACTCGCCAACCAAGATGGTTTTAAATTCCCTTCACTTACTAAAATACATGATCTGTAAATAGGTCACTAGGAGTAGGATTGGACGTGAACTTTGTCTTTATTATTCAACCTTTGCTCCTTTTGTGATATCCTCTCCCCCATTCCAGGCCCCAGGCTTTGGATCAGTCCAATATGAATTGTAGCTTAGTCACTCTCTATAAGTCAGTTAAGCATTCTGAGCCCAGGTGTCCTCATCATCGAAGTTGGAACAGCCATGAGTACTTCCTAAAGGTTTTTTTTTTACAGAATCGAATAATGTAGGTAAAGTCCTCGGTATGGTATCAGTAACTGTCCTCTGACTTAGTTCTTAATGATCGTGCCTGAGCTTTGGAGGAGAAAAGGATAGCTGTGAAAATTATAAGAGCTGTTTCACAAAAATCTCCACAGGACAATGAAAACCCAAGGCAACACTGGTTTGTAACTTAACTAACAGAGATTAGCATATATTGGGGTGAGAGGATTCTTCTACTCCTAGACATCCAGGATTAAAAAAAAACAACAACTTTTTTTTTTTAATTAGAAGAATTATACATACAAATTCAGAATTCTGACTTCTCTCAAAGAATCAAAAGATCTATGCCGAATGGTAGCTATTAGCCCTTGTTCAGACAAAGATGTGCTCTCCGTTTGCCACAGTTTCCACCACTCCCTATTGTTTTACAGATCTGTCCTGTAAAACAGATCTGCTTGACCCGGTCAGAATTTATGACTCCTGGCCAGTAGGTTCGAGAAGGTGGTGATCGTAGCGATAACAGGGGTAAGGTTGGTGAGCAAAGGAGTTTGTAAACTATTTTCAATGACTCAAAAACCTAATGGCAGTGATTATATTGTTAACCCATGAAAGATTGCCCAGGTTAAATAAAGTACCAGATTTCTTTGCTTTTAAATGAAATTACATCAACTGGGTAATTGTGTTGTCATAAAAGATGTTCAGACGGTGAGTAGATACCACTGATGTTTTAAAAATTGGGCAAGCAGATTGCTATTATTTAATAAACACAAGCTGCTTGGTAGACCAGTTTTTTTCAAAAAATGGGGCCCAAGAAGGAGAGAAATGATAATCATGAAAGGTGTCCCTATTGGTAGCTTTGTCTGTCACTTCTCCACTGGTATTTGTAGTCCAAAGTGTCAAAAACAGACTAATAATGAATGTTGGCATTTCAAGTATTTCAATTAGCAATAATCGCGCCTCGGATAAACCTCATTGGCTACGATACTGCCACTGCGCAAAGCTTCAAGTATTTCATAGTAGATATAGAACACATTTAGGGAAAGGCTTTGGGGACTTCTTTTAAGTTCTGGAATTTCATGTCCTTCTAAGTCAGGTTCTAGGCTGAACTTATTAAAAAAATTTTTTTTAATGTTTATTCATTTTTTGAGACAGAGAGACAGAGCATGAACGGGGGAGGGGGGAGGGGGGCCGAGAGGGGGTGGGCAGACAGAGGGAGACACAGAATCCAAAGCAGGCTCCAGGCTCTGAGCTATCAGCACAGAGCCCAATGTGGAGCTTGAACTCATGAACCACAAGATCATGACCTAAACCAAAGTGGGACTCTTCACTGGCTGAGCCATCTAGGTGCCCTAGGCTGAACTTCTAATTTTAAATAATAGACACAGTTTTGGGGGGCACCCTCAGTGTCTCAGTTGGTGAAGCATCCGACTCTGGATTTCAGCTCAGGTCATGATCTCTCGGTCTGTGAGACTAAGCCCCCGCATTGGGCTCTGTGCTGTTAGCACAGAGCCTGCTTGGGATTCTTTCTCTCTGCCCTTACTCTGCTCACACTCTGTCTCTCTCTCAAAATAAATAAATAAATAATAGACACAGTTTTTAATAAAGGCTGTTTTTTTTTTTTCAAAACTGCAAGGCAAAATGAAATGCAGTGACCATTTATAATATTGCTACGCTCTGTTAAAACTAGTTAATGTTCCTCACCTATGCTAATGTACAAGGTCACTGTAGTTTATAAGGGTGACGAAATTCTCTACTGATGACTTGTAATACTCAAGAATTGCTATATGTCCTACAACAAAGCTGATTCATACTTCTACCAGGTAGGGCAAAGGTATTACATTTTCAGCTTTTCTTGCCAACTTCTTCCAGCATTTAACTAAACTATTTGGGAATCTTTCTAGAATCACATGAATTAACATGAAATTTAACATGAAAATAAATCCCAATCCTTCTTCTAATTTTCCAAAAGCCCAAGAGAGAGAAAAGGACTATGCCCAAAGTAAAACAGTCAAGATGGCAATTCAGGTCTCTTGTATCCGAAGTCCAGTTAGATAGAGTCCAGTAAGTTTTTCCTGTTTCCTCTTCCACTTTAAACTATCCCAACCCACCAGTGCCTGAGATCTGTTTTTTCCATTTGGTCTCCAGGCTTCTCCTTAATTGTCTAAACTTTTGGATTTTCACACTCCTCCTACTTTGTTCTTATGCCATTTTTAGCAGGGCTTCCAAATTCTACTTTGAGAAATCCTGAATGAGGAACATAATTTGAAATCCCACAAAAGCCTGCTGGGGCCTCCAACAAGATAGAGAAATCTGTAAATCATAGTCTTTAACAGTCTCTCTCTCCATTCCATGCAGAAGTTTTCCAAGGAAGCAGCGAGAAGCCTAACAGGAGGATTGGGGGGAAGGGGGTCTCTCTTCCAAACAAGACAATTGAGATTTCATACATTCTGTCCATTTCTTCTCTTTGCTTCCATGTCAATAAGAAGCTTTTAACCACCAGCTTTTAACCACCTGTCCGATAGCAGATCTCTCTCTCTCTCTTGCTGTAGCACATTTAGCCACTGCCATATTAGAAAAAAAAATTGTTTTTTTTCTAAATGAGAGGGTGAGCACAGCAGGGACATCAAAGTTGGTTCTGGGGGCGCCCGGGTGACTCCGCTCGTTGCGCATCTGACCCTTGATTTCGGCTTAGGTCATGATCTTGTGGTTTGTGGGTTTGAGCCCCACATTGGGCTCCGTGCTGACAGTGCAGAGCTGACAGTGCAGAGCCTGTTGGGGATTCTCTCTCTCTTCTCTCTCTGCCTCTCCCCTTCCCACATGCACACTCTCTCTCTCAAAACAAATAAATAAACTTTAAAAAAAAAAAAAAAGGTGGTTCTGGCCAGGATGGTCTCTCTCCCTAACACATCCCACCTGTGTGGGAAAGCGAACCAGAGACTCTTAAGGGAAAAGAATGAAGAAAGAATGGAAATGGGCAAAGTCGAAGACAAATTAGAAGACCTGCAATTTAAAACAGGTGTATGAGAAGGAGTACAGGCTGATTCATAATTAATGTCCCTGGATGTAGGCAAGTAACTGCTCCACAAAGGCAGAGGCTGCTTGTGAACAGACCGCTGGCTAGCCCCCGCGCCCTGCAGGTTTTGTCTCCGTCACCATGTAAAGCTCACCAGGTCTGCAACTGTGTCACCAAACCACGATGCACTGAGAAAAATAAGGACATATGCTGACTTTTTCATAACGCTAAATTTATTCCATTTAAAGGAGTGCCTTATATTCTGAGATTGCATCCTTCCTTTTTTGAGTCCTAAAACGTTTCTTTTATGAAACAGCAGCTAAAGTAGATGATAATTGATATTATTTATGTGCTTTCTTGGCGAACTTAAAATACCGATCACTCTATATTCAGCTCTCCTTTTGATTTTGGTTTTGCACCTTATTTGTGAAACCCAAATGTCCATTAATCTCCTACCTAGAAAATATATGCTAAATGTTTACCAATCTCTCTGGAACAAATCTCAATTAACATACCTTTCAAGAAGAAGCCTTAACAGAACCTTACTTTTCATTCTTAATAGCGTTCTTCATAAAAATGTTCTGCAAGTATATCAAGTTAGTCATAACAACTACTGTTCAGTGCTTAATGAAACACTTCTTCATAACCTCTGACAATTTGACAGGAGTGAATTTAATAATAGCAATAAATACAGATGGGACTACATAAATCAAGGAAGTCCTGATGCAAAACTCTTGCTGTGTTAGATGGCATCTCAGCTTTCTCATCTGAAATGAACCAAGAAATCAATTATAACAATGATCATAGCAATATGAAAAAAATTCAAAACAAGAGTCATGCCCTTGGAAGGAATGCCTTTGTTCTTTTAACCCACTGCTTACTTCTCCAATGCTGGAGCCAACAGACTAGGCGTTATTTAGAATGAGGACTATGGCTTCTGACCTTGTTGTGAGGGAGAATGTAGCATGGCTTCCCCCAGGCTAGGCCCTCTCAGTCATTTACATCACGTGGCAGTACAATGAAGGTGCGGCTTAAGCATTAGCCCAAAACTTCCTAAATGGAGAGCAGGCTTAAGACCAATGGTACTCTCCTGTTCTAGAAAACCTTCCAACCTAGCCTCGCCTGTCTTCCTGTGAAGTGGAGGCAGATTCTCCTCCACCCTCCATTCTTGTCAGAACCTTCTTCTCTTCACCTTCCAGCACCTCCCATCTCAGGAGGAGTTTGCCTAGGATGACCTTTATGTTGCACACCACTGTTACCCATCTGCTTATGGGAAATCATTGGCCCCAGCCCAGAGTACTTACAAAGCTGTTTCTCTTTGAGGATCTTCATCCTTTATGCAGAGCTAAAAGCAAACACAAGGGCAATGAGTTTGCATGCTTTTCTAAGGCAGATAAACATTTTGAATGCATCAAGGTGGTTCAGGGGATAGGAAACCCAAATGTCTGTTAATCTCCTACCTAGAAAAATACGCATCAATACAGAGATGCCTGGAAATACAGACACCGCTGCACTAGTCCAGATCTTGTGTTTTGGCCATGTTAATCATTTCTGTATTGAACCTACAGAGATATAATCCTTGAATCAGAATGCTTCTAGGATTCTTAGGTAGTTGATTCTCTCTTTCTTTCTTTCTTTCTTTCTTTCTTCCTTCTTTCCTTTTATAGGAAAAATTTGCTTTGGATTAGAACTGGGGGTTGGGTGAATTTCTTCTTGACAGACATTGTTGCCCTGAATTACATGCAGTTACCATATATTTCAAAGAGATAGTGCTGTGTAATTAACTGAGCCTAGACCACACTGGCTTTTCCTTCGAGGCTCTCTGCCACTTTTGCCTCCCTTTGGCATTGAATTAACTGGTGGAGCCAAATGCAAGGCATTCACCAATACACACACATACTCTGCATCAAGCTAACCAAGAAGATTCACCATTCAACAATTCAGACTCCAGTCGCCACCCCCCCCCCCACCCCCCCACCCCAGCCCCCGGTCCCAATCCCGCTGCTGCAGCTGCCCTTGTGGCTGTCCTCAGGAGGTGAGCAAAAAGTGCCACCTTTTTCGTGCAGGTCTCTGAATCCACAGCAGATGTTTCCCTGTATATTTATTTATTGTACCAGAGGTACCATAGCAACAATAAAGGGAAATTTAAAAGGAAGAAAAAATCAGCCCCAAATCCCCTACTCCTAACACCACAGCTATCTTCATTCAGGTTTTGTCCAGATGCACTTCCACTCTTTTGTTAAAGCCATCCTTATAACATACATACAATTTTTATGCCTTTGAGCAACTTCCACTTTAGGTCTTTAGAGAGACCATATTGTCCAAGTATGGTTCCCAATTCTAGAGTCACTTATATAGCCAGTTGTCTGCCTGTATTTAGATGATTTTTTACCTAAATATCTTAGAATACTTTAATACCTTCATTATACTTTTTCTTCTAGCGATGAGTCCAAAGCACAATGTCAGAAAGACCACAACACATGCAGCAATAATGGGTTCTATGGGTATAGCCACACCTTTATCTGTTGGAAATGCAAACACAGGAGATAAGAACTAACATGTATATGCTTTTTAAAAAGTTTTTAAAAATATTTATTTATTTTTTAAGAGACAGAGAGGGAGACAGAAAATCCGAAGCAGGCCCCTGGCTGTGAGCTGTCAGCACAGAGCCCGACGTGGGGCTCCAACTCATGAACCATGAGATTGTGACCTGAGCCAAATTCGGATGCTTAACCGACTGAGCCACCCAGGCACTGCTATATGTTTCTCATTTATATGCTTCTACTAAGTCCCAGCCATGGAGCCTTGCACTCAACATGTGTCATCCTCCAAACAACCCAGAAAGGTAGGTGTTAGTAACCTCATTTTGCAGGTGAGGAACCTCTTGTCCAGAGTCACAGAGCTAGGAATTAGCAGAGATGGGTTTTGAATCCATCCCTTTGCGAAAGGATAATTTATTATAATATGAATCACTCCCCCCAAACGGGTAGTCAGACCATTTTGTGCTTTCTTCATCCAAAATTTTTCCACTCAGAAGGTAGAAATAGGCTGAAATCAATGGTTTTTCCTGCCCTTTGAAAGCCCAAAAGAGGGGCGCCTGGGTGGCTCAGTCGGTTAAGCGTCCGACTTCGGCTCAGGTCACCATCTCGCGGTATGTGGGTTCGAGCACCGCGTCAGGCTCTGTGCTGACAGCTCAGAGCCTGGAGCCTGTTTCAGATTCTGTGTCTCCCTCTCTCTCTGACTCTCCCCCGTTCACGCTCTGTCTCTCTCTGTCTCAAAAATAAATAAACGTTAGGGGCGCCTGGGTGGCGCAGTCGGTTAAGCGTCCGACTTCAGCCAGGTCACGATCTTGCGGTCCGTGAGTCCGTGAGTTCGAGCCCCGCGTCAGGCTCTGGGCTGATGGCTTGGAGCCTGGAGCCTGTTTCCAATTCTGTGTCTCCCTCTCTCTCTGCCCCTCCCCCGCTCATGCTGTGTCTCTCTCTGTCCCAAAAATAAATAAAAAACGTTGAAAAAAAAAATTAAAAAAAAAAAAATAAATAAACGTTAAAAAAAAAAAAATTAAAAAAAAAAAAAAAAAGAAAGCCCAAAAGATACTGGGAGGGATCTCTGAGAAAAGGAGGGAGGAAGGCTTTAAGAGCAAGAAAAGTTGAGGAGCCTGCTGGACTAAGGGGAGAGAGGCCTGTGGGCCCCGGGAGAGGTGGGGACCCTTGTAGCTGTACTGTGATAGTGCCTTAAGCAGGGAGAGGACATTATATAAGGTGACTGCACGGTGCCCCTAGGGAAATGGGACTCTGAGCACCAGCCTTCCTAACCTTGGCAAAGATTTTCATACCTTTCTAAACGACGTGGAAGAACAGAGAGTCTACTTCTTTTTTTTTTTTCTTTAATGTTTATTTATTTATTTTGAAAGGGGGGGGGGCTGTGAGTGGGGGAGGGGCAGAGAGAGAGACAGAAAGAGAGAAAGAATCCCAAGCAGGCTCTGTGCCGTCACACACTCTATGGGGCTCGATCCCGTGACTGAATGGAAATCAAGAGTCGGTCGCTCAACTGACTGAGCCACCCAGGGGTCCCAGAGAGTGTGCTTCTAACCTGGGTTAGAAAGAGATCGGCAGCAATCATAACAGCCTGGAAATGAAAACCCAGCCCATCGTTTTCTGAATACCAGGTAAACTCAGAGCTATTTTGTTCATCAGGCACTGCAGGCACAGTGCCTGAACTTGCAAGCTTCCCAAAAGCCTATGAAAATATTTGAGACCTGGAAAATACATATTGGTTCCAAAGTATGAACATAAAGTGGCAGATTGGTCAAAATTAATAAATGTTTAAATATCTATAAAACGTAGCTTTATGTCAACTGTAACCCAACAGCCAAATTTAAACCTTAAGAACCACATTAATAACTTATATATAATAAAACTCAAAATGTATGCAAGTTACAAACATCCTTTCAAAATTTTTACAGCAAAAAAGTATACTCTGTGTGATTCATTTTAATAAGTTTGATATGACATGGGATGAAACTTTTAAAAGTAAGATCAACAAAGATGTTTAAATGACCTCACCTAAGCCCCTGGATTCTGATGCCACCCCGGGACCAGGGGCAGGGAGCGGGGCTCCAATCTTTGCTAAGATAATATTTTAGGAACTTATAGGAAATAAAAAGTGTGCTATTTATTGTGCCCTTGAGTTTGTAGATTGAGTGTGGTCAAAAAGTTTTTACTAAATGACTACTGTGAGGTAGGTATGGTGCTCAGCCCTGCAAAAAATAGGTCAGACATGGAAGGCCTCATGGGGCTCACATTCTAGTAGTGAAGACAGACATTAAACAAACAAAAACCACAGACTGAGATCAGTGTTATAAAGGACAAAGGGTCGTGAAATAGTATATGAGGGGCAAAAGGTGGAAAGGAGGGGAAGAGAAGACTTTAGATAAATCTCATTTCAAAGCCCAAGCCCTATTTCCCTCAAGATTATAAAATAGCATTTATCCCTCTGTAAATGTATGACACACTTAAACCACTTACCTTTTACTTGTTTTCTTCTTTCCTGTATGTCTAGTTACTGTGCAGGATAATTTTGGGGAGTAAGTAGATTAAGCATCCTTTACTCTGGCTCTCTTTTAGCTGTTACTAAAAATTTGTTTCATGAGAGTGTGAGCTGCACCAATATTCTGGAGAAATTCTGCTCCGTGGGCCTTCTTATAAGCACCGGCCCTGTGAGAGCCAGCCCTGGGGGACACCGAAGAGCCTTAACCTTAGTAGGGGCCCTTTCTACTTTCAGTGCCAAGGAAAGATGTCAAAATGAAGGGAAGGCAAAGGAGGGACAATTAGGAAAAGAAATTAGAATTTGGTCAAAGATCTGGATATTTTTACCAAGCTGAATTAAATGAAGCCCCACGTGACAGCTTTCAGTCCTTAAACAAGCTGATATAAACTGCTTGATCCACTAAGGCTCCCTTTGGATTTCAATGAAAGTGACTTTGGTCAGTATAACTGCATCTCTCCTGTTGTCCTGTTTTACTCTCTCTCTCTCTCTCTTTTTTTTTTAATTTTGTAATGTTTATTTTCGAGAGAGTGCGCGAGCAGGGGAGGGACAGAGAGAGAGAAGACACAGAATCCAAAGCAGGCTCCAGGCTCTGTGCTGACAGCTTAGCACAGAGCCCGATGCAGGGCTCGAACTCATGGAGCTGTGAGATCACGACCTGAGCCAAAGTCAATTGCCCAACCGACTGAGCCTCCCAGGCGCCCCCTGTTTTATTCTCTTATTTGTAACCAGATTTGGTAATTTTTCCCCCTCCATATTTATTATGCAAGAAAATCCCAACACACAGGGTAAACTCTCGTGCTCAAGATCTGTAATTACACTTCTAGCTTTGCATGGCCCCATTTAGAAACTACCCTACGGAGCCCTGAAGCCAGGAGAGGCTCGTGGCAAACACATTCAGCCTGAGCACAGGCAGCAGAGCACTTATTGCTGTGAAAGCAGCTGACAGCCTGGGAAATAATAGAGCAGGAAGAAATAAGAAAAACAAGTTGGCTTGGAAGGGTTCCATCCAAAACAGGATCCTGCCCACCTGAAAGCCAATTTGTCAAGCTGACATCCTGCTTGCCACACAAGTTGCATGTTTTTTATCTCGAGGAGCACTTAAGATTCCTTCTTAACCAAGAGGGATGATATAATTCCCTGATCTCTGCGGGTAGCTTTTTACACCCAGTTAGAATGGCATGGCTGGAGGCCCCACCTACCGAGCTTTTGCAGGGAGGTGAATAGCCACAAGCTTCAGTAAACTGCCTCTTCCACTGCTTCTACCCCATGAGTACTTGGGTTATTTGTGGGTTTGGTTTTTTAAAGCGGACAGACCCTGGGGGTACTCTCACTGCCCTGCAGGACAAATTACTGAGCATGCCAGTAATCACGGTAATGGGCATTCAACTGGCAGCACCTCTTTCTCCCCACCAGCCTCTCTGTTGGTGTCCCAGACCCCCCTGAGGGGCAGGAAATAAGCCCTCTGGTCACATCGTCCAACCCTTCTGGCAGGGATTCAGTTGGCTTCCTAGGAACTAGCAAGAAAGGCAATGAGTGGGCACAGGGAAGCAAACGGCAGAGTGAATAATGTTCTAACAAGAAATAGGAGCCTCAGCTTGTTTGGCTGTTCTTGGCGTACTGGCCTCAGACCAGAAAATGTGTGAGCATTTTCTGCATCTGCTACACCAGGTATCTTGCCTTTCTCTTTTTTGTTTTTTGGGCTTTTTTTGGTATTGTTTGTTTGTTTTTCAGAAAAATAAAATTTTATTTCAACTGATCAACATTATCCAATTAGAGTAAGAAGGGAGTTCATAAATGTCCCCAAACTAAGGCTTTCTAACTGGAAAATTAACTTAGCTTGCCCAAGTCTGCAGATGACATAATTGGGTATGCCTCTCAGCTTCATAATTGCAGTTTTAACATGAAAACAAACTTAAAGATTTTTTCGGTATGTTTTTGCCTATATATTCAGCAATCAAAATTAACATTTTTTCTGACAGCATGAGAGAGAGAGAGAGAGAGAGAGAGAGCGCTCATGAGTGGGGGAGGGACAGAAGTAGAAGGAGAAAGAGAGAATCCTAAGCAAGCTCCGTGCCCAGTGCAGAGCCCGACGTGAGATCATGACCTGAGCTGAAATCAAGTCAGACTCTTAACTGACTGAGCCAACGAGGCACCCTGCAAATTAACACGTAAAGGTCTTACTAAATGTTTGTTTCAAATTAAAAGAGATGTTATCTAAGAAAACTTAAATATTTTAACCAAACTTTCAGGATCTGTATCAAAAAGGAAGTTATCTTTGAACTTTTATTCAGTGAACAGCAGCAAAGAATGATTGACAGGCTTGATTGTTGCCAATTCTGTCTCACACCGTCCTGCTTTTTCCCCTGGCTGGGGCATTGTCTAAAGAAGTCCCCAAGACCCAACATCCTCTACAGGTCTTTTCTGCTGTGCTAAGACTGCAGCTTTCTTTACCCTGGTATCAAGATGGCTATTCCTACTCAGGCATCACAGCTGCGTTCTTGAAAGTTTCTTTTTGTGCAGCTCACCTCAAGGTCAAATTTTGCCACAATTGCCAGTGGTAAGTGGAAATGTGGGAACACCGTTCTATATTCCATTTGCTCTCTGACCTCATTTCTTTCTACTGTCTTCCTTGCTTTCTCTGCTCAGGTCCCCTTTCTCTTTTTGTATGAATGAGAAATATGAGGAGGGAAGAACATTTGAAATTTCATTTGTTCTCTGTTATTGAAGAGGTAAAAAGTCTGCGTGGATGAAGCATGAAGCCCAAGAGAAAGACATTTTTCCACCATCTTCCCCCTCCCTCACTACTGATTAGCCTATAGATTACAATTTCAGGGTCAAGAGTGATTGTGTTACTTTTTAAATTTTTTTATTAAAATGTTTTAAATGTTTATTCTTGAGAGAGAGAGAGACGGAGAGAGAAAGAGCATGAATAGGGGAGGAGCAGAGAGAGAAAGGGAGACACAGAATTTGAAGCAGGCTCCAGGCTCTGAACTGTCAGCACAAAGCCTGACACAGGGCTTGAAGTCATGAGCTGTGAGATCACGACCTGAGCCAAAGTCAGATGCTTAACCAGCTGAACCACCGAGGCGCCCCAAGTCAGGAGTGATTTCAGAGATTCATTTTCTTATCTGTCTTCCCTTCTTTATGTGTTTCTGACTTCTCTTTCTGTTTATCATTAGGCTGTAAACTCAAAAGTCCAGTTCCTACAAACCTAGTGGCCCAGGAGAATTTACAGAAGTACTCCTCCCTAAAAGCCAACCAGAATTATCTCCTACCACTTGGTTCTAGAAAGGACCTTTGCTCAAAAAGCAGTGTTTCATATGGAATGGGCATGATCCCCTAAATGGAAGAATTAGAATTCTTTTTTTTTTTTTAGGTTTATTTATTCATTTTGAGAGACAGAGTGTGCAAGTGGGGGAGGGGCACAGAGAGAGGAAGAGAGAGAAAATCCCAAGCAGGCTTTTCATGATCAGGTCAGTGCAGTGCCTGATGTGGGGCTCAAACTCATGAACCATGAGATCATGACCTGAGCTGAAGGTGGATGCTTAACCAACTGAATCACCCAGGTGCCCCATGAATTAGAATTCTTAGTGGAAATTTCTTGGATAGGGGTGATTCTCCAAAGAAAATCATTGGCTATTAACCATAATTAGCATCATCATTTGTTGCCACACAAAATGTTTACTGAGAACCTATTCTGACTTTTGCACTGTTCTGGATATTACTTAAAAAGAGAGTTACCTTTGACAATGAGGTGAAAGTCCTTGGTCTCCATTTGCAGAGATGAATTTGCAATGCAGCTATAGGTTCCATTGTCAGATTTCTTGACTTTGGTGATTGACAGTTGAAGAGACTCACTTGTCTGTTGGACTTGGTGATTTTGCTCTAAATTCAGGATGTTACTGTTTTTGTACCACATCATTCGAGCCTGGGGGTTGGATTTCACATTGCAAACCAACTTCACATCACTGCCTTCCTCAACGGTTTGCAAGTCGTCTCCACTCAGAAGAGGAGGAACTACAAGACTCAAGCATTTAGGCTTAATTAGTGGATAAGCAGTAGTTTACCAACAGTGTTCAAGATCTTCCTTCAGTCTGTCTCACGCAGTCATTCATTCATTGGACAAAAATTTATCAAGTACCTACTTTACGCCAAGCACTGGACTAGGAACCAGGGATACAATGGTAAATAACATACATCCAATTCCAAACCTTACAGATCTTCCATGTGGTAGAGAAGATAAACCATGAAACAAATGTATATAATGATGAATCTGTACCAAGTAGACCATTTATAGCACTACCTAAGAGGATAAGCCTTGAGTCTTTGCTCTCTGAAACCAATCTGTACTAATATGTTGGAGAAAACAGTATAATATAAAGAAAGCAGGGATTGCACTTGTCCCTAATTCCATTTTACACCACTTTCTGTGACCTTGAGAAAGTTACTTAATTGCTAAGCAACTGCTCACTTTCTTCATCTAAAAAGTGGGACAATACCTATCTCACAAGGTACTGTACAGATGAAATGAGATAACACCTGTAAAGAATTTACCACAGTGCTAGTTACTATTTTTATGGTGGTGGCGGCGGCAGCGGAAGCGGCGGCTGCCACGGTGGTTTTGAGGTCTCCTCACATCCTCAATTTTTGCATTTTATCTAACCGCATTTGCCCTGGCCACATTTCCCAATGCATATTTGCATTTCCTCAATGATTCTCTAGAAATAATGTCCCCCTCCCAGAAGGTGCTCCGATTGTGGCAACTCTGACATCTATGGAAGGTGAATGTGACATTCTGGGTCCCTCTCGTCCCTCTGGGTGAGCCAGTCCGTACTCCCTCCATGATAAGGGCAGTCCTAGAGACATAGATACTTGAACACATTTATCTTCACCAAATAATTCCAACCCTCACCTGCACCAGGGCTTTCCAACCAGGGCTTTCCAACACCCACCAAAGGGGAGAAAAGGCTGAGCTGACTCTTTCTCTTCTCCATGCCCCTTGCATTTTCTGGTTAAGGTGTAGAAGAATAATGAAATGCTTGAAAAGCGGGCAGTAGGAAGGAGTTAGAGTCAGGGAAGGAGGAAAGAAAGAGCTTGTGTAATCTGCACACTGAATAATTAGACCCTGAGTAGGCTGTGCTATTAATAACTCTTTCAGAAGAATGACATTTTGCTGCTCTTTGGAATGAGCTTGAATTCTGTATCCGTATCCAACAAGGATGTTATATGGTATTCGGATATGTTGGAAGCTGCTACAATAGAGAATGTAATTATCAAATATACCATAGGACCTATGGACATGTCCTATTAGTTGTTCCGTTTGATTTAACCATTGAAGGTCAATTTTAAATCATATCAGCTATATGTGAGTATTCCCTTTTGTAAAAATAGTACATTTCAGGTAAAGTTAAGGTCCTCCTTGATTCCATATTGTTTGCTTCCTCCCCAAAGATACCCACTGCTATGAGTTTGACATAAATCCTTGCAGATCTTTTTTGAAAAAACAGGTTTTTAAGAAATGTTTATTTATTTTTGAGAGAGAGAGAGAGAGAGAGAGAGAGAGAGAGAGCATGAGCAGGGGGAGGGCAGAGAGAGAGGGAGGCAGAGAATCCCAGGCAGGCTCTGCACTGTCAGTGCAGGGCCCGACGAACGGCTTGCATCCACAAACCACAAGGTCATGACCTGAGCACAAATCAAGGGTCCAATGTTCAACAGACTGAGCCACCCGGGGACCCTGAACAAAGTTTTTTATACATATAATTTATCAATAGGAAATACACTGTATTGTTTTTAGGAAGCTTATATAAAGACTTTACTCTCTCAAAAGATTGCAGTTTTTGAGATATATCCACTTTGAACCACAGAGATCTAGCTCATTGCTTTTAGAGTGCTACAATATAAGACTCTTGAATCATTTTGATTGGTGGGCATTATTTTCATTTTTAAAATGTTAATGCTTTAATAAATATCTTTGTATATGTTTCTTTAAGTACATTTTGCACGCGTTTCTCCAAGCTTATCCCATCTAGAAGGAGAAACACCAGATCACAGGGTAGGCATCCTTTAAATTTTGATAAAAATTGTACAAGAGGTGGTCTGAATTTATACTTTCAGCAGCAACTGTGAAAGAAGGGTCAGGTTCTGTGAGAAAAACTTGTTTCTGCACACCCTCCCCCAAATTGTGTATTATCAAGCTTCCATGTAGTTCTCAATCTGCTATTTATAACAATAATAATACTTCCCCAGAATTGTACATTATATTCTTATCACTTTTATGAGCTTATTTTGATTTATTGATTATGAGTTTGTGCCAATTGTTGTCATTACGAATCACTGACCAATTGGCTTTTTTATATGTGCTTAGCAACAGCCACATTTAGGAGATTGTTGTAAAGATGGTCTGAAACATGCATTCAGGTTGGAAAACTGAAAATCATTTCTTTAAGCCACCGCACGCTATCTGCCATGTCTCCCTTAGGAAGACAATGGAAGGGCACTGAGGAGCCTGGGGAATGGTGTTCTGTTCTCAGCTCCAGCTGTGATAATTTGGGCCCTCAGTCTGGGCCTCCGTTTCCTCATCTATAATTTTATAAGGATTATAAGACCTCCAAGATCCCCTGATAGCCTTGAGTACTATCAAAGTAGCCAAGAGGTAGCTTGCTAAAAACCACATTTTACTGATTCATAGAAAAAAAAAAAAAACAAAACAAAACTCCTTTGCCCAGGAACATGCAAATGTTTCACCCTAGAAACCCAAACTGTAAGATGCCAGTATTTTCCAGAGTTGGATTCTTCAGCCTCTTTTCCACCTTTTTATTTCAAGAGCAATGACATCCATTTTTCACAGAAAAGTTTGCTGAGCTCATGGAGTCAAATGCCTTTGACTTTATTATTAGGTTCTGAGTCCAGAGCTACTTCTTCCACCAAATCATACCACATCGTCACCTTATCCTACATCACCCCTCTCTGTATTATCCATACCTCCCTCACATAGCACCACTTTCCACCCAAAACACCTATGTGATCACCTATATGGAATTACTTGTAGGACTCCCTTGCCCCCATGTAGTCTACCAATGGGTTACCAATACCTGAATCCAACCATCAAAGAGTTTCCTCATTTTGGGTGTTAAGGTGATGTTAAGAGATTCCCAGGGTGCCTGGGTGGCTCAGTCAGTTAAGTGTCTGACTCCTGATTTCAGCTTGGGTCATGATCCCAGGGTCATGGGACTGAGCCCCACGTGAGGCCCTATGCTGAGCATGGATCTTAAGATTCTCTCTCACTGGGGGCACCTGGGTGGCTCAATCGGTTGAGCGTCCAACTTCAGTTCAGGTCATGATCTCACAGTTCATGGGTCTGAGCCCCATGTCGGGCTCTGTGCTGACAGCTCAGAGCCTGGAACCTGCTTTGAATTCTGTGTCTCCCTTTCTCTCTCTGCCCCTCCCCCACTCGTGCTTTCTCTCTCTCTCTCTCTCTCTCAAAGTAATTTTTAATAAAGCTTTTAATAAAACTTTTAATACGTTTTTATTTAAAAAAAAAAACTTAGGGGTGTTTGGGTGGCTCAGTCAGTTAAATGGCCGACTTCAGCTAAGATCATGATCTCACGGTTTGTGGGTTCGAGCCCCGTGTTGGGCTCAGTGCTAACAGCTCAGAGCCTGGAGTGAGCCTGCTTCAGATTCTCTCTCTCTCTCTCTCTCTCTCTCTCTCACTCTCTCTCACTCTCTCTCTCTCTCTGCCCCTCCCCAGCTCATGCTCTGTCTCTCAAAAATAAATACATGTTAAAAAACTAAAAAAAAAATTTTAAAGATTCTCTTTCACTCTCTTCCTATGCCCCCCCCAAGATAAAAATAAATAAATAAAGTTTAAAAAAAAGATTTCCAATGAATGTCTAAGTAGAACACAAAGCTAGAAACAACAAAGGAAAAGATCAAGGGTTTTAAATACATAAACATTTAAAATTTCAATATGGCCAAAAAAAGAACTATAAGAAGATCAAAAATAAATACAAGAAATACAATAATCTCAAATGACAAAAGGTTAATTTCCTTAATATATAGCCCTTATCCAAACCAATTTTAAAAAGACAAATAACTCAATAGAAGAATGGGTAAAGAACATGAACAGGCATTTCACAGAAAAGAAACATGAACAGCCAACACATTTATAAAAAGGTGGACACCCTTATTTGTAATTTAGAAAGTGAAAATAAAATTTCAAACCAGGCTGGCGAATTCTTTGAGTTGAGGATACTCGATGCTCACAAGGGTGTGGGGGAGTAGGCCCCCACCTGCACCGCTGTGGGAGCATAAATTGGGCAATTTGGCAATACCAAGCAAATGTTAAAATGCATGTAACTCTTTAGACCCAGATTTCAAGTACCACTTAATATAGTGCAGATAACACAGATTGACTTGCAATTTCTTCCCCCTCACTCACAAAAGACATTCAGCACCACTGAGATGGACACCGACTGATCCCTCCGTAGCTTGCAAGTAAAGGTGATTCCGTGGTCATTTTCACTGATGGAAGAGACACAGACAGAACTGGAGTTGATTTTGTTTCCAGATTTCAAATCCACTGTCCCCTCTCCTCGGTACCAGAGTAGTTCTTCCTCCCTGGTGTGGTTTTTAACAGCACATTTCAGAGATTCTTGGGAGCCAAGCCAAGTGTCCAGAATATAGTTCTCAGTTTTATCATTCACAGTTAAGACAGAACCTGAAAGGGCAGGAAGAAACTTTTAACATAGACTGAACATTCTAAATAGCAGAAATAGGGGATTGGTTAAATAAATCATGTTACATCAGTACAATGAAATACTCTGCAATAATTAAAAATAGTCATATTGATCTATATGATTTTACAAGGAAAAAGATTAATACAGATAAAAATAATGTATTATTAACTAAAAAAATGAAAATGTTAAAATGATGGTTACAAAATCTTGCTGCACGTCAGAATCACCTAGGGATCTTTAAAAACATATTGATGCTTGGCTTCCTCACCCAGACATTCTGGTTAATTGATATGAGTGCAGTCTGGGCATTGCGTTTGTAAAAAACCTTCAGACAATTCTAATGTACAGTGAAGTTTGAGAACTACTGGGTTAGAAAAGGGTATGTACAGAATTACCCTCATTTACACACACATACACACACACATTTATGAGGAAAATTTGGGGGAAAAATCTCCCTGTGTATACTGAATAGAATTAATAAAAGTAGAGAAATGCTTTCCAGACTTAAATTGTTTAATTCAAGGGGTTGGAAGTAGCAAAACAAGGGGGTGGGAGTGGGAAAGGACAAATGAAAACAAAATTGAAAAATACATAAGACACAACTTTAGGTGAATAGGCAGAATGTAAGTTACATCTGTAATAATTCCTATAAATACATAAAAAATTGAATATGCAATTGAATATGGGCAAAAGTTGATTTGGAAAGATTTCTGATTTGTTGATGGGATTGTGGAAAAATGGGTCTTGCATTTCTGATGTTTTAATATTGTTTTGGCAGTGTGGTAAAATAATTGTTGGTTAAACAACTGGTTTGTAGGGTAGACAGGTTATAGAGTGGATGATCAGGATATATAACAGTTGTTTTTAATCTCTGATTTTCAGAAATACATTCACTGTAACATACCTGAATTTCAATTTTTACTTTCCTAGTTCAGAAGCAAGTTAACAAAAACTAAGAATGACTTTAGCTGTCACAGACTTGCCCCCTACATAACATTTGTTAATATAATCTGTAAACATATGAACTTTTCCTTTAGAATGCATAAACTACTGATGAAAATAATGTCACTTTGCAGCCTAGGATTTTTTAAAAATCTAGAGGAATATATACCAAAATATTGTTGAGTGCATCTCTGGATGATGGGATTTGGGGGACTTTTAATTTTCTTTATTCTTTCATATATTTCCTGAATTTTTTTTTACTGACTAGGTATTACTTAAAAAATTTTTTTTAATGTTTATTTATTTTTAAGAGAGAGTGCTAGCGGGGGAGGGGAAGAGAGAGAGGAAGACCCAGAATCTGACGCAGGCTCCAGGCTCCAGGCTCTGAGCTGTCAGCCCAGAGTCCAATACAGGGCTTGAACTCAGAAACTGTGAGGTCATGACCTGAGCTGAAGTCAGATGCTCAACCGACTAAACCATCCAGGTGCCCCAATATGTATTCCTTTTAAAACGGATGTGCGTGGGGTGGTGGGGGCGAAGGGTTCGGTGAGATCCACTTCCAGACTGGGGTAGAGAACAAGTACAGGAAGGATTTTCCTGTAAGTGGTATGTTCAAATAACTAGCATAGCCTGTTTGGGATGTGATTAGTAATGGAATGCATTAAAATGTAGGAAAATTCTGGCTGTGGCTCTGGAGAGAATAGAACATTTACTCTGTCTCATAATTACCAGAACCATAAAAATATTTTTCCATTGACTGTTATGTCATGTTGTCTGACTCCTGTACTCTGAGCCATATCAACTGTGTATTTGGTGATTTGGATTTTGGATTTTCCCAATGCCCACTGATAATTTTTTAATCTGAAATTTTTCTTTATTTAAAAAGAGACCAAAAGAATATGAACTTACTTGTCACCTCACAGGGCAGAAACAAAATCACTAAGAGAAGAAATCTGCACATTCTCATTAGGCAACTGATCTTCCAGGCCATCTTTAACAAATTTACGTCTGGTCTGCTGGGGGGAAAAAGGGAGTAGTTGGTTCTGTACTTTGGTCTATGCTGAGTTTATGAAACTTCCTCTTGCCTATTATGCATTTAAAATAAAATCCCAGATGAGTCATCCCAGCTGTAACAGTACTATTTCTAGTTTTTAATTAAACAATCTTGTTCTGATTACTGAGTCCAAAGTACTTTTAGTATTCAGGATATTTTTTTAAGGCAAGAAAAAGAAAACCACAAGGAAATAGGCTTTAAGATATAGGGCAGCTATAGGGCAGCCCCGGGGAAGGTAGAACCAGTCTTCCCTGGAGAAATTGATTGAATGTCATTTTAACAGAAAGAGAAAGAAACTTCCTTCATTCACAGACAGTCTCTACTGAACTGTAGTAATTCTGATCTCGAAAGCCTGTCGGGTCATTTTTGTAAAAGTTGCTTTCTGCTAAAGAGAGTTGTTGAGATTGTTCCAAATCCCATAGACTCAAAAAGTTAATACCTTAGAGAAGACTCAATTGCAGCATAGACTCTAGTCCTTTTTCTTTCTTTCTTTTTTTAAGTTTAATTTATTTGGGGAGGCAGAGGGGCAGAGAGAGAAGTGAGAGAGAATCCCAGGCAGACTCCTTGCTGTCAATAAAAAATAGCCTGACGTGGGTCTCCATCTCAGGAACCGTGAGATCATGACCTGAGCCGAAATCAAGAGTCAGACGCTTAACCGACTGAGCCATCCAGGCGCCCCCCCGCCTACTTTTTTTGTTTATTTATTTATTTCGAGAGAGACAGGGTGAGTGAGTGGGGGAGGGGCAGCGAGAGAGGAAGAGAGACAATCCCAAGCAGGCTCTGCACATGCAGAACCCAACGACTCAGGGCTCAAAGTCATGAACCATGAGATCATGACCTGAGCGGAAATCAAGAGTTGGACGCTCAACCAACTGGGCCACCACCCAGGTGCCCTTAGTCTCTAGTCTTAAACCATGTTAATCTCTTTGCTTCCTTCCACCCCTCCCCCATACTCTCCCTCAGAATACCTATTCTCTTCAACCCAGGATAGACTAAGAATAAAAGATAACAAAGTCCTTCTTTTTTCCTTCTATGCTTTTGCTGCTGCCATCCATCTCCCTAGACATTCTCTACTTCATCTAGGAAAAATATATATTTAATTACTTCCTTTCAAGAGTACCACTATGAATATGGTAGAAACACATACTGAATGCTTTCTATGCAACAGGCACTGTACTAAACACTTCACATACATTATTCCAATCTCAGTGAAGTCCCTAACAACCCTCTTGACATCATTTCTAAAGGTTTAGAGAG
This sequence comes from Panthera leo, assembly GCF_018350215.1. NCBI lineage: Eukaryota > Metazoa > Chordata > Mammalia > Carnivora > Felidae > Panthera > Panthera leo. The sequence goes on along the minus strand of NC_056692.1, from coordinate 16,438,754 downwards.
ATTATATCATTTGCCCAAGATCCCAAAGACAGTAAATGTCAGGGCCAGGATTCGAACCCAGGACTCCCAGGGCCAGACTCTTAATCACTGTACTGCCTAGACTGATATTCTCCTCCTTTAAGAAGCTGCTGTTAATCCCTTCTGAGCCCTGGCCGTTCCATAGAGCTCAGTGACTTGGAGTTTCATCCCTGTATTACAAGTATTAACCTTCAAGAGCTGTAACATTCCTACGACTGTGTGGATGGGCTTTGCTTCTCCCCACCCCAGGCCTGTCCTGACAAGAGCAAGCTTCATTCCCACCAGACTCACCCTTTCTGGCTGGCAAACCTGCATCAATATTTCAATAAGATGCAATTAGTACTAACATTGATTCTTCTGTAATTTTAAAACTATGCCAAAAAAAGATTTCTATCCTACCACCGTAATAGTGATGATTTCAGAATCTGGTCATTAATAGAGTTTTCTCAAGCACTGTCCACTGTAGGTGCCTAATAAGTGCTGAGTGTGAGCTTCTTAGCAGACCATACCCTACCCTATTAATTAAAGAGGAGGATGGATGTCACCCCTTCCCTTCTACCACATTAGACAGCATCTTTTCAAAATGAATTTCCCTTACTTGACTTGTTTTTAATTTTTACGACTCTCTATATAGAAGACAAAGTTTTACCACTTACCTGCTAAGCTCTGAAAAGGTGACTTCGTTGGCCACTTGTTTCTTCATCTGGGAACCCTGAATCCTTTCCCTGTTACCATCTTTATAATACTTGAATTTGAACACTTTATGACAGTAGGGTCAAGTACACAAAATAAATTGGGTTCAAAGTCTCTTTCTTTTTATGGATTCTTAGAGAAGACACTAACTGGGAAAGACATCTTCTTCAGACCTAAGTTTTCATGTGTCTCTAAATAACTAGGTGGGGCCAGATATTACTAACAGTGATGTAATTATTCCAAGAAAACCTGACCTTGTGCAAAAATTTGTAGCACATTTCACCAAACATTTCCATGTTCAAGTTAGATAATGCACCGGGCTTGGGTTATCAGTGGGAAGTGATATTTTTCCAGCATTATTTAAGTTGTGGAATCTTCTAATATTCTGGCTGCTGTGAAAACCAACCCTCTTCTCAAACTTGCCCCATTACCATTCTCAGGCTGTCAAATTACCAAAGTTATCTAACGCGAACATGGCAGCCAAAATATCGGAAGATTCCACAACTTAAGCAATGCTGGTAACCCCAGCCCAGTGCATAAGATGTACTAAGCCAAGCACAACTGGGAGAAGTTTTATCCCTTTGAGACTTTCACATGATTGGGGGATCCTTGCATTATACTTTCAAGAATTAGCAATTGAAGATAACATTTTTTTTGGTTGGTTAAAAAAATGTATGTTTGTGGTGTTATTACACTGTGTTGTACAGTGTTATCTGGGTACTACTATTGTTCCCATTTATGCAAGAATAGGATAAAGAATATTTATGGTTATCTGCACATTTTAACACAATGGGTAAGCATACCAGAAGAGATCTGCTTCTTACTAGTTATGTGACTTCAAAAAAGCTGTGTAGCTTCTATGAGCCTCAAGTTCTTTGTCAATACAACAGAAACAGTAATAGTGCCCTCCCTACAAAGGCACTGTGAGGATTAGGTGAAATAAAGTATGTGAAGCAGCCACACAGTAAGCTGCTAATTTACAGTAGCTATTATTATTATTATTATTATTATTATTATTATTATTATCATTAATACAGGCTGGGCAGGGCATAATAAATAAACACAGCCTTTGTATATACCATTGTTCCAGTAAGAATCATAACTAAGAGCAGTTTCTGTTGCTGAGTTGCAAGCGCCATCTAAGGAAGTTTTGAGTTTGCTTCTTGGTGGATCTAAGAAGAGTGTGTTTTACTATCATCATTTGTAAGTGAATTTAGCAATGAATTGATGTCTTGGTTCTGGGTCCCTCCAGAGCAGACTCTAAGACAAAAGCTTTGGCTGCAAGTAGTTTATTTAAAGGTGATCTCAAGGAGCACAGTAAGGAAGTGAGACAGGGAAGGAAGGACAACTAAGAAAGGGTATGTGTTAATGGATAGGTTATAACTATGGACACTGTCACCGTGGACCCTTTGACAAACTCTGGGGAACATACCTCAGAATCGACTCATGAGGGGAAGGAGGCTTGGGTATTTATCCACTAACTTCTCTCCATCATTGATTAAGGAATACTCTTGGGGTATTGACTCCCCAGCATCTCCAGCCCATCCTATGAGGGTAGAGTGCACTCTTTTGGTCTAGCCATGAATGTTCAGGGAGAGACATTCAGGAAGTCACCTTTTTGCTATATGGGAACTGTTTGCAAGCAGACCAAGGGGATGTGGGCGGGGCACCGACACCAGCTTCTACAGTTGGATATTAAATGATATTAGGAAGTAATGGTTAATTATTCTTAGGAGTAATAGTAGAATTGCAGTTGTTTAGGAGAATGTCCTAATTCTTAGGAGATACCTGCTGAAATATTTATGGGTTAAGTGTCGCGATGATTGCAATTAAATTTCAAATGATTCAGCAAAAACACACACACACACACACACACACACACACACACACACACACACACAGTAAGTATAGCAAAAATTCACACGTGCTGAATCTAGAATCTATATAGGGTTAAATAGATATCCAGTTTCATTTTTTCTGTATATTTGGCATGTTCATGTTGGGGGAAAGTATTTAGCAGTTATTTATTGAGTATCCTCCATGTACTGAGTATTCTAAACATTGGAAGTGCCAGTGCCATCCAAGCCAATATGGTGTCTTTATCATGAATAAATAAAAGACTTGGCTTCTCAAGTCACTCAACTGCCATCTGTGGAAAACTGTGATGTCTACAAGATAAATGGTGCTCCCTGAATTTCACTACATTAAGTGGATACCCTGAGAGATACAAAGATGAGCAAAACAAAGTTCCTCAACTTGAAAGGTCTTATCTTCTAGAAGGGAAAGTTAATGATGGTTAGGAGCCAGGTAGAGTGCACTCAGTGCTGGGGCGGGGTTCCAGATTTTAAAAATGATATCGTGGTGCCCCTGCTGGAGAGTCAGAGAAGTGACAAGATTTGTCCACTGTCATTCCTGGAACATTCCTCTTTCCTAAAACTGACAGAATGGGGAAACTATTTTTGCCATAAATAATTAAGCCTAGTAGTTAACCATTAAGCCTAAGTAGTTTGGCTGGTTGCAGTATTAATAGAGTCTAGTACTTCACATCTTCTATAAGTAGCTCAGGCCCAGAGGGAGAGGAGAGAGGCAGCCTCGCATCTGGAAATTCCTGGGAGTAGAAACCAATTGGCTCCACATTAGGCCTGTGCACTTCTGGACAGAGAAGGGGGTCCAAGAACTAGCAGCCACAGCCTTTTTTTTTTTTTTTAATGTTTATTTATTTATTTTTGAGAGAGAGAGAGAGAGAGAGAGAGACTGCACAAATGGGGGAGGGGCAGAGAGAGAGAAAGAGAGAGAAAATCCAAAGCAGACTCCGGGCTCTAAGACGTCAGCCCAGACACGGGGCTTGAACCCAAGAACCATGAAATCATGGGGCCTCAGTCAAAGTTGGAGGCTTAACTGACTGAGCCACCCAGGTGACCCACACAGCCTTCTGATTTAGGTGAGCCTAAGAAACAGCATTTCTAAGAAACAGTCTCCAGGCACCTTTCCTTCAGCAGTTCTTTTTTTTTTTTTAAGTGTATTTGTTTTGAGAGATACAGAGACAGTGAGAGGGGGGAGGGGCAGAGAGAGAGGGAGACAGAAAATTCCAAGCAGGCTTCACAGTCAGCACGGGGAGGGGGGGGGGAGGGGGGGCAGGGGAACAGCGGGGAAGTGGGGGAGTCTCGAACTCACCAAACAGGTGAGATCATGACCTGAGCCGAAACCAAGAGTCAGCTGTTTAACTGACTGAGCCACTCAGGTGCCCCTCCTTCAGCAGTTCTGATGAGACTCAGGACTGTCATCTTTAACAGCCTCCCAGGTGACCAACACCATGTTCAGGATTCTCATTTTGAGAACCACAGACTACGGACCAAGTGTCGATGAGAGTGATGGCTGTGGAAGAGCTTCAGCCAAGGGGGAGGGGCCCAGCACAGACCCTACTGCATGGCAGGTACTCAAGAAACATTAACAGGAGGGAAGGGAAGAAGGAAAGGAGGGAGTTGGGGAGGGCTGGAGGGAGACTGACTCTGCAGGTGCACAGAACTCAGAGTACCTCTTGTTGTATGGGAATGAACAACAGGAGAGGGAAACAAGCAACCAGAATGTGGGAAGAGTCTGAGGGGCACAGTTTCTAAGCCACTTTAACCAGTGCCATTCCCAAAGGTCTTTAAGCCACAGTCTTCACAGCCGCTGTCCCCAAGCTTTATGGGACAGAGGCAGCAGCTCAGCAAATGGCTGGAGGGTTGCAGGCCAGACAGATCATCTAGCTGGGTCACTTGGAATTTACTGAGGGTTTTAAAGTGACAGAAAAGCTAGAAATCTGGCCGTCACAGCTAAGCAACAATAGAGTGTTCTTTGAGCAATTCAGGGAGCCAGCGTGGTGACTATTCCATCCAGAATCCAACAGTGTCCATTAAACTGCTTTAACTCAGGGGGCCTGGCTGGCTCAGTCAGAAGAACATGCGACTCTTGATCTCAGGGTTGTGAGTTCAAGCCCCACATTGGGTGTAGAGATTACTAAATGAACAAACAAAAACAACCAAAAAAAAAAAAAAAAACTTTAAAAATAAGCTGCTTAAACTCAGCCGCAGGACTTCAGCATTTCTAGCTTAAACAGTGATTAATGATACTCCAACTTCCCAATCTCCATTAGGATTCCTTCATCACCAAAAATTTTAGACCTTAAATCAAGACCCAACAGGCCACCTGTCTAGGCTTGCCCAGTTTAGCAAATAAAAATACAGGACACCCCGTGAAATTTGAATTCCAGGTAAACAATGAATACTTCTTAGTATGTCCTGTGCAACCGCTATCTGTTCATTCAGGACAAAGTCAATATTTGGGATATAGTTGTACTTTAAAAAAAAAAAAATCTGTGTTTATTTGAAATTCAGATTTAACCAAGTATTGTCTTTTATCTAGAAATCCTACATTTGTCTACCCTTCCTTTTAAAAAATTTTCTTAATGTTTATTTATTTATTTATTTATTTTTAATTTTTTTTTAATGTTTATTTATTTTTGAGACAGAGAGAGACAGAGCATGAACGGGGGAGGGGCAGAGAGAGAGGGAGATACAGAATCGGAAGCAGGCTCCAGGCTCTGAGCCATCAGCCCAGAGCCTGATGCGGGGCTCGAACTCACGAACCGTGAGATCGTGATCTGAGCTGAAGTCGGACGCTCAACCGACTGAGCCACCCAGGCGCCCCAATGTTTATTTATTTTTGAAAGAGAGAGAGAGACAGAACACAAGCGGGGGACGGGCAGGGAGAGAGGGAAGCACAGAAGCTGAAGCAGTCTCCAGGCTCTGAGCTGTCAGCACAGAGCCCGACTTGGGGCTCAAACTCACGAGCCACAAGATCATGACCTGAGCTGAAGTCAGATGATCAACTGACTCAGGCACCCAGGTGCCCCACACCCTTCCTTTTTCTAATAGATGAGGAAATGAAGTTCAGAGAGGTCAAGGGACTTGTCCAAAGTGAAGGGGTTAGAGTCCATTCAAGATTCCTGGCTTCCACAATGCATTCTTATCCAAATGCCTTATTTCAGAGTTTAACTTGGCTTCTGGAACCACTGTGGATGTGCCTTAGAGTATCAATGAAATTTCTGAATTTCAGGCAAAAATGGGTGTGTGGATGTGTGCCTGAGTGTGCAAGTGCACATCGTTATTTTTCTGAGGAGATGGCTTCTGATTTTTAATTAGCTTCCCAAAGGAGTCATGATTTTATTATTTTTGCTTATTTATTTTTTGAGGGGGGGGGGCAAGCCAGGGAGGGACAGAGAGAGAAGGAGAGAGACGTCTCAAGCAGGCTCCATGCCATTAGTACAGAGCCCAATGCAGGGCTCGAACTCATGAGATCATGAGATCATGCCCTGAGCCGAAACGAAGAGCTGGAGGCTTAACCAACTGAGGCTCCAAGGCACCCCAAAGAAGTCATGATTTTAAAAAGGGATTAAAATCCACTCTTTCACAATATTATGCTCTGCCTTCAAAATGAAGAACATCTATTACTTTGGGTTGGAGTCACATTTCTGCTTCCCTATAACCCTTCACTCCCTGGCATGATGCTGGGCCCCGTCTCACTAGGAGCTGGGTAGATTTTGTCAGCAAGCATATAAAAACACATCTACCACATCCTCTACACACCATTTAGCAGAGGTCATCCTACCCCTCATTAACCTACCTATATCAAAACCCAAAAATTCCTCTGACCTATTCTGTATTTTCCTTCTTCTACCTCTTGGGATGGACAACCCAGAGTTGACAGACCAGAACACCTTTGAGAGACTAGGGAGAAGGTTGTGATGATGTGACCTTTGAGACTGACCACTAGAGGTCCCTTCTCATCTGCAGTGATTCTGAAGTTAGCCAGCTAAGGGATTAGAGAAGATACTTCCTTGGACCAATGGGGAAGGTCTCTGCCTGTTACAGGCATTCTGTTGTATTCTGTGCCAAGCGCTGGGGGAGTAGCCATGTGATACAGTAGGAGTGATACAGAATAAAATGGCTTCCTCAGAAGTTGGATAATGTCTTCCAGTATCAGGCTCGAAGGCAGAGTTTTGAAGCAGAACAGCATTTGGGGCTTCCTCCTCCTCTAAAAGGAAAAAAAACACAGGACATTCCACCACTCCCCATCACTAGGCAAACATCCAGTTTTCTCTGGAGCATAGTCTGGCTACAGAGGCATATCTACTGGAAGCTAATGAAGCTTCCTCTGGAGACCCTCATTGGCCCAGACCCATTCTAAAGGCCCTGACCCTAGTAGCTTTATATTTATAATGGTGTATTCTTTTCTTTAAAGAAGCCTCCCCCCACCCCAAGTATATAAATGTCAGGCCTAGACATAGCTCCTCTGGCTCCAGGATACAGGATTTCAGAGAGGAAAGGAGTGGGGGGAGTTTCAAAGGGAAACCGCCCTGAAGACTAATGAGGGAGAGTTTCCTGTGGGATGAGGAAGAGAGTCATACATGTGCCAAACAACCAGGCAAGCACTTAATTTCCAAAGAGCTGTAATGGTGGGGGCACAAGAAGTGAGGGAGCTCCCTCTTGCCTGCTTGGAGCTTTCCTTGGCCAGCAGGAGTTTGCCAAATCTTGAAAGGCAGGGTGGTTCACTGTCCGGCCTGTAGCATCCTGTTGGCTGCTTTCTGAATAAACAAATGGTCTTGCCAACCATTGTGTAGATTTAGTCGGGGTGTGTGTGTATGTGTGTGTGTGTGGGTGGGTGTGGAATACTCCAGTCCCAGAATTCCTATGAACTGTGATGAGACATGAACTTTACAAAAGAGTGAATAATCAATCAGGGTTGAACGAACAGTGCTGTTTGGGAGGTATAGATGGATTCTGGAATAAAAACTAAATCCATATCCACAACTTTAGAAGCAAATGAGTGTAAGGAGCTGGGAATTTTTTTCTGTTTTGAAAGAGAATAGTGCTGGAAACCTGTAGCCAGCAGTGTGTTGGAACTAACTGGTACTGGCTGCAAGAGCTGATTCTGCACATTTCTTTCAATTCTGCATTCAGTTACTGCAAGTTAGTAGTGTGAAATCAGCCACATTGGGAGTATTTACACCATTGAAATTGGCAACTGCCAGGACTGGCTCTTAGACCTTTACCAGCACATCACTGCCTGTGCTTCACCCCTAAAGCCTCCCCTCCCTGCAACCACCCCCCACAACACACCACACTGACAAATCACAGAACCTGCAAGCATGCCCCCCGTGTATCTGTGTATGGGTAAACACACAAAGGATCACATTTATCCACTTTCTCGTTCATAACCAGTTTGGATGTCCACAATACTCCTTGCTCTGTCATGATATTTTTCAGTGTTTTTCTACTAATTGAATCTTGATCCCAGGCAGTGATATCTCTCCCTCCCTCCCTTTCTCTCTCTCTCTCTCTCTCTCTCTCTGTCTCTCTCTCTCTTGAATTCACAATTGTTCTGTCTCTTACATCATGAGATCTTCAGCACCTCAGGGACTAAGTAGCCAATTGTGAGAGATTCTGAGGCACTAAAACAGGACAGCAAATTACTTTAACTGCCCATAAGTAAGCAGTAAAGACCATACCAACAATATTGTCCAATATTGCACAATATTGTCCAAATGGAAATTGTGTTAATATTTGGCCAGTGTTTTTTCCAGATGCACGGTTTTCACCAGCGTGCATCCTGTTCCTCCAGCACTTGAAGAAATTTTAGATGAGCATCTTTGTGTCAGATGAACAGAATCAGTCAGAGAAAAGTCATGTGGCTTGCTCAGGCCAGACCCAGGAACATATGTCACTTCTCAGCCTGTAAGTCTGGAGCTGCAAAATATTACATGGGAGACATGGGGAGGGGACTGACATTTTCATGCCTACTTTATGCAGATACTCCTGTAACAAACAGTTGGAGGAAGCCGTTATTATCCCTAATTTCCAGACAAAAGAATGGAGGCCCAGGGAATTTAAGCAATCCTTTCAAGGATATGTAGCTAATAGATAATAGAATATTTGTTGGTAACTTAACAGATTTAATATATGCATAGTATAACAGAGCTTGCAGGAAAAACAACCCCTGTCCTATTTCTCTCCACCCACCCCCTCCACCCGCCCCCAAGGCAACTCTTTTTAGACTTTTACTATTTCTTCTGGTAGGCACCCAATGGGCTTATTAGTAGAATAATGAGTGTAGTGACTTTGTTTAGTTTGTTTTATGTCTGTATCCTCATTGCCTTAGCACAGTGTAAATATTTGTTGAAAAAAATACCACCATTTCTTGATTTATCAGTTGGCTTTCTGCTATGTAAGATAAGGATCTAGTGTACTAACATTTCCCTTTCACCTCCCCAACTGCTTCCCATTAAGGCTTTATTGATATTTTTAGTTCCTCAGCTGGCCACCTTTGTAACTCTTAAGTAATGCACATACTCCTTTATTTCTCTTCCACAACTACAGATAATATCTTTGAACTCCATTGTGAGAGTCTTGGTTTCACTGCAGGTCTGCCTGACTTGAGAATCCATACCGTTTCCACTAAGGCTCTCACACAGACCACTTCTGGGTCAGGGAGTGTCCCTCTGCCTAATTTTGGGAACTATATTTAAAAATAGTAGGCACTGGGTAATGGATTTTGAACTAGAGGCATTCTTGGACCAGCCTATACCAACAGAGAACAGTCTCAAGATATTGGAGTGAGTTTATCAAACTAAAGTTAAGTGTAGTGCAGAAGCATTAAAAAATGTGCACAGTCCAGAATTCTGATAGCAGGTTATAATTACTGAAATTCTCCTAATGCCTAAGGTGATTTCCTGCCCTCTCTACAAGGCAGGACTTGCATTCTACATTAGGAGTGCTATGGGCTTAAGAAACTGGTAGGTAGGGGCGGCTGGGTGGCTCAGTCGGTTAAATGCCTGACTTCAGCTCAAGTCATGATCTCACGGTTCTTGGGTTTGAGCCTTGCATCCAGCTCTGGCTAACAGCTCAGAGCCTGGAGCCTGCTTTGGTTTCTGTGTCTCCCTCTCTCTCTGCCCCTCCCCCACTTGTGCTCTGTCTCTCTCTCTCTGTCTCAAAAATAAATAAAAACATAAAAAAAAAAGAAGAAGAAGAAACTGGTAGGTACTCTGGGTTCTCTATCAGCACAAAATACCTCAGAAATGCCTCCTAGGTATGCTTAGAGCCAAGTTATTTCCTTGGCATGCAGTAAAAAGGAGAGTGGGAGCTGAGCATAGCCCTGGCATAAGCCTGGTGTGGGTTTCATTAGAGAAAGTAATTGACACCGTGGAGCAGAGGCCATGATAGGAAAACAGACATGGTCTTTGTTTCCCAAGGCCCTCTGGCTGGCATTGCATACACAACACAAACACTGTCCACGTTGGTGCTTGATACGGGCTTTTTGTTTTTGTCCAGTCCCCACCGTCTTCCAGAAGACAACTTCACTTGTCTTTTATCTGTACTTCCTCATCCCTGGCAACTCCCACTCCTTATTCTTAAAGGTACTTGCTGGCTCTGCATATCTGAGTTAGACAAGGACTTGACCTACACATCTTGAACCTGTCAGGCCTTTGGACTTAGGCAACACCCAGGACAGATGGCAGGAGGGCTCAGTTTGGAGCCCCACAGGCACCTGTTGGTCCTTTTATCTAACGAGAACCCCAAGGACTAGCCCCATCCCTACAGTTCAGCAGGAGCATCCAGCTTTCTGCAGATTGCAGAATTGCCAGTGGAAACCTAACAATGTTTGCTTTAATTCTTTGCCTTATATTTAGAGACAATGCCTGCCTACTAGAAGAATATTGTAGGAAATAGTGGGGGAGCTAAGGTCATGGCAAGATTGTCTGTTCTTGAATAAAGCCACATCATTAGTTAGGATTAGAATCAGTTAGAAGTAACAGAAAAATCTGGAAATAACTTAAATATACAAATCTATTTCTCTCTCATATTTAAGAAGTCCAGAGATAGTCATCTCAGGATTGGTAAGATATGCCATAGTGTCCTTCTTGCATATTGCTTTATCCTGCATGGTTATGGTTCCCAAGGTTATCTCAACATGGCTGCTAGACTTCCAGTCATCGTATCCCTACTATAGCCAACACAAAGGAAGAAGGGCAAAGCAGGGCATACTACTTTCTTATAAGGCTGTTTCCTAGAAACTGCTCATATTGCTCATACCAACTACTGCTTATATCTCATTGGCCAGAACATGGTTACGCATGAAGACTGCATCTAACTGCAAGAAGACTGATCCTTGTTGTTTTTATTCCAGGCAGCCATGTGCCCAGGTAATAATCAGAGATTTTATTACTAAGTCCAAGGAAAATGGAAATTGAAGGACAACCAGCTGTCTCTACTCCCTGATGAAGCAGATCAATAAGAGACTCATTGCCTCAATTCAGGCCACTCTTATTTGAGAGCCAACTTCCAAGCCATAAAGATAGAGCATCCTCTCAGGTTGAACCCACTGACCTCTCAGGTCAGGTCAGACCGACTCCATTTGAAAGATAGGGATAATTAGTTTCTCAATGTATCCTGGCTAAGAGGGCCTACTATCTAAAGATAACCTTTGTCCCTGCCATGGCGAAGAAGAATAGACTTAGACCTGTTCTACCAAATAGCCATGCCAATGAAGGAGGCAGCGGGAAACCCACCAGCTCTATAATAGATGTGTACCCAAGGGCATTGGACCTTGCATCTACCTTCAGTGATTAACATGGTTGGTCAAGGTATGCCTCTGGATCACAGAGCACTGAGAATTCAGGCCATGACAGATGGAGGAGTAGAGAGCTTTACTGAACAAAACCTTGTGAATCATGGGGCACTGTTGGTCCAGGTAAAGTCACACATATAGAAGTATATGGATAGTGTGACAGGAAATCTTAGAGAAGGCCTCAATGATCCCTCCCTCTTGGTATCCATACCTGTGTGTAATCACTTCTCCTTGCGTGTGGGCAGGACTCACTGCCTCATTTCCAACAAATAGAATATTCAAAAGCTATAGGATGTCACTGCTGAGATTAGGTTACAAAAAGACAGTGGCTTCTGTCTTGCTCTCCCTCTGTTGCCATCTTGCTCACTTACTCAGGAAATCCAGCTGCCATGGGGAGACGCATATGGCAATAAACTGCTGTCTCCAGCCAACAGCCAGAGATGATGGAGGTCTGCCAACAGCCACCTGAGTGAACTTGGAAATGGATCCTTCTCCAGTCAAGCCTTGAGATGACTGCAGCCCCCACCAATAGCTTGACCACAATTTTGTGAAGAATCCTGAACCAGAGTTACCCAGCTAAGCTGCTCCCAGATTCTTGCCCCACAGAAACTGTGAGATCATAAATGTTTATTGCTATCAACTGCTAAGTCTTGGGGTGATTTTCTACACAGCAATAAATAACCAATATAGGTTGTTTACATCTTCTTAAGAAATTCTGTCTTAAGAAATTCTGCTAGTTTAATCCCATGCTCAACTTTTAAAACTTGTTGCTATATCAGTCTTGAAGGGCCAAGTTGAGGCCATGCAAGAATGTGAACACAGAGCTGACATTAGAGAAGTATCTCTACAGGCAGGATGAGTGTCACAAAGAAATACTATAAATCACTTTCTTTATCTTAAAAAAATGTGTGGGAACGCCTTTCCTCAACAGATGACATGCCTCCACTTATAAAAGCAGAATCTTGTTCCTTCTCAAACATGCTGAAAAGACATTTCCTCATTGGTTGTATTGCATATTTGCAATCTCCTCTCCTTCTTTCGTCCCTGATTCAAGGTCGGGCATCTGTTGTTTGCTTTGTTCTCTGTGAGTGAAGCAGTGCGTGGATTGGCATTCAGGTGCAACCTTTTATTCCTAGAATAACGCTCTTCTTTGCTAAGCATATGGCCAGGTTTCCATCAGTACTGACCCCAACATGTATTTTCTCATGTAATAATTATTACAGATGAAAACTCTCTTCTCCCACAGCATGGATCTGCAGTGATGAATAGAATAAAGTGTCATGGAGCATCTTCCCATTACTATATGTAGCACATGTATGCCAAAGGCTGTTTTGTACATAGAACATCAGCTGTTTCCTTCCTATGTCTAGGGAAGTATCTTCCAGGATGCACACATAATAGTAATTGCCCTTTTACATGGTACGCTGTTGAATTTTTGCAACGGCCTAGAGCATCACTAGATAAAGGACTTCTGTTTGCTTTCTCTTCAAGCATAAAATGTGTCATTAGCTCCGTAATTGGATTTATACCTTTTTGGCAATAGAATGATTTATAGCCTTGTTTTGCTGCAGAAATGTAGATTTCAATCATGTTGCTATAGTTATGATATTTTCTGTCTGCCTTTAGAAACAAAATTCATCAATTTGGAAAGCATTATTTTGCTCTTATTCTAGAAAAAATATTATTTCTTTACTGAGGGGTCACCGTGTTTTGTTCAAAAAAGCCAGTAAAAAGTCACGGGTGGCTTTATGCTTATATATGAACAAGTTCATAATAATACATTGAGGAATAGAGATGAATAAATTGCTAGCCCAGTAATATCCAATTTTCAGGTACTCACTATCCCTCTTAGAATTTGGCTGCTATTTTTTTGCACACTTGTGCAAAATAATCACATTTTCAGGTGTTTATCCTATAACATACAGAATCATACTTTATATTTTCACTAGAGTCCTGTTCACTATTTATAATGCTATTTTTACTTGTGGTAGTCACATTACTATATTTGTGGTTTTTAAAAAAACTTTAATAACAGGGGCACCTGGGTGGCTCAGTGGTTAAGCGTCCGACTTTGGCTCAGGTCGTGATCTCATGGTTTGTGGGTTTGAGCCCCGTGTCGGGCTCTGTGCTGACAGCTCAGAGCCTGGAGCCTGCTTTGGGTTCTGTGTCTCCCTCTCTCTCTGCCCCTCCCCCATTCACACTCTGTCTCTCTCTCCTTCAAAAATAAATAAACATTAAAAAAAATAAAAAAAAACAATTAAAAAACCCAAACTTTAATAACAGGTTAAGATATAATTCACATAAAATTTGCCCTTTGAAAGTGTGTAACTCAGTGGTTTTCAGAATATTCATGGAGTTGTGCGACCATCACTATTATCAAATTTTAGGACATTTTTGTCACCCCAAAAGGAAACCCTCTACCCATTATTAATCACTCCCTATTTCCCCTTTCCCTCCAGCCCCTGAAAACCATTGATCTACTTTCTGTCTCTATGGATTTGCTTATTCTGGACATTTGCAATAAACGTAATCACACAATATGTGGTCTTTTGTGTGACTTCTTTCACTTGGCATGATGTTTTCAAGATGCATCCATGCTGTAACATGTATCATTTTTCTCCATCCCCTTCTATGGCCAAATATTATTCCATTATATGGATATGACACATTTTGCTTATCCCTTCATCAGTTTGTGGACAATTAGATTGTTTCTACTTTTTTTAGCTATCACGAATAATACTGCTATGGACATTCATGTAAAAGTTTTTGTGTGGACATGTGTTTTTATTTCTCTTCGGTATATACCTATGAGACAAATTGCTGGGTCTTATAGTAATTTTATGTTTAACGATCTGAAAAGCTTCTAAAGTCGCTGTGCCATTTTACGATCAGCAGTGTACAAGGATTGTAATTTTTCTGTGTATTCATCATCATTTGTTATTGTCTGTCATTTCTATTTTAGCCATCCTAGTGGGCATAAAGTGGCATCTCATTGTGGATATTTGGTTAACAGCTTTATTGAGATATAATCTACCTCCATACAATTCACCCATTTATTATTTTTTTAATGTTTATTTATTTTGAGAGAGAGAGAGAGAGAGGCAGAGGGTGGGGCAGGGAAAGAGGGAGAGAGAGAATCCCAAGCAGGCTCCGCACTGTCAGCACAGAGCCTGATACGGGACTGGACCTCATGAACCGTGAGATCATGACTTGAGCTGAAATCAAGAGTTGGATGCTTACCTGACTGAGCCATCCAGGTGCCCCCAAAATCAAATCTATTTTTAAAAGTTTACAATAAAGTGATTTTGATACATTCACAATTGTGCAAACATCACCCAATCAGTTTTAGAACACTTTCATCATCCTCAAAAGAAACTCCATTCCCTTTAGCAATCTCATCGTGGTCTTTATTTGCATTTCCCTACTGAACAATGTTGGACATCTTTTCATGTGCTTTTGGTACATTGTCTTTGGAAAAATATCTGCTTAAATCTTGCCCATTTTCAACTGAGTTGTTTTTCTTTTTATTGTTGAGTTCTAAGATTCTTTATATGTTCTAAATACAAATTCCTTATCAGATACATGATTTGCACATAGTTTCTCCCATTCTGTGGGCTGTCCTTCTATTTCCCTGGTAGTGTCCTTTGAAGCACAAAAGTTTTAAATTTTTTTAAAAAGATTTTATTTTTAAGTAATCTCTACACCCAATGTAGGGCTCGAACTTAAGAGATCAAGAGTCACATGCTCCAACAACTGAGGCTGCTAGGCCCCCCCAAAAGTTTTAATTTTGAAGAAGTGTAATTTACCTCCTTTTTTCTCTGTCATGTCAAGTATAAGCTTCTGGTGTCATATGTAAGACCACATTGCCCAATCCAAAATTACAAAGATGTACTGCTATGTTTTCTTCCAAGAATTTTACAGTTTTAGCTCCTATATTTAGGTTTATGATCCATTTTGAGTTAACTTTTTACATACAGTGTGAGATAGGAATTTAAATTCATTCATTTGTATATGGACATCTTGTTGTGTGGGCAGCATTTGTTGAAAAAACTATTTTTTCTTCCCCGAATGGTGTTGGCACCCTTGCCAGAAACCAACTGACCAAAAACGGGAAGATTTATTTCTGGCCATTCAATTCCATTCCATTGATTTATATATGTCCATTCTTATGCAATTACCACACTGTTTTGATGATGATAGCTTTTTACTAGATTTTGAAATTAGGAAGTATGAGTCCTCCAACTTTGTTCTTCTTTTTCAAGATTATTTTTTTGGCTATTCCAAGTCCCTTGAATTTCCATGAAACATTAAGATCAACTTATCAATTTCTGCAGGAGAGAACACTGGTATTTTGATAGGAATTTCACTGAATCTGTGTAGCAATTTGGAGTATTGTCATCTTAACAATTTTAACTCATGAGCATGTGAAAAATTCCAGTTTTTTAGATATTCTTTCATTTCTTTCAAAGATGTCTTGTAGTTTTTGGAGTACAAGACTTACACTTCCTTTGTTAAATTGATTCCTAAGAGTTTTAATTTTTTTGATGCCATTGTAAATGGAGTTGTTTTCCTAATTTCACTTTCAGATTGTTCATTGCTACTTTATAGAAATACAGTTAATTGTTTTTTTATTTTATTTATTTTGAGTGTGCACGCAGGCAGGAGAGAGGGGCAGAGGGGGAGAGAGAGAATCTTGAGTAGGCTCTATGTTCAACCCAGGGATCATGACCTGAGCTGGAATCAAGAGTTGGACACTTAATGGACTGAGCCATCCAGGGGTGCCAAAAGACAGGTGATTTCTGCATGCTGATCATGTGTCCTCCAACCTTGCTGAACTTGTTTATCAGTTCTAATAGTTATTAGTGGAGTCCTTGGGATTTTCTGTATAAAAGATCAGATTCCATCACCTGAAAATATAGTTTTACTTTTTCCTTTCCTATGTGAATGCCTTTCATTTATTTTTTCCTGTCTGATTGTCCCAAATGGAACATCTGTACAATGTTGAACAGAAGTAGTAAAAGCAGACCTCCTTGGTTTATTCCTGTTTTTAAGGAAAGTTTTCAGTCTCTTACCATTATGTGTGGACTGTATTAATATTTTAATGAACTACTTTTGAGCCACTAGTTCTTTTTTTAAAACTTTTGGAAATAAGGTGCAATGTGATAGTGGCAATGAAAATGAAAATTTAATCATTGTTCAGTCAGTGTTCTTGGTTGCAAGCAACAGAAATTAACTCTAAGTGATTAAGCACAAAAGAAAATTTACTAAGGCGATATTGCTGGGAATGATGGAGAAGCAGGCTCTGAAAATAGTCAAAACAAGGGGTGTCCCAGCAGTAACCAGAACCACAGCCTAAATATTACCATAAATCAGTCCAGGAAGATATTATGACTATGACTGCTGAGCCATCGAATGACAGAGATTGGACAATGTTCCCCAGAGGCCCTGGACATTGCCCCACTGCTAAAAGTGTAGCCCCTGCAAATGGATGTTTCTGCCACCACTACCGTCAGGCACCAGGCACCACAACCGGTTCCCGATTCTTTGTGTCACTTGCTCTCAATCCAAAGTTGGAGAAAGGAGGGTACAAGTTCACTTCTCCTCTTGTCTCTCTTACCTGTAGATGTTTCCCAGTGGTGAGTGGGTATAGAGCTCCCCTGTTCACAGCTCACCTTTGGAATAAGACTGGGGAAGTTCAAGGTGCAGCAATCTGGTTGGAAGGAGGTCTTGTGTTGAAACTGCATTTACAGCGTTAACAATTGGTTTTCCTTAGATGTATATTTACTTGGGGTGGCTTTGGGCATATAACGGAGATTATGGAGAGGCTGGTGGTGGCAAACTCCTCCACAATAAGTCACTCTTTGGCATATGTAATTCAGACATAGCCAGGTTTAAATCCTGGCTGAGCCACTTAATTTAGTTATGCAGCTTAGGAAAATTACTTGAGTTTTTCGAGTCTCATTTTCTTTGTCTAGGAAATGAAGGCATAATAGTATCTCTTTTACAGGGTCATTGTGGGAGTTAGATGGACAAGGAACATAAAGTGGTTAAGACAGTGTCTTAATAACTGGTTGCTATTGTTCATATTCCTGTGTCAGTCCATTTCTTGGCTACCAGGCTCTTTTCCTTGGAGTCAGCAACAGCCCGTTTTTCACTCTAGCTTTTGAACCATCTCTGGCTTCTAGTCTTTTGTATTTCAGCTCCCAGCCAGTGCCAATGTTGTTGAACTAGAGTATCTGATCTACTCAGAAGCAGCATGGCCTCCTATTGAATTTGGTATTGGACTTCTAGTCTTGGCCATGCTATGGGTTGAAAGCTGTCTGGCTTAGAAATGTCTCTCTGCCCCTTCCACAGTTAGCCATGACACATGGCACATGGCCATGGCATGAAAGAGGGCAGAAGAATCAGGTGTCACATGCATAGCCTCTGGAGTTCAACTGCCTAGACTCAAACCCACTCACCTCCATCACTAGGTAAGTATTAACTCTGGAGAAGTTATGTAATCCCTAAGTTTCATATTCTGTAAAACAGGGATAGTAATGTTATTTCATAGAGTTGTGATGACTAAATAAATATGTTTATCAGAACAATACTAGGCCAGGAATAAACTCTGTAGCACTTGCTTTTATTTTATTTTATTAAATTTTTTAAGTCTGGGATTCAAACCTAAGCACAAAGGAATGAGGACACAAGGCAGGAAAATTGTACCTGGTAACTAAGATGCTGAAGTCAGACTGTGCCCAGCAGAAAAACTGGCTCAGGACAAACAGTGAGTTGGTGATGTTGGTTTCTTGGCAGGAAAGTGAAGGATCAGAGGGTGGTATGTGTGCTCATCCCTGGGGATGCCCTGGAGTACAGAAAAAAATATATAACTTCTATTTATATTTCTTTAAAAAAATGAAGCCTTTCTGATATCTAATATGTGGATTGATAGTGGCAGGCACACTTGTCTGTATGTGAGTTAAGTGTCTTAAATGGTTTAAGTGAAGTCTCCTGAGACGAATTTGTGTGCTGTAGGGTATCATTGTTAGGGCCATTTTTATAAAAACAAAACCCAAACACCCCCAAGACTTTTAAGTAGTAGAATCTTGTGTATGTGGGGGGGTGTTTTTGTTTTGTTTTGTTTGATTTTTGTTTATTTGTTTTTGTTTTTAGTAAGTTCTATGCCCAAGGCAGGGCTCAAACTCATGACTCGGAGATCAAGAGTTGCATGCTCTACATACTGTGGCCCTAAGTAGTAGAATCTTTATAATATTGTGTAATGAAATAGGGAGAGACCATAAAAATCAATTGTATCAGACAGGTTCATAGGTCATTCTGGGAGTAGAGACCTTAAAAGAATTGCCAACTTAGAGATGAATTACACATTTTTCTCTCTTACAAAAAGACTAGGATTCCAAAATTTCTGACCTTTTCTCTTATGCCAAGTGACCTTCAATACTGTGCTACACAGTAGATATTAAAATTATAAATACATTTAAACAGTATCTTTAAAAAAAAAAAAGGTGTTTAATAGTGAAGGTGAAAATAAATGCTTTTGCAAAGAAACTCTTTTTACTGAGACCATTTTGAAAATGGATGCTTGGAAATCCGTTGTTATTTTATTCCTGAAATTGACAAAGCTGTAACATTACCTAAGAAACATTTGTATCTTCGTGCTTAAAAAAAATTGGAAACACAGCCCTCGAATCTATTAATATTCCAGACATAGGTTTACAATACCTTTCAATTGGCTTGCAAGAATAACTCTTTGACATCAGTAAATGTATTGGCTGAATTTCAATAAAACTTCACATAATTGGTGGATGGAAATGAATATTAGGATTTAGTAATGTAGTTTTAGTGCATTTTAATACTATATTACTTTGTATCATTTTCAGCTATGACAATTAATAAAACCTATTTCCAAAATAAACTGAACTTAGAAATATATTTGTGAATCTCTGAGTCACAAATTATTAAACCAACATTAAAACAAAAACAGTGAAATCTGGGCGCCTGGGTGGCTCAGTCGGTTAATCATCTGACTCTTGGGTTCGGCTCAGGTCATGGTCTCACTGTTTGTGAGTTTGAGCCCCACATTAGGCTCTATACCAATAGTGTGGAGCCTGCTTGGGATTCTCTCTCTCTCTCTGCCCCTCCTGCACTCTCTCACAAAAATAAATAAATAAAGTTTTAAAAAACAGTGAAATTTATTCAGGTATATAGAGAACAAAAATGTTTTTGAACTCTGAAAAATCAAATACAAATTTAGGTAAAAATATTCATTTCCTCTCTATTCCCTTTTAATTTACATTCTTTTTTTTTTAAGCTTATTTATTTTGAGAGAGAGAGAGAGAGAGTGTGTGTGTGTGTGTGTGTGTGTGTGTGTGTACGAGTTGGGGGGGGAAGGGCAGAGAGAAAGGGAGAGAGAATCCCAAGCAGGCTCTGCACTGACAATATAGACTTGGGATGCAGACTTGGGGCTCGATCCATGAGATCATGACCTGAGCTGAGATCAAGTCGAACACTTAACTGACTGAGCCACCTAAGCGGCCCTTTAATTTATATTCTTATGCCCATTTTGCAGTGTTCATATATGTTTAGTCATATGTATACATTGCTTAGAAATAAAGAAATATACTAGAAATTCATGCTCAAGCATTTTTATTGGGACAGTGTGCTTTCAAAAGAATTTGAAAACCACTGCTTAGAAAGAGAAGTCTGAACCTACGTAAGAGATAAAGGAAGAGAGAGGCAATAAGATGGTAGGCCAGGAGACCTGTCAGGCACCTCTGGTGTGCAACATTCCATGTCAGCGGTAATAAAAAAGGTTGAATAAGAGTGGTGACATTTTGAATGGAAAGGGACAGATTTAAGAAAACGAAGTGATGAGAAGACAGAGCAATAAGCTTTGGTGACTGATGGCATGTAGAAAGCAAAGAGAGGAAGGTGTCAATGATTGAACTGAGGAAGAAAAAGTTATTGGAGCATAAAACAATGACTTTAATTTTAAACATGTTGAACTTGAGTGCCTTTTGGGACCTTAAGAGAGAGGATCAAAGGAGCAGTTGAAAAAAAGTGAGTGGGTGACAGCAACTAAAAATGTCTTTCCAGTCCATATGTTTTACAGTTCCAACATATTTCTGTAAAGATAATATGTATTCATGGGAACCAACAGATTTGACTTCTTAAAATATGAGTACCCTTTAGAGGCACATGCATCTCTCTTCCTCCTTCAGGACTTTCTACGGTAGCAGAAAGGGAGTGAATCCAGAATCCAGATTAATGTGGAGACACCGCTCTGGGAAACTCAGCTTCCAAACCCACTCTACCACTTACTAGTAAGGCAACTCTGAAGACTTATTTAACCCTTCTAAGATAGTCCCCCCATTATTAAATGGGGGATTATTAAATGATGGCTTAATAATAATAATTTTACATAGTTACTGTGCAAATGAAAATCAAATAAAATGCATAAAGTACTTATGTCCTTGCCTTGTACAATTTTTAAGCATCATTTAAACATTAAATAAAAATTGGGGGGCGCCTGGGTGGCGCAGTCGGTTAAGCGTCCGACTTCAGCCAGGTCACGATCTCGCGGTTCGTGAGTTCGAGCCCCACGTCAGGCTCTGGGCTGATGGCTCGGAGCCTGGAGCCTGTTTCCAATTCTGTGTCTCCCTCTCTCTCTGCCCCTCCCCCGTTCATGCTCTGTCTCTCTCTGTCCCAAAAATAAATAAAAAACGTTGAAAAAAAAATTAAAAAAAAAAAATTGGTTCTAATTATTGTCTGGTCTCTGTAGTTCTTGGAAAACAAATTAGCTGCTGTGATATCTTTTACCTCAGCCTACTATATCAGAGACTACACATTCACATACTTATAAAACTTGGACCTTGTGTTATATCTGTCCCAAAATAAGTGTTGTTTTCTCCCCTTCAATATTACTATAAACAGTAGCAGGCATGTAGCACACATTTGGTTCTTTTTAATGTTTCATATGAAAACAATGTACTCACATTCCCATGCATGCACACAAGCACATACATACACACTAAAGACTATCCACAAAGTTTTTAGTATCTAAGACCTGAACTGAAAAATAACATTAACATTCCCATATTTGGATCATACCTATAATAATAATTACGCTTATGTTATAAACTGGATGTCTGTGTCTCCCCAAAATTCATATGTTGAAATCCTAACCTCCAAGGTGATGGCATTAGGAGATGGGGCCTTTGGAAGGTAATAAGGTCATGAGGATGGAGCCCTCATGAATGGGATTAGTGTCTTTATAAAAGAAACCCTACAGAGTTCTCTTGCCCCTTCTGTCATGTGAGGACACAGTGAGAAGACAGCCATCTATGAACCAGGAAGTGGACTTTCACCAAGCACTGAATCTACTGGCACCTTGATCTTGGACTTCCTAGCTTTCAGAACTAAGAGAAATAATTTTCTGTTTGTAAGCCACCCAGACTATGTTGTATTTTTGCTACAACAGCTCAAACTAAGACATTTTATGTCTATATAGAATTTTGCAGTCATAGAAATAATACACATTGAAAAAAGACAACAGAAGTCTACCATATACATATATACTTGGTATACCTGAAGTATAGAGCTGAGCAAATGCAGAATAAAAAATATTCAAAGAGAGAAATAATTTCCTGAAATGAAGAACAGAATCTACAAATTTAAATTATACATTGTGTCATAAGAAAAATTAATGCCAGAGGCATAAAAACATGATAGTCACATGAAATGACTAAACTTGATAAACAAGTGAATAACCCTACACATATCTAGGCAAAAAACACAAGTCAATTGTAATAGGAAGAGGTAAAGCTGGATTCAAACTCATTTATAGTAATGGCCCATGTCAGAAAATGATAGAGCAATGTTTACAGAGTTTTAAAAAAAATGAGTGTGACCCAAGAATTTTATACCCAGCCAAATTTCTACCTGTGTATGAAGGCAATCCACAAATAGTCTCACATGTGCTTAAGCTCAACGAAGGTACGGCATATGGGACCACTTTTTGTTTTTTTTGTTTTTTGGGTTTTTTTTTTAATATGTGAAATTTATTGTCAAATTGGTTTCCATACAACACCCAGTGCTCATCCCAAAAGATGCCCTCTTCAATGCCCATCACCTACCCTCCCCTCCTTCCCACCCCCCATCAACCCTCAGTTTGTTCTCAGTTTTTAAGAGTCTCTTATGCTTTGGCTCTCTCCCACTCAAACTTCTTTTGAGACCACTTTTTGAAAAAGCTACCTGATGATGAAATCCAGCCAATTAAGACATTTCAGAATAAAAAACTAGGGAATGGGGAAAATATTATACAGGACTAATGAAGTCAAATCTATGTAAATCTATAAATAAAGCAAAACAATACAGATAATTACAAAATAGGTCCTTCATGTTTGAACAAAGAAGAGTTGGCATGGAAAGTGAGGAGGACATCCATGTGGTGGTGTGTCCCGTCACAGGGTGTCAGAGCCTGAGTGGAGCAAGGAGGGCATCCATGCAGGGGAGCAGGCCCACACAGGGTGGGTTTCAGAATCTGTGCAGGGTACTGGAGTTGGAGGGCTGCTTGAGTTCAAGGAGTTGGAGCCTGTGCAGGGTGAGAAGGGTGTCCATGTGGTGTGGTGGTGGTGGTGGCTGAGGGTAGGGTGTCAGAGTCTGAGCCAGATGGGGAAGGTGTCCACGCATGGAGGTGATCTGATGAGGGTGTCAGAGCCCAAGTAGGATGAGGAGGGCTTCTCCATAGGAGCAGAGACTGGCATAGAGTATGAGAGCTTGAGCATGGTGAGAGGGAATCCCCAATGGAGCGCATAAAAATGAGTCCTTATTTGTGATTCTTCTGACAGTACGTGATTTTAAAAAAAGTTTTATTTTAATGTTCATTTATTTTTGAGAGAGAAAGAGAGCGTGAGTGGGAGAGGGGCAGAGAGAGGAAGAGACACAGAATCTGAAGCAGGCTACAGGCTCTGAGCTGTCAATACAGACCCTGACATGGGGCTCAAAATTGTGAACCACAAGATCATGACCTGAGTCGAAGTCAGAGGCTTAATCAACTAGGCCACCCAGGCGCCCCAAGTGATTTTTTTTTAAAGTAGGCTTCATGCCCAGCGTGAAGCCCAACACTGGGCTTTATTTCATGACCCCGAGATCAAGACCTGAGCTTAGATCAAGAGTCAGATGCTTAACTGACTGAACTACCCAGGAGCCCCATGTGACTATTTTTCTATATGTGTTTTAGCATAGACCTTTTTCTGCTGCAAGCTACTTACCTAGAAGGAAAAAACATAGAAAATATATTTTAAGTCTTATTTATTTGAGAGATGCCTAGATGGCTCAGTTGGTTAAGCGTCCAGCTTCGGCTCAGGTCATGATCTCATGGTTTGTGAATTAGAACCCCGTGTTGGGCTCTGCACTGTCAGTGCAGAGCCTACTTGGGATTCTCTCTCTCTTCCTCTCTCTCTGCCCTTCCCCCACTTTCACTCTCAAAATAAATAAATCAACATTAAAAAATAAAGTCTTGTTTTATATATATGTATACAAATGCTGGGAGTATCATATTAATCACATGACACAGATTCCTTTCAACTGTGTCTTTTTTAATATGTAAATACTTTTGGCTATACCATTAAGGAATTTTGTGATGCTATTTTATTAAATCAGCATAAATGTCATTAATTATGCTAATTTAATAAAATATGAAGGGGGTAGACTGCAGACATTGAGAATTCCTGGACCACCTCACTTTGCCATGTCCATTCACCTCTTTCCTAGGCAGGTGCATGAAGCTTAGTCAGCGTTCAGGCTCTCAGGATTTTCTGGGACTCCGCTGCAAAGGCTGAACCTTGGAACCAACTATGAATTTCCTTGTGGTTTCACACTTGCTATATTTTCTTCTCACCTTGCCACCACCAACGCAGACTCAGCCTCTCTGACTACGTCAACTTTGGGTTGCTTCACTTCCTGGCTTCTGGGAAGCCGCAGCTGCAGAAGCTTTTGCTGGCTAAGCAGGTGACCCATTAAAAGCACGCAAATTAGAGCATAGGTGCAGGAGAACCACGAATGTGCTATCTAATGGTATCAGGGTTAGGAAAATACTGTTTGCCCAGCCTTCACTGTCATCCTCTCGTGAAGAGGCCTCTCTGGTCTCAGTCTTTCAGTAGCTGTCTCTGGGCCATTTTTTAATTAAATTCTTCCATGTGAGGGGCACCTGGGTAGCTCAGTCAGTTGAGCGTCCAGACTTTGGCTCAGGTCATGATCTGAAGCCCCATATCAGGCTCGCTGCTGTCAGCACAGCAGATTCTCTGTCCCTCTCTCTCTGCCCTTCCCCTGCCTGCGTGCTCTCAAAAATAAACTCAAACATTAAAAAAAAGATTCTTCCATATGAAAGAAAGCATGCTCTCAGGACACTAGAAATGTCATATTGGATGAGAATAATGGTTTGGTGAGCTCAGGATTTCTATCACTGGTGGTGCCATCAATTCCTACTTTGTAGTATCTACTAGTTGCAAACTCGGGTCTCCAAATCGGTGATCTGGGAAGATTTTTAAAAAATTAATCAGCAATGAAATAAAAAGAGTAAGAATAATGTGGCAGAACATATCCAAATGTCATTTTGGGGAAATAACTGTTTTTTATCCTGAGGCTATGCCCTTCTTACATTTCTTCATTTCAAAAAGATCCCTCCTGGGGTGCCTGGGTGGCTCAGTTGGTTAAGCATCAGACTTTGGCTCATCATCTCACAGTTCATGAGTTCAAGCCCCGCATCAGGGTCTGTGCTGACAGCTCAGAGCCTGGAGCTTGCTTCAGATTCTGTGACTCCCTCTCTCTCTCTGCCCCTCCCTCGCTCGTGCTCTGTCTTTCTGTCTCTCAAAAGTAAACATTAAAAAAAAAAAAAACCCTGATTATTCTAGCTTGGAGTACACACTGTCCCTGAACCAATCACCATATTTATGGTGGAGACTGACCTGGGTTGTGTGCCAGCCTTGTAGCAGGAGAATGGGGAAACTATGATTGGCCTACCCCACCATAACTATGTCTGGAATAGGGAAGGGGCAGTTTCCAAAGAAGCAGAATACTCTTTGAGGCAGGTAAAACAATACACGTCTGTATATTCATCTTGATTTTTAAGAATGTTTGTATTCTCATGATATCCAAAAGTCTTTTAGAGTCCTTGTTCTTCACTTCACTGACAACCACAAATCAGAGATATAGCCCAGACATTTCTAATCTCACTTAACTTGTACATCTCTCAGCTATGAGTTTATCTAAGCATACATGGGCACGTTCCTGTATGATCTCTCAGGCTAACTTAAAAACTGGGAGGTGGGGGTTCCACTTAGACAACATTCTGTTGGGCCAAGTAGCCAAAATCCCATCCAGGCCTCCTAACAGCCTACCCTCCCTTGCTAGCATGTTCACATTCCCTCTTCCTATATTCTCCTTTGGCTACTTCATCTTGCCTTTATTTTTTTAATGGCCTTGACCCATTCCTATACTGCTTTTCTCTGGACCTGCTATCCACCAAGTTCTGTCTGGTTTAACATTATCCCCAAGCTTTAGTCTCTGGGCTCCACTGGTACCTGAGTTCAGCTTCGAGAAGTGACCATAATTCTAGTGCTCAAGGCTATGGTAAAGAACGCACATTTGTTGAAGCCATATCTTTATGCCTGGGGTCATATAACCTCCCAATTTCTGTATTTCTAGCTAGTGGTAAAAGTACAACATGACTTAGTGCACTCTAAGATGGAAACTATACTTAGTGTGCTCCAAACCTTCTCCACACCTTGAAGCACGACTACCAAAAGCTCTTTCAGTACCTTCATACAAGAGACCAATGCTTTTTGTGGGATTTTGTCAGCAAGCAGGCTGGTCCTTTTTCCAGAATGCTAATTCTTCCCTTGCTGCCGCCCCATCTTCCTTTCACTCATTAACAACCATGATGACTACCAGAAATTGGGAAAGAGAAGAGCAGTCATGGTAGCCAGAAAAGCAAGGGTCATCCTCCCATGGGCTTTTGAAGGGCAGGGAAAAAAATATCCATAACTGGGCCACCCCTTAAGACAC
Organism: Panthera leo; assembly: GCF_018350215.1. NCBI lineage: Eukaryota > Metazoa > Chordata > Mammalia > Carnivora > Felidae > Panthera > Panthera leo. The sequence goes on along the minus strand of NC_056692.1, from coordinate 16,412,312 downwards.
CAGCAAAGCAAGAACACCAAAGTGGAAGCAAGAGAAATGTTCACCTTTAACTAATGGAACCAGAATTTTGTAATCCTCGAATCTAGAAAGAAGCTATTTTAATTTTAGCATATATGTAAGGTTTGTGGCATTTTGAAAAAAAAATTTTTTTTAAATTTTCTTTCAGGAAGGGGACACCATAATCTCTTCAGTGCTTAAGGCCCGAGGGTCTTCTTAATCTGATCTTAACTGTGTTTTCTTCACTTCTTTGTGTCCAGAGCCTGTACTCGGTCTGGCATAGAGGCCGTGTTTAGTCAAGGTCTGTTGGATGAACTAACAAATGGATGGAATGTCTGCAGAACAGAATAAAGTGCTGGGAAGGAGACAAAGATTAGAGCGAGCAGTGGGGTGGTGCTGGGAAGCAGCATTCAAGAACCTGGTGGGAACATCTGCTCTGGTGCCCCTAGAGATTTGCTATAATTTCCACTCATTCCGTCGTATCTTTAATTGCATCGGTTCACCCTATTTTATCTGGCTTCATTGTCTGTTCTTTCCTTTCTTTGGGTGTTGCAAAAAGTGTTTCCTTTCTCTAGTGAGCATATGAGCTAGCAATTGCTTCTCACAAGGGTCCTTTTGCAAACCCACTGCCTTGTTCTGTGTCCTTGGCGCTCAGGGTCTCCTGGGAGCTTTGGCTCCTGGGTGGGCTTGTACCATTTCAGTAGCTGCTTTCTTCTTATAGCTTGTATATTCTCTTGCACCATTTCCACCCAGACCTATAACAGAAAGATGACTGCAGATTGTTCCATAAATAGCATCAATCTCTTCACCTTCTGGAGCTTTATCGTGTACTCTTGAGATGGAGTCCAGCTGGCTGGGTGTGAATGCACGTTGTTTGTGCCAATTCAGTCTCGGTAAGTATTTTCATCAAAATTAGAGGCTGAAGTTGCTGGCTGCCAGAGCATCCCTGGTAACTGAATACTTTTCTGGTAAGGGGGTGTGAGTTGTGCTCTGAGGCTTTATGCAAGAGTGCACAGTCTCAGTTACTTGCTCTTTTTTTGGAGGGTATCTTTGGATTCAGGCATACCTTACCACATCTGGGCAAGGGAGCACTTAGTCCCATTTGAATGTGTGGCTAGAATCAAGGGCCAGCCTTGGGCAAACTTGTAAAATAGGTATAGGGTATAACCCAAATAAAACTAGGCTGTATTTAGCCCTGTCTCAGCACAGAATCACATCCAAAAGAAATCCAAATCCAACTCCCATAAAAGCCTTGAAAAGTAAAGTATGGTTAACTTACCTTACTATTACAAAGCACATTCTCTCTCTTCAAGTCCACTTCTTCATTTTTTTTAAGTTAATTTATTTATTTTGAGAGAGAGAGAGACAGAGCATGTGCACCCATGAGCATGTGAGTGGGGCAGAGAGAGAGGAAGAGAGAGAATCTCAAGGAGGCTCCATGATGTCAGCACATGAGATGAACCATGAGATCATGACCTGAGCCAAGATCAAGAGTCAGATGCTTAACCAACTGCACCACCCAGTTGCCCCTAAAAGTCTCACTTCTTAAGAGCTTCCTCCAATCTTCCTTTTCTCTCTGAGACTCCTCCACCCTCATACCCACCCTTTATTACCCTCCCCCCTCTCAGGGGATGCAGGGTGGTAGTATTTTAAAAGATTTCTTTTTTTTTTAAATGTTTATTTTTGACAGGGAAAGAGACAGAGCATGAGCGGGAAAAGGGCAGAGAGACAGGGAGACACAGACTCCAAAGCAGGCTCCAGGCTCTGAGCTGTCAGCACAGAGCCTGACGCAGGGCTCCAACTCACGAGCTGTGAGATCATGACCTGAGCTGAAGTCGGACGCTCAACCCACTGAGTCGCCCAGGCACCCCTCCCTGGGTGATTTTAAAAGGTGTCCAGGGTTGAGAGCCATCAGTAGCAAATAATCCTGTCTTCCCTGGGGCTTCCCCTGCTGACATCGCCACTCTTTTTTTTTTTTTTTTAATGTTTATTTATTTTTGAAACAGAGAGAGACAGAGCACGAATGGGAGAGGCGCAGAGAGAGAGGGAGACAGAATCCAAAGCAGGCTCCAGGCTCTGAGCTGTCAGCACAGAGCCCAACGCAGGGCTTGAACTCACAGACCGTGAGATCATGACCTGAGCCGAAGTTGGACGCTTAACTGACTGAGCCACCCAGGCGCCCCAAGACACCTCCAGGCTTTACCCAGGCAGACTAAGCAGACAAGCCAAAGATCCTCCATAGAAATGCAGGGGCAGGGATGCCTGGGTGGCTCAGTCAGTTAAGCATCCAACTTTGGCTCGGGTCATGATCTTATGGTTTGTGAGATCAAGCTCCACATGGGGCTCTCTGCTGTCAGCACAGAGTTTGGATCCTCTGTCACCCCCTCTGTGACTCTCTCTCTCTCTCAGAAATAAATATATATATATATATATATATAAAGAAATGTGGGGGCAAATTCTGTTTTTGGCTCCAGTCACATGGCAACCTTATTCTTCTTTTAGTATTTCTCTCCTTCTCCTGTGCCACCCACCCATATCCATTCTCATGGGCCCCACTCTCAAGCAGCTGTTAGACAATCCTCTCTAAGGTAAGAATCCCCACCTTTCCTGCCCCATCCCTGGTCTCAGCTAAGATCACAAGATCCCTGCCATGCATGCCTGTGAAAAGCCTTTCAGATTTCGAGGAACCCATCTCTAATGGTACATTTTAGGCCCTAGATATACGGGAAGAGGGTAGGACTGTTTGGGAACTGAAGGGGCCTTTCCCAGTTTCTCCATTACCTACGAATGAGGCATGTACCGAAAAAACAAGCTGGAAGATAGTGTGATCCTCAGCACTGGTTACTTACTTTTTCAGAGCCTGTATATTCTCACCTGAAAAATGAGGATGATAAAACTGACCCCAGGGGTGCCTGGGTGGCTCAGTCGGTTGAGCGTCCGAATTCGGCTCAGGTCATGATCTCACAGTTTGTGAGTTCAAGCCCCGCACCGGGCTCTGTGCTGACAGCTCGGAGCCTGGAGCCTGCTTCGGATTCTGTGTCTCCCTCTCTCTCTGCCCCTAACCCACTCGCATTCTGTCTCTGTCTCTCTCAAAAATAAAAAAGCATTAAAAAAATTTTTTTTAATAAAAAAAAAAAAAAAAAAACCTGACCCCAAAAGGTTGTATTTCAATAAGCTGCAGCCACAAAACTGATTCTGGTTGAAGGTGAATTTATTTAAAGGATATTGGTTGGTCCATGGAATTGCTAGGAGGGTTGGAAAACCAGAGATTAGACCCAGCAGGGAACAATACCCCAAAGCAAACAGTCAAATTTAGGGGATTGCTGCTACCATCACCACATACCATTGTCACCGTGGCCACTACTGCTGGCGCTCAGAGTGGCGGGGTGGGGGAGGGACCTGTTTGCTCTGTTGCATGGAAACTACAGGTTGCTGCCACCCTTGCTCCAGTACAACTAAAATGAGTTTCCCATAGTCTCCGCCTCCTTGTGTCACAATTCAAAGCTGGTCATGGGTTCACCTGTTTGGCCAAACCTAGGGTGTGTGCCCACATCCTGGCATTTTCACCCTGTGTAGTGAGAGAAGGTCCTGCCTCCCACTAAGACTCATAAGGTGGAGGATTCCCTAAAATAAGGGAGGAGGTTCAGATACAGGGCAGCCAGAAATAAGGACAAATGTCCCTCTTCAAATTGTGAGGACTAGCAAACAAACTGTATGATAAGCATACTGGAAGCTCTAAGGCCCAGGTAGGTATTAGTTATCATCACCGTGTGCATACATAGTTACTTATTCACCTATTTCTTACTTATTTCACCATGTTGCTTATTTCACTTCATTGCAGCACTTTCTCTTCCTTCTTCCTTTCCTCTCATGCACAGTAACACGGCCCCATAAATGTAGAGTGAATAAAATATTCTGCTGCTAGTCTGGTGAAGCAGGTGGGTATAGATTGGTTGTCTTCCCAGCTCCCATTCTCCACTTACCTTTTGCCATAGGCCCTGATTTCCCGGTGAAGATCCATGCAATTCTTGGGGATCAGATTCCATCCCTGGCGTTCGTATCCTAAACTAAGCCAATCATTATACGCCATCTTCCCTGTAGTGATTGGTTCACGGGTAGGCATGTGACCTAAGCTGAGCCAATCCAAGTGAAACTCAGCAATATTAATAGGACAAGGGCATCCTCTGTTTCTTGCTGAGTATGAATGAGAAAGCGTGTGCTTTGGGGAGCTTCAGGGAGCTCTCTTGGGACCACAAATGGAGTCAAACTTAGACTAAAGTGAACACTGTAGAAGGCAGGTGCGTGGCGACTGTTTAGTCACAGGGTTAAAAGCAATGACTGACTCCAAACTTCTCCTTTGGACTTCTCAGTTATCCGAGCCAATAAATTCCATTTATTATTCAAGTTAGAATGAGTCAGGTTTTCTGATATGTATAACTGAAAGTGTTTGATACTTGCTTCCCTCCTTCTCTGCCTCATGAGACTAGAACTGCTGTCCATTTGGTGCTGGCTGGTAGTGAATTTTTTGGCAATACAGATCAAAATCACTGTCATAGCCTCGTGATTGAACAACAGCTTATCTCTGCCCTAGAAACAGGCCTAACTAAAATTTTAAGAAGAGGCTTACCTAGCCTAGGGCAAATTTTAGAAGAGATTTCAATAAACATCTTTCATTTCTCTTTGGCCTGGAAAGATACAGACCCCAAGAAAGCAACAGCAAACTTTATGAAAACAAAAACAAACAGCAAACAACAACAAAAACATAAAGCAAAATGTGTTCTATCTAATCCATAGAGAGACATACTGTGGAGTTACATCCGATCCGACTGGCTTAAGGCAGGTTTTCTAGAAGCACAGTCTGAGACAGGGTTCTTGGATGAATGATTTATTGAGGAAGTGCCCTCAGGAGAAACCTACAAGGGATTAAAGGAAGCATGATAGGGGAAGAAGCTAAGTAGAGATGAAAGAACTGTTACCTCAGCCTGATTCCACAGAGAGCTCTGGAGCATAAATTGCTCCAAAGTTTCTCCCATCCAGAGACAAGGCACCCTGCATCTGTGAAACAGTAGGACGAGTCTAGTGGGAGAGCGGAGCGAGGAGGGGGCGTGCATACAGGCAGTGTGTGTAACTTGGCAGGGATTTCTGGGCAAAGCATCTCCTGTCAGCTAAGGGAAATCTTCCAGAAAAGGGTGCAGGTGTAACAGCAGCTAGGGAAGGGGTATGCTGGCTTGGTACAGAGAATCTGGGCAGGGAACCAACAGCACCTGCAAGAACTGATGTGGTCAAATCCCTTGAAAATTCCTTTGATTCACCCACCTTGAGACTTCATTCCATTTTTAAAAATTGCTCTTCAGAAATTAAGCCATTCTTGTGTTTTGCTACTTAGAACATGTCAGCAAATTTGTGAAAATTCTAATTGGATATTGCTTCATGTCTTTATCATCCCTGTCACCTATAGACAACTTTTTGTCGGTTTCTCTAATTCTTCTCTAAATGAATGTTGTCTCTGTGGGCCTCAGTTAATTCTTCAGTTTCTTCTCCCATAGGCACTAACCATGTGTCTGGTCACCTGAATAAAGCATTCATTTCTTTGTTATTGATCACTAACACCTTAAGATTATTTCCACATTCTTTAAAGAGTTTTCACCAACGTACATTTCTACTTCTGTTTTAGGCTTGGTTGCTTATTTCTTTCAGTCTTTCTCATTATAAGTTAGATGTGCACACAGCATACACATACAGCTCAGAGTGAGTTAAGTGCAATGAGTCCCGGGGTGTGACGGCAGGAGCTCTGGAAAGATTTTGCAGGTAGGGCTGGAGTTCCCAGCTCTGCCCTGTGTCTAGCTGTGTGACTTGTCTGAGCTGGTTAGTGACAGCTTAAAGCTAGAATCTTTGTAGGCAACCTTGGTACCCCTCAGAGTTGTGAGCAAGATAACATATGTACGTGAGAAATCACATGTAAGGAGGTATTATTATGCAAACTGTGACTGACACGGTATCTTTCAAATCCCCAATTTGCTTTCAGATGGTTGCTTTTGGTCAGAATGAGATGACTTGATCTCTTACTAGTGGTTCTTGGACTGCAAGTTTCTTGGATTTGACTTTCTTTTGCAGAGATGACGAAGAGCAAGTGGTCACTTGTTTGGGTAAGTTAACACTAGGGGGGACCTGGGCATGGAGCAAAATTCAAATGAAATGGAGAATTTAACTGTGATCCAGTCTTGCCCTCATCTCTGTTTATCTTCTCAGGAATCTCACATCCCCTCAAGCTGGCTTTTCAGAACCCAATTCTTTGGGCTCTAATTATACCTTTCAGGCTCCCAGACAATCTCCTTATCAAAAAACCAACCAACCAAACAAACAAACAAACAAACAAACGAACAAACCCTTCTGTTCCATGTCCCATTAGCTTTCAGGTCTAGAGGATGTGTTTAAAAACAGCCAGTTCCTATTAAGTGTCAATGACTGAAAACTATTATTACTCTCCATTTCTCTCTCCCACTCTTTGAGAGGATTATTTCATACCTTTCTCTCTTTTCTCAAACTTCTGACACCTACTATAACATCCTTACTCTTGGCTAATGGTCTTATTTCCCATTTCATTAGAAAATAGAAGCAATCAGAGAACATCCACCAGCTCCCAACACCTCGCCTACCCACTTAATTGTACCTATGCCCATATATTCTGCCTTTCCATTCATGTCTACGGATGAAGTGTCTGTGCTCCTACTTAAGGCCAGCCCTTCCACTGGTGGATTAGATCCCATGGCTCCAGCAATTCTCCACCTTCTCTAACGCATCATCAAATCTTCCCTCTTTACGAGATCATTCCCATCAGTACACAAACAAACTATGATTTCTCCCATCTTAAAAACAAAAAAACAAACCCAAACCCAAAAAACTCTGTTGGCCTTGTGCCCCCTTCCAGCTTAGTCCCAATTTTCTACTTTCTTTTATAACAGGACTCCTCAAAAGAATTACTTCACCAGCTCTACCTCATCATCTTCTAGTCTTTCTTGATGCCACTCCATTCTGGTTTTTCCTGAACCATTGCGCCATGACTGCTCTTATAAACATCACGAGGAACCTGTGCATTGCTAAACAATGGTCAATCCAATTTAGTCCTCATCTCAAGGAGATTTTCTTCTGCCTTTCTTGTCTTAGATAATAGCAAGGCCATCTACCTGGTCACTCTCACTAGCTTGTGAAATTGTTGTCATCGTAGTCCTCCTCCCACCATTCACCACCTGCCTCTATCCCTCTACCCTTGCTGGTCATTTTGCCTGGAGTGACCTTTTCTCCACTTTTTTTTTCCTATTTGAGAATTCTTCTTATTATTTTTAAAAAAAATTTTTTTTAACGTTTATTTATTTTTGAGACAGAGAGAGACAGAGCATGAACGGGGGAGGGGCAGAGAGAGAGGGAGACACAGAATCGGAAGCAGGCTCCAGGCTCTGAGCCATCAGCCCAGAGCCCGACGCAGGGCTCGAACTCGCGGACTGCGAGATCGTGACCTGAGCTGAGGTCGGACGCTTAACCGACTGAGACACCCAGGCGCCCCAAGAATTCTTCTTATTATTAAAAAAATAAACAAAAATAATGATTTCTGAAAGCTTGTAATATGCAAATATGACATAAATATTATACATGTATTATCTCATTTAATTATTAGAAAAATGAAATAAATTTCCTTAAGTTAAAACAGCTAGAAAATGGTTGACTTAGGATTTGAACTCGGTTCTGATGCCAAAGCTCATGATCTGGTGGTATCGGTAAAAATTTCTCTGATTCATCACAATTAGTTGTCTTTTCTGTGTTCCAATAGCAGGGTTTTTTTTTGTTGTTTGTTTGTTTGTTTGTTTTGTTTTGTTTTGTTTTGTTTTGTTTTTTTAGTTCACTACATAAAAGCAGTTTTATTATAGAGATTAAACAGAGAGACTCTGAGGCCAGACTCCCTGGGTTCGAGTCCTGGATCTGTGGCTTGCCAGCTGTAAGACCTTGTGCCTGTCTTTTTATCTTTGAAATGGGAATGATGATAGCACCTACCTCAGGATGGCTGTGAGGATTAAATGTGTCAACAAATGAAAAGGGCTAAGCACAGTGCCTTTAGCTCTGGCCCTGTGGACATATCCTGTCCTGGCTATGCTCTATCTCCCTCACTAGACTCTGACCTCCAGGGGGAGGAGAATCTCTTATTCAGCTTCCAGTCCTCCTGCACCCAGCAAAGCAGACCTTTCACTAGAATGGGTGTTCCATAAATATTTATCAAGCTGAATTTGTATGTATATGGATGTTTGTGCCAAATAATGTGACATTTACAAATTCATGGTCTATGCTGTGCTTCAGTTACTTTTAAGTCTTTTCAAGAAAGTAGTTACCAAAGTCAACAAGGCTATCCAATGGCTCTGCCTTGTTTTTAAAAATCCAGGTCATTACTGCTCTGCTTCTGTGAACAGGAAGCCTTTTCACCTTCAAGCTTTTCCTCCGTTTCCTCATTTGTGAGGCCAAGACTCTCCTTGTCGGGGAGGAGGAAAGGGACACCTGTCACAAGGTTCAAGACTTCTCTGGGACAGCTGGAGGTATCTAGCTGGAGGTTTCCTCTCCAGTGAGCAGTGACCAGGGTTAGGAGCTTTGAGTTTCACTTCTAACTTCTGGCATAGGGTACCTGATTAGAATGGAGCCCCCAGACCTGAAAGAGGCCTGGGGATTCCTGGAAGGGCGCTGACTCAAGTTACATCACATTGTCTTGCACTCAGGCTTGTTTATTTACATTTCAAGTCTGCCACACTAGGTGAGGCTACCAGAGTGAGGTGGCAGGAAGAGGTTTCAAAGGAGAGTGAAAATAGTAGAAAAGGAAATATTTGATTAGAGGTTAACATGTCCCCTGGGGCTTCTTTGATTTGGATTATTGTAAAAGTGCATAGTGTAATGATTAAGCACTCCCCAGGGGGAAGTGGTCTTTGTACACAGTTGGGGCTTATGTTCCTGATGAGTCGCAGCTGCTGTGCGTGATGTGGACTAAACCAAATGGGGCGTGGAGGAGAAAGAGGCATTCACAGGACCGGTCACAGCGACTGTGCTAAACTCATCATCTTCACCTAAGCCTGCACTTTCTCCTGTCCTGTATCTTGGCGAACACCTGCCAGGTTGCTTAGGCTGTAACTTGAAGTCAGCCTACAATCCTCTCTCTCTGTCCCCAGATCCTGTATACTTTCTCTCCTGAAGGTCTTTCGAATCCATTTCCTTCTCTCCACCTCCACTGGCACTGCCCTTGAAAGGTTAAGAGCTTCATCACGTCTTCTTGGATTATATCTTTCTTACAGGTTTCTCGGTCTCAGAGTCTTAGGCCTCCCACTCCATTCTCTGTGTTACTGTGAAGGCGATTTTTCCAAATTAAAATCCATCTAGTTTAAAATCCATCAGTGGCTCACCATGGTCTTCTGGATTAAATGCTCCCCAGAGCCTAGCTTGTGAGGCTATTCGGGTTCTGGTCCTGCTTCTCTGGCCTACATCCTGTCAGGTCACCTCCACACCTGTGAGTGCCTTCAGATCAGTAATCTTGATCTGCATGCAGTCCTCAGAACATGCAGTATTTGCTCTCAAGCCTTGCAGCTTTCTGGGCTTGCTCCTCCTGCTGTCCAGAATTCCTCCTCTCCCTTCCAGCTTCTCTTCTCCTTTTCTCCTCCTCAGGTTGAATGAGATTTCCCTCACCTGAATATCTCTATTGTAGCACTATCACAAACTGTATCCGATCTCTATCTTACCAGGACCTAGCTCTGCCATACAGTAGTTACTCAATAAATATTTGACAAAGGAATGAACTAATTCTTCACTGGTCATATTAGTGTTCAATCAGAGTTCAAGAAATACAACACTTATTGCAATTATGTTGTTAGATGAGTAGAATTTCACACTTGATAAAAGAATTGTGAGGTTTTATGTTTCTTCAAGCTAAAGTGACTGAAGCTTATTTAAAAAAAATGTTTTTTTTTTTAATGTTTATTTATTTTTGAGACAGAGAGAGACAGAGCATGAACGGGGGAGGGGCAGAGAGAGAGGGAGATACAGAATCGGAAGCAGGCTCCAGGCTCTGAGCCATCAGCCCAGAGCCTGACGCGGGGCTCGAACTCACAGACTGCGAGATCGTGACCTGAGCTGAAGTCGGACGCTCAACCGACTGAGCCACCCAGGCGCCCCTGAAGCTTATTTTAAAGACCAGTTTAAAAGGCCCTTTCTCTAGGGGCGCCTGGGTGGCGCAGTCGGTTAAGCATCCGACTTCAGCCAGGTCACGATCTCGCGGTCCGTGAGTTCGAGCCCCGCGTCAGGCTCTGGGCTGATGGCTCGGAGCCTGGAGCCTGTTTCCGATTCTGTGTCTCCCTCTCTCTCTGCCCCTCCCCCGTTCATGCTCTGTCTCTCTCTGTCCCAAAAATAAATAAAAAACGTTGAAAAAAAAAAAATTTAAAAGGCCCTTTCTCTAAACGATAAAAACCGTATTATTTGCCAGCTTTGACAAAACCTTAAGGAGTTCAGGAATTATACTCACCAAGCGTTTCCAGAAATGTCATACCTGCTGCTTTGAAAATGTCATTCTAAGGCCACGGTTAAACAAATAACTTGTTCAGGAATAAGTGTGAGAGGTGAGAAAGTGAACTATGAAATGAAATCTGCGTACTGAGGGCTGACACCAACACACACAAGAATTAGTGGCAGCGAAATAGCCTGGAGTGACACCAAAAGACAAAATATACATTATGCATTATTACACATTAACACAAAGAGAGCCTACTACCTAGCAGATTTCCATTAAACATAAAGGAGACACCTCCTGTCAACACAGAAACTAAAAACTGGAACGGACTGCTTTGTGAGGTGAGCTTCAAGTGTCCCACTGTCTTCAACAGCTTACAGGGCACCGGGCTCAAGCCAAGGCAGGGCGGCTCCGTTGGAAAGCGTGCAGGGTGGAAAGAGCTAAGGCGTCCTTCGGCTCTTAAAAGGTTGATTCTTTCGAACCTTTTGATTTTTTTTTTTTTTTTTTTTGAGTCCTTTGATTCTTTGGAACCTTTTGATTCTTTCGATTCTCGGTTCTAAGCGTTAAAGCGCAGCGGGAGATAGCTGCAACAAAGATGGGAAAGGAACTAATAAGAGTACTCAGAGAAAAGCGGGTGAGAATTTAAGGGGTAAGCCATAAAGGAGAGATCGGACGAATAGAGGAAAAGCGGAGTAAACGCAGAAGAGGAAACGCGGAGGAGGGAAAGCGAGCGAGAGGAATCTTAGGGAAGGAAGAGAGCGACCAAACTCGTCCGGGACGAGAGGAAGGCACGCCCAGAGGGGGATCTGGGGCTTTAAGGAAAACCCCGCCCGCTGCGTGACGCCGCAGAAGGCCCGTCCACGATTGGCTGCGGCCGGAGGGCGGGAGGGGGTTGCTAGGCGCGGAGGGGATCCGGCGGGCCCCCGCCTCCCGGAGCCCGGAGCTGCGGGAGCGGAGCCGGGGTTAGCGGCGCTGCTGGAAGATGGCGAGCGGCTGGGACGCGCGGCCGCCCTGGCGGCCGGGGCGCCTCCCGCTTCTGCTGTGCCTGCTCCTGCTGCTGCTGCTGCGGAACCCGGCCCGGGCAGCGCACATCAAGAAGGCGGAGGCGACGACAACGACGACCAGCGCTGGCGCCGAGGCGGACGAGGGCCAGTTCGACCGCTATTACCACGAAGAGGAGCTGGGCTCGGCGCTGAAGGAGGCGGCGGCCGCGGGGCCCCCGGGCCTGGCGCGCCTCTTCAGCATCGGCAACTCGGTGGAGGGCCGGCCTCTGTGGGTGCTGCGCCTCACCGCCGGCCTGGGGCCGCCGCCTCCTGACGGCGAAGCAGGGCCCGACGCGGCGGGGCCGCTCCTGCCGGGCCGGCCGCAGGTGAAGCTGGTGGGCAATATGCACGGCGACGAGACCGTGTCGCGCCAGGTGCTGATCTACCTAGCCCGCGAGCTGGCGGCTGGGTACCGCCGCGGAGACCCGCGCATCGTCCGCCTGCTCAACACCACCGACGTGTACGTGCTGCCCAGCCTCAACCCCGACGGCTTTGAGCGCGCCCACGAGGGCGACTGCGGTCTCAGCGACAGTGGCCCCCCCGGGGCCAGCGGTCGCGACAACAGTCGCGGTCGTGACCTCAACCGCAGCTTTCCCGACCAGTTCAGCACCGGCGAGCCCCCTGCCCTGGATGAAGTGCCAGAGGTGCGCGCCCTCATGGACTGGATCCGCAGGAACAAGTGAGTGTCGTGAACCTTCTCCTCCCACCCCCATCCACGTGGGCCTCCACGGGCAGGGGCTGGGGCGGGCACTCAGTAGACACTCAAACAGTGCTTGCAGGCCTAAGGGACCGGGGTAGTGAAGGTGGAGAGCGACACGCCGTAACCTGGACAGGGCCCAGGCCGCTTAGCCTCTTATCTCGCTAATAGTCCAAGAAGCGCTGTCTAGAGGCTGTCATTTGTTCAACGCAAAGAGCTCTTTGGCTGGAAGAGAGACTCCTTTCTGACATTCTGGTCCGTGTTGTCACAAGACCATAGAATATGAGCAATAGAAGAGAACTTAAGGATAACTTAGGTCAGCTCACTCATTTTATAGATAAGCTGTCGCTATTGCTGTTACTGCTGTGGGCACCCTGCTAAGTAAGCTCTTTCCCTGGGCTGCATGATCTCACTTTATGTTGGCCACAACCTCATGCAATAGACATCATTAAAATCCCTGTTTTGCATATAGAGGAAATTGAGGGTCAGATTGGTTAAGTAATTTCTATGGTGGGAAGTGTAGCTGGGACTTAGATTCTTTGACTCTTTGTCAGTGCTTTTAACAGCTATAGAGGGAGACTGTAGCCCAATAATGATAAATGACACTCCCTGGGTCTTCTTGGTTATTTGACAGAAACTGGTCCTCTTCCAGTCTTTACCTCTGACTCAGCTAGGGAGCATATGGCTATGGCTGGAGAACTTGCACAGAGCTGGTATCTTCATCTGTGAGCTGCTTCATTTTAGACTCTCTGGAAGGTTTCTGATGCTCTTCGCACACTATTAGTGGGCCAGGGCTGAATGGCTAATTGTCACATTTAATACATACCATAAGTGTTATTAAGCACTATGTGGGATGTAAAAAATTAAAAGCATGAGGACCTCAAGAAAATAGTGTGTAACAAGAGAATATTATAAATACATATGAGGTGTGTTTATATACCCAGTTAAACTTTACAGGAATTGTTCCTACTGGCAAAATGTGTGTGGGCTGCAATAATAAGGATCCTCTGTGGAAGAGGTAGAACTTGAACTGCGTCTTGAGAGATGAGTAGGATTTTCAGCAAAAAGGAGGAGGGGAGGAATAAAAGGAGAGAGAACTTACTCCAGATGGAATAATGTCTGGAGTGAGCATGTACTTCTTCCCTTTTCAAGCATCAGCTTTGCCAGCACATCCCCATTTTTGTGTCTTTCATAAGGCTTGTGAATAAACAGTTACTTGCCGTCTTGATTTGAAGATTTCTAAGTGACAGATACAATAAAGGTAATAATGAACAGAGAAGTTTCTCTGTGGGAATCCTCGCTTCTATAAGATTTCAATACGTATAGCAGACCTAGAAAATTCATAGGCATTATGACAATCCTACTTTTTTTTTTTTTAATCTTCCACCTTTGACTTTACTCCTCCTTTTGAGCTCCCTTGTAGATATTTAACTTCACATATATTCTGGGAAGATTTTTTTTTTCTTTTAAAGATAGCCATGTCATGATCTCTGAACATTTACCTAAGAAACATGACTTTAATATATATATCTTGTTGTCAGAAGCTGGGGTGGCTGAGGCTTTTCTGAGATGATATATCAAATGCGTTGTTTGCATTGCTTAAATGAAAACGCCCCGTCATGACCCTTGCAGATATGATATGAATTCCATGATGAGATTTTTCTCTTCAGTGTTAGTTCTGCGGTGGGTGACCAGAAATGAAAATGAGCTTTGCCTTGGTGCAAGTCACCTTGAGGCTATACCAAAAGCTTTAAACTTTAAAATGTGGAGCCAAAAATTTGCTCCCTGGTTAACTTTTTCATATTACAGTATTTAACAATTATAAGTTGTGGTTTGGGCCGGTTAGTTCAATGATTGGAGCTTGTGACAATTTTGAGTTCATCTGTGTTTGTTGGTATTATGCAGAAAGTCATTTTGTTCTGTGGCTATGGACTATCCTGATCGTACCCAACCAGGTTTCAAACACATAACTCTCATCAGAAGGGAAAGTAGGTGACTACCTACATAGGGTGTACATGAAAAGTACATCCATCCATCTTCAGCTGTCAAATATCAACTCAAAATGCATACTCTTTAATGGTAAATTAATAATAAAGGACAGATATGTGAATAAAATGAAAAACACAAGCATACACACAATTTGAGATGATGCTTAGAGTTAGCTTTATGAATTGGAAAATTAAGAACTGAATACATTAGTCTGTATGGGAAAATTACCTTTTTCAGTGTATTTTCTGAAATCATTTGAGTAATTTTTTTAAAGTTTATTTATTTTGAGAGAGAGAGAGAGAGAGAGTGCTAGCACAGCGGGAGGGGCAGAGAGAAAGGGAAAGAGAATCCCAAGCTGGTTCTGTGCTGTCAGCACAGAGCAGAGCCTGATGCAGGGCTCCATCCCAGGAACTGTGCGATCATGACCTGAGCTGAAATCAAGAGTCAGATGCTCACCCGACTGAGCCACACAGGCGCCCCGAGTAACTTCTTGATATGCTACTCACCTAGCTATATTAGAAATAGATTTTTGTTGCTATTTTGGATATGTAAGAATTTAACACTTATTTCCGTCTGCTTAAGAAAGTGAATTTTCTTTGTTTCACTTTATACTTCATACAATAGGTATTTTTGTATTATTGGTAATTGACACATATACTTAGGAAAATATACAAGGTTTTAACCCCATTATTAAAATAAAGATTTAATAGTTTTCTTCACCCCCATTTTTGAAAGCACACTAGGCTTCTTTAATTAAATATACCTGCTTAGACTTATATAGGAGATTAGCATATAAATGATTATTTGGTATGTTTGTGAAAAGCATTATCTTATTGCTGGGGGTGGGTACAATTTACTTTTGAGGAGCTTGTATTATATGTACAGTTTCCTGAATCTTGAGAATTTAGTTTATCATACTCAAGTCCTCTTAATTTTTAAAAGTTATAGGGTTATCCGGAAAGCATAACACAGTTAACTTAGAGATTAACTTTTAAATATCTATAGATTCTTGTTTATAATATTTATATTTAGCAGCTACTTTAAATCTTATGCAAGAAATAATATATGATACTAAAGTCAAGTATGAAAAACACTTAAATGATTTGAATGGAGCCATAAAATACCTTTCAAATAAATTGGATTGACATGCAAAGTTGGTTTGATAAAGACTAAAAGCGGTAAATTTCTAGCTACTGTAATAGGTATCACTTTGTCTTGAAATCCTTATAAGAGTAGCATTCATACTTTTAAGACTACATAAGTAAAATAAGGAAGCTCTAATAAGTGAATTTTATCGCTCAAGTAGATTGCAAATATTTTGTTCTACAAGTATTTGGTTAGGCCTTTTTTTTTTTTTAACGTTTATTTATTTTTGAGACAGAGAGAGACAGAGAGAGACAGAGCATGAACGGGGGAGGGTCAGAGAGAGAGGGAGACACAGAATCTGAAACAGGCTCCAGGCTCTGAGCTGTCAGCACAGAGCCCGTAGCAGGGCTCGAACTCACGGACCATGAGACCATGACCTGAGCCAAAGTCGGCCGCTTAACCGACTGAGTCACCCAGGCGCCCCGTGGTTAGGCCATTTTAATATTTCTGAAAAGCATTGCAAAAAAAAATGCCAAACAGTGAAAACTGCATTTAATAGAGAATCTTGGACTTTAAATTTTTTTTAATGTTTATTTATTTTTGAGAGAGAGAGAGAGAGAGAGAGAGAGAGAGAGTCAGAGCACAAGCAGGGGAGGGACAGAGAGAGAGGGAGACACAGAATCTGAAGCAGGCTCCAGGCTCTGAGCTGTCAGCACAGAGCCCGACGCAGGGCTTGAACTCACAAACTGTGAGATCATGACCTGAGCCGAAGTTGGACACCGAACTGACTGAACCACCCAGGTGCCCCAAGAATCTTGGACTTTAAAGTTTTAATTGAAAAATATACAATTAAAACAACATGCTTCACTTATTTCGAATATGCAGTTATCCATTTTAGTTTACTAGAATATGAATGCCATGAGGGCATTTTTATGTTTGTTCACTGATGTATTCCCTAGGGCCTAGAACATTTGGCACATAGTTGACACTTAAAATTTGTTGCTGAATGGATGCCTGAACTAGGCTAGGCTTCTTGTAGCTCTCCCAAAATCACAGGGGGAGAGAAAAGCACTTAAATTATTTAAGGCATACGTATCAGAAAGTAAACTGATAATACCTTAGCAGTGGGTGCCAGATGGGTAGAATGGAATTAGAATGTTAGAATATATACTTAGGTTTTGTTTCTGTATCATTCTGTCACCCAAGGGCTAGCATTGGTAGTGGGGAATAAAATGAAAGCCTGAAGGCAGTGATTCCCTAGTCACTAGGATGTTAGATAGCTCCAAAGGAATGAACATTTGTTGAGCAGAGGATATAAAGCTGTTGTGCTGGAAGGTGTTGTATGTGTGTTAATTCTTGTAACAATCCTGAGAAGCAGGTAGCATTAATCCCCATTTTACAGATGAGAGAGAAACTGGGGTTCAATGGTTTAGAGGCAGTAACTTCTGATCGTATTTTGTTGCTGGTTAGTGACAAGTCTGGGAGACTGAATGTTCTCCCCCATATTTGCCTGGCTCCAGACCTTGTGCTATTGCTGCTACTCCAAATGGCATCCTCTGGTGTCTGGAAGATTGCTAATAATAATTATATTAGTTTTTAACTAGTCTCTTTTCATAGTCTATTCTAGTATTTAATCACTGTTTTCATTGGCTAAGTTCTGTCTTCTGATGACCAGATTCTGTGTTACCAGTAATTTTCACTTTTTGATATTCTCTGGGATGGTATTGATGATACTTAAAATAACCTTTCAAATTAGACATATGATAGATCTGATTTTCTTTGAAGCAATGAAATGTTATATATAGAACTTCTGTAGGTCAGTTCATTTCAGCCACAAAAAGGCAGAAGCAAGAAAATCCAGTTTAGAGGGCCAAGAGGAGAGTGTTTAATCTGTACTCACAGTAATAGTTTAAACTGTTACATGAGAGACGGATGTATAAATAGGACTTGAGCATGTTTTTGCCTCTAGCTTTCACCATAAAAGGAGTTCTTCAGTATTTCAGTATCTATAAATTTCACCAAATTATAAATTGGTTCGCTTAGAAGTAGAAACATAAAAAAAAATGTTTCTTTTATGGGAGCAGCCCTGTCTGCATGTCAGTTTATTTTTTAATGGGCCAATCAGAAACATTGGGCTTAGAGCTGCTTCTATGGTGACGCAATGGAGGACTAATCTTTTATGTGCTATATTGTTTTTCTCTGAAAGCAGCTCACTGTATCAGGTTCTCCCCACCCCCAGTCTTCTCAACTGTGGCTTCTCTTTTGAAAATGTGAATTTAGTATTCAGTATATTGTGAAACTGGAGTGAGGCAAAACACATCCTGTTTTAAATTAGACTTCCTACCTGAAACATTTTTGGATAGTAAATATAAAAAATCATGAAAGTCACTAACGTAACTCATGTATTCAACAAGTATTTATTTATACAAGTCATGTTTTCTACAATGTTAACATGTTACAAAATACAAGTCTTAGGTTGAACTACATGAAATTGCCACTTTTGTAGCTCAAAAAGTGACTGAATACTTGGAAGTTCATATTGTTCAACCTAACGCCAAATTTGAATTCCCTGAATAAGATGTCTTCTGAAACGTTAATTTATACTGTGATTCAGCTAATTTTTTAATGGTGGGAAAATTCTTTAAAGTTGATTGAGGTTAAGTTGAATTACAAAAACCATTGGACTGAAATTTGTTAAATTGATGATGCTTTCTTTCATTTTCTTTTTTGGTTGTTCTGCTTGTAACAGCTGATAGAGTTGTCTTCTGGGTCTCTAAGAGAGATACCTGAGTTCATTTATGAAAGATGTAGAATTTTTAAATACATGGCATTTTCTGTGCCTTTTTTTTTTTTTTTGGTGATACATGATTTGGTTGTTTTCAAAGGTTTGTGCTTTCTGGAAATCTGCATGGTGGCTCTGTGGTAGCAAGCTATCCTTTTGATGATTCTCCAGAACATAAGGCCACTGGAATCTATAGCAAAACCTCAGATGATGAAGTCTTTAAATACTTGGCAAAAGCCTATGCATCAAACCATCCCATAATGAAAACTGGTGCACCTCATTGTCCAGGAGATGAAGACGAAACTTTCAAAGATGGGATCACAAACGGCGCACACTGGTATGACGTGGAAGGTATGGAAAGGCCTGAATTTGCTATCTTTTCCCCCTTGTTCATTTAGCTTTCTTCCTTCCTCTTTCTTTTCTTTTGTTTTTAAATTAAGTAAGCTCTACGCCCAACATGGGGCTTGAACTCATGACCCCTTGAGATCAAGAGTGGCATGCTGTACCAACTGAGCCAGCCAGGTACCCCTCATTTAGCTTTCTTATGTATACTCTGAGTGGAAAAGAGGAAAATTTGAAGAATTCTAATTTTTAAAAATCTCCTTTTTCTATTTTGAAATTTTTAATCCCCCAGTAACGTTGAAACACTGCAATGAAAGCCTGTATATCCTTCATTTAAATTCCCCATCTGTTATCTTACCCTAAATGCTCCACCTCTCCCGTCCTTTCCTCCCACACATTCTCTTTTGCCAAACCATCCAAAAATAGGTGGCAGATTCCTTAATACTTCACCTGTAAGTACCTCAGCATGTATTTTCCAAGCACAGACACAGTATTGTGTACAACCATATTATCATTACTGTAACTGAGAGATCAATAGTAATTCAGGGGGCGCCTGGGTAGCTCAGTTGGTTGAGTGTCCGACTTTGGCTCAGGTCATGATCTCATGGTTTGTGGGTTTGAGCCCCACATCAGGCTCTGCGCTGACAACTCAGAGCCTGGAGCCTGCGTCAGATTCTGTTTCTCTCGCTCTTTGCCCTTCCCCCACTCATACTCTCTCAAAAATAAATAAACATTAAAAACTTTTTTTTTTTTTAAAGACAGTAATTCAGTACTACCATCCTATATTCTGTCCATAAGTCAAATTTCCTTTATTATTCCCCACATATCCTATATAGCTCCTTTGCTTCCAGATCAGATCAGATCCAGTCAAGTTTCAAGCATTGGATTTGGCTCTTGTGTTTTTATAGTTTCCCCAATTTAGAACTGTTATATCAATACTCTCTTTTCTTAATGATGGTGAATCCTTTGAAGAGTTCAGGCTTTTCAGGTTCTTGTACTATAGAACATCCCATATTGTAGATCTGGTCAAATTTTCCAGCAAGACTATTATATAGATCATATCACATCAGGATGCACATAAAGTGTGTGTGTGCCATGTGGCCAGTGGACATCTTAGTTAATGGATGTTCTTAGTTCTCTCCATTTTTAGATAAGGGCACATTTTCCTTTTATATTTTAATCTGTGAGGTGACCGTGAACTTTTTACAAAAAAATTTTTTAATGTTTATTTTTGAGAGAGAGAGAGAGAGAGACAGAATCCGAAGCAGGCTCCAGCCTCTGAGCTGTCAGCACAGAGCCTGATGCAGGGCTCAAAGTCACAAACCACAAGATCGTGACCTCAGATGAAGTCAGACATCTAACTGACTGAGCCACCTAGGCGCCCCAATCATAGAATGTTTTTTTAATTGTGGTTGAACACACACACACATATATATAACATAAAATTTGTTAGTTGAACCATATTTAAGTATAGAATTAAGTGGCATTAATTACATTCACAGTGTTGCACAACCATGTCCCCACTGCCTACTTACAAAACTTTTTCATCACCCCAAACAAACTTGGTAACTATTAAGTCATAATTCTCCATTGCCTTCTAATCTCCTATCTCTGTGAATTTGCCTATTCTAGGTATTTCATATAACTGGAATCATATAATGTTGTCCTGCATCTGGCTTATTTCATTTAATACGATGATTTCAAGGTTCATCCATTTTGTAGCATGTATCAAAACTTCATTCTTTTTTTATGACGGAGAAATATTCCATTGTATGTATATACCCCATTTCATTTATCTATTCATCTATTTTTTCAAGTTTGTTTATTTTGAGAGAGAGGGAGAGAGCGTGAGCAGGGCAGGGGCAGAGAGAGAATCCCAAGCAGACTTTGTGCTGTCAGCGTGGAGCCTGATGTGGGGCTCAATCTCATGAACAGTAAGATCATGACCTGAGCCAAAACCAAGAGTTGGACCCCTAACCAACTGAGCCACCCAGGTGCCCCTCCATTCATCTATTGATGGACACTGGATTGTTTTCACCTTTTAGCTATTGTGAATAATGCTGCTGTGGATGCTGGTGTACAAGTATCTTTTTAAGTCCTTGTTTTCAAATCTTTTGGATGTGTACTCAAGAATGGAATTGTTGGGTCATATAGTAATTTTCTGTTTAGCTTTAAGGAACCACCAAATTGTTTACCACAGTGGCTGTACCATTTTACATTCCCACCAGTAATGTACAAGGGTTCTTATTTTCCATGGAATATTATTTTTAAAAGAGTTGTTAAAGTAAGCTTGTTTACCTTCCTTTTAAATGTTATGTAAACAGCTATTGTGCTTTTTAAACTTTTTGTGTCCTTTGAATAATAACTTTTTTTGTTTTTATAAACTCTTAGATTAATTAAGACTAAACAGAAGGAAGAAGTTAACTCATGGAAATGTCATGTGTAAAAACATTTTCTTCTCTTAGAATCTGCACATGGTAAAATGCCTTGTTAGCTCTTCCTTACTTTTTTATTGGCCATTAGTCACATTATAAAGTGTCTTATGATATTTCTTTTAATGTGCCTTTATTTAAAACTTTGTGTTATTCTTTGACTTTTTATGTCAAGCACTGTTTACCCAAATTGGGTCCTAAGTTTGAGGACTTGATACTTTCTAGAGTGTTTTGATTCCCCTACAGTTTCTACCAATGTTTCTTGTGTGTAACAAACATCCATAAAGAGGTTTAAAATAATTAGAAGCCATTTCTGCCCATTACAACTACAGGTGATTTGAAAACCATTTAAATTTTTTTATAGATAAGGGACATAGTTTGATGTTTAATCCCATTTCAATCTTCAGCAAACATATTTAATAAAGCCTGTTCAGGAACTGGGGGTATTAAGATGTAGTCCAGTTGCTTCATTAATTTGAGATATTATTTAAAATAATGTGCTAAAAATAATGTACTTTTCTTTTTTGGAGAAAATCATAAATGATTAGAAAATAATTTCTAGTTGATGATTGAGGATGGTAAATCTGTGTTATACTATTAAAAAAACAAGGGTGCTGCCTTCACAGTAAGTAAGATTATTTGGAGAAACCAGATATGAGATTTTCCTGATTCTTCAAACATCTGAAGAAGCTAAACTTTGCTGCTGCCATTATTATTGTTTTTATGAATATCAACTTTCCTCCTTCTCTAGCTGGATGGTCAGACATATTATCTATTATTTCTACAACAACTAGCATATCTTTCTTCCTACTCCAGTAATACTGAGCAGTTTTGGGAGTTTCAACAGGGCAGATTTTGTTTATCTTCCACAGGACTGCAGTGAGTAAGATGTTGTGAAACCTTGTGACTAGGCATATATTCAGACCCGGATGTCCTGGAGTAATTTTACCGATGCCTTATGATGTGTTTAGAAATTCTAGCCCAAGGAGGTATACGCTTTTACGGCTAAAAGTGAATATATTGATTTATTCCAATCCTTTTGCTTTATAGGAAATCAAGACCCCAGAGAGGAAATAACTTGTACGATATCATTTATTCTTTTAGCAAATATTTACTGAGTCTCTGCCACATCCCATATACTGTATTAGGTGATGGGAGCAAAACAGGAACAATTTCTGCTCTCAAGATCAGGCAGTGTATTAGAAGTATGAGGTATGGGGTCATCTGGCCCCACCACCTTCACCTTGGTTGCGGGGCTTGACTCAGCAGGTCTAGCTGACTAAGGGGGTGGGCCTTGCTTCTCTCAACACGTCTCTTAAACCTGCAGGATCCCTCTAGGGGATGACTCTCCTAATAAGGCCTCTGAATGAATAGTCATGCTCTGCTGCTAAAGCCTTGTTATTGTGAGAGCCTAAGCTGAACTTAATTCATGGAACAGGCTTACTTTTTTTTTTTTAACCACAGTGTGCTGATTTGTATGCCTCTTGTCTACCATTCTTATTTTCTTTCTAAACAGTTAAGAAGACATACAAATCATCTGATGGTTTAATGTGTTTATTCCAAAGCAAACTGATGAAACTGAATTGTAGTTCTAGGTCAACTTCTAAGACTTGACTTCTTTCAACTTATAAAATTTTTAAGAGGGCATGTAACCCCAGACCACCTATAATTGAAATTATATGATCAAAAGCCACCCTTTGATGTAGCTTTTAGAAATTTACTTGGGCAGAATGCTGTTACATTTCATTTTCTTGCGAATAGAAGAACTCTAGAAGGCAGAGTAGTATAGTGGCTAAGGGTAGAGCTTTGGAATCCTGATGCCTTGAGTTTGAATTCCAGCTCTACTATTGACTAGCCACATACGTGTGTGTGTGTGTGTGTGTGTGTGTGTGAGAGAGAGAGAGAGAGAGAGAGAGAGAGAGAGAGAAGAAGAGAGATCTTGGACAAGTTAAGTAATTTCTCCAAGCCTCATTTCCCGCATATATAAAATGAGGATAAATACTATCTACCTCATAGTATTATGAGGCCCAAGTGAGAATGTATGTAAAGCACTGAGCCTAGCAGCTGGCACAATGGCTAACTTCTCTCTGGTAGAATTTAAACTTCATGAGGGCAGGACTTGATTTTTTCAGTTTTCTATTTCTAGCTCATAGAACTATGCCTGGTCTATAGAAGGGAAAAAATAAGCCTTTTTTGAATTTTGAATAAGTGAATTCTCAGCACCTGAAAAATGAGTACACAGTTATTTAAAATCTTAGATGATCTTTAGATGAGATAATCTTACAAAAATTTGTAAAACTGTTCCTCCTAGTTTCGTTCCCACTCTGAGAAAATAAGCTTGTCTTACTGGTAGATCCGAGATGTGTATTTTTCAGACTTTTTTTTTTTTTTTTTTATTGTGACCTACAATGTAAAATACCTTTCAGTCATTTAAATACATTCCATATATGTATAAAATTGAAACATTTCATGAAACAATAGTTAACTTTGTGGCATATTCTGGTATTGTTGTTTTCCAGTCTCTACCAGCTCATTAAACAAAAAATGCTTATCTGAACCTACTTCTATATTTCACAATCCACAAATGGGTCATGGCCTATAGTTTAAAAATGCATTGTTTTTGGTCACTCTATGGTAAAGTTGATTTATTTTCAAATTCTAAGTAGGAACAAAACACCTTATAAATTGTATGTGGTAACTTACTATTTAGGCTTTTTATTTTGCCCTGTCTTGTTTATATGTCAGCCATTTCCAGTGAGGACTAAGCCATACATGTTTATCTAAAATGACTTACTTTTAGATTGTTTTCTGTGTTATTTGAATGAGTGCTGAGATAGGAAATTGGTCAGAAATATTGTCAGGCCTGCGTGTGTTCATGTGAGTCTATGCATTCTATGATTAATTAAGCCAGCTGCCAGAGGCTTTATACTTACGTCTTTTTGAACCACTATTAACTTGGGACTGAGTCTTTTCAAACTGGTAATTATGAATTTTTTTCTGCTCTGGAAGAAGAAAATGTTGTGTGGATTTATCAAACTTTTTTCTTTCTCCTTTTATACTTTATTTCAGACTTTTTTCCCCTTCTCCTTTTATGGGCAGAGAGTTATGAAATGTGACCAGATAGCATATAACGTAAGAAATTCAGTTTTTTTGTGAGTATAAACATCTTTGATCATGTGGACAAGTATTCTTTGCATAAAGGGGAGGTCAGACTGAGCAGCACTGATGTACTCTAAATATTGAGGTATATTTGGCTTGAAGTAGATTGCTGGTGGAAAGGGAAAAACATGGGAAAAACAATTACCAAATTGTTTTGAACAGCATGAAAGTTATATTTGCTCCAAAAATGAACTGAAAAGCTTATTCTTGAGGAGCATTTTCTGTGTCATTAAACAGGGCATTATGGTAAAAATGTGGAGAGAAGGGAACCCTGGTGCACCGTTGGTGGGAATGTAAATTGGTACAGCCACTGTAGAAAACAGTATGGAGGTTCTTCAAAAAGTTAAAAATAGAAATACCATATAATCCAATAATTCCATTATTGGGTATTTACCCAAAGAAAACAAAAACACTAGTTTGGAAAGATACACACATCCCTATGTTTATTGCAGTGGTATTTACAATAGCCAAGAGATGGAAGCAACCTAAGTGTCCATCAATAGACAAATGGATAAGAAAGATGTGGTGTGTGTGTGTGTATGTGTATACATATATGTATGTGTATGTATATACACAATGGAATATTACACAGCCATTAGAAAAGGATGCATTTGTGCCATTTGAGACAACATGGGTGGACCTAGAGGATATTACGCTCAGGGAAATAAGGCAGACTGAGAAAGACAAATACCATGTGATTTCACTCATAAGTAGAATCTAAACAAACGAATGAATAACTAAACAAATAGCTGAATCAAATCTATAAATACAGAGAACAAACTGATGGTTATCAGAGGGGAGGAGGGTGAGACTTGAGCAAAGTGGGTGAAGTGAATGGGCAATACAGGCTTCCAGTTATAGAATGAAAAAGTCATAGGAATAAAACACACAGCATAAGGAATACGGTCAATGATGTCATGATGGAGATGTATCGGGATAGATGGTAGCTGCACTTGTGGTGAGCACAGCATAATGTATAAACTTGCCAAATCACTGTGTTGTACACCTGAAACTAATGTAACATTTCGTGTCAACTATACTCAAATAAATACACAAAAAGCAAAACAAAAATGAAAACCCAGGGCATTATGGGTTAATCATATGACACCAGAAAATCAGAATCTGTTTGAAACAAAAAAGAATCAAATAGAGAGTGTAAAACTAAAAAAAATGCAATATCTGATATTAAGAATAGACAAATTTGTAAATATAGTAGATTTTAAACATGTTTCTCTCCGTATTTGTTGGGTCACAGAGACAAAAATATCAGTAAGGACACAGTGGATTTAAATAACATAAATAAATCAACCTGACCTAATGAACATGTACAGAATACTGTCCTCACATCTAATTTTCATGCAGAGTCTTTACTAATCTGAAGTGTAGAGGATAGGTAATTTACCACTAGTTACACTTATGGAAGATGTGTCTGGTTCTATTAGCGCTCGTATTACTTTGTTTTTAAAATTATGTATTACAAGCAAAGTAGCAAACCTACAAAAACCTAAAGCGTTCTTATACCTTTGCTTATTTCACATTTTAATATCAAGTCTAAACTTACTGTTATGACACTACAAGTCCCAGAGTCTGACCCAAGCCTACATTTCTGGTCTTCTCTCCTACTTCACACCTGTACTCCTTGTCCTTTCCCTAAAATATGAACTTTTGGCTATTTTCTGGATTGCTTTTCTCCAGTTCCCCTGTAAGTTCCCTGAAACCTCCAGTGTAGTAACCGTCACTCTTGCCTTCCCAGGGTTTTTTGTTAATACCATCAATATAATGTTTATCCATTTATGTTGTTAATAGGTTTTTGTGTCTTCTGCTAGAGTGTGAATTATTTGATAATAAGGACAGTGTGGTACCATTTATTTGGAGTTATCTTTATACAAAATGTATTGGCACAGAAACAGTGCTAGAGGAAGAGAGACTAGGGAGGTTTTTACAGTTATTTGGAGCAAGGTCTTTCTGGGAGATAAGGGCTCTAGCTAGAGGGATTCTGTGGGAGTGAAAAGGGAGGATGAATATAAGAAACTACAAAAAAAATTACAGGATTGACCATCAGTTAGACAGTAGAACAGAGTGTCCAGAAGAAGGACTCAAAGATATAACTTGGAAGTTTTGAGCCTGGAAAAATAAGAATGATAATGAAAATGGGAAAACTAATTGGAGGAGTAGAGTGTGTGTGTGTGTGTGTGTGTGTGTGTGTGTGTGTTCTCACTAGGTAGGGAGAGGAGTGTAGATTGGGGATGGTACTTGATGTTACAAGTACCCAATGGGCAGTTGGGAAATAGGCTCTGGAGCTTGGGAGAGAAATCAAGATGATAAAGAGATTTAGGACCTTTGAGATGTTGAAAGCATATGTGGTATATATGATTTTTGAAAATTGAATTGATATTGTTTCCTGGCATAATTTAATTGCTTAGAGCTGGAGCCAGAAATTCAACTAGAATATATATATATATATACACATACGTATATATATACATATATGTATATATATACGTATGTGTATATATATATATGTATATATATGTATATGTATATATATGTATATGTATATATATACATATACATACATATATATACATATACATATATATATAGAATAGAATGCATATATAAATGAGCAGATGGGTGGGTTTTTGTTTTCTTGTTTTGTTTTGTTTTGTTTTTGTTTTTACCTCCAAAGTGAATGTACTTCTGGTTTTGTACTGAGATGTTTTCTTTAAGTAATGCTGGAAGTTCAGATATTAATTCTCAGTCCATCGTTCATGCTTTAAGAATACTATTGATTGTCATATGTGCATTAGTAAATGTGCTTTTGGTCTTACCTGATCTTGTACACTAAGGAGTTGATTGGACCTCTTCCTTTTTTTCTCATTCTCATTGAGTGCTGCCTGATTTAAAAGGAAAGCAAAAGGTAAAACTGTTCTCCAACAGAATATTTGCTTCTACCTGAGTCAGGGGTTTGCTTTAGTAAATTGAAATATAGCCTGATATAAAATCTGACCTTTAGGAGCTGTGCAGTTGTGTATTTTGTAATGTGGCAATAGACTTATGTGAAGGTTGAGAATCAAACATTAATCACTACTTCAGGATTTGGTCCCTAAATCTTCAGGTCTGATGTTTAGAAATTAGATGTGCTTTTTCTTCTTTTTTCTAATTAAATCAGGTGGTAGAGGATGGGAAAATACCTTTAAAAAAGAAGGAAAGTGCAGTTCAAAAGTTGTGTGGGAGATCCTGTTGACCAACTTAAACAAAACTGAAAACAGATGCAGGACTGTGTAATTTAGTTTAACTTTGTAGAACCATATCATTAGCAAATATATATTCAGTGGGAGTGGTGAAGGAAATAGATTTTCATAAGATAAAGTTGCTGAGAATACAAAGACTAAGTTCAGTTAAGATTTGGTCAAAGTGAGGGAAATTGTTTTCAAGAGCAACCTCTGTTTTTTCCACTCATTTGACTCAGATGTTCCACTTAAAATTTTTTAGGAGCCCTGTGCTCATTAGCTTTTAAAAATATCTCAGGGAGTGCAAGATTATCACTTACTAAGTCACTATCTATAAAGAAATTATTCACAGATGTCAAAGTTGTGAGAACTTCTCACTATCCTTTGAAGTAGTTTTATTAAAGAAATAACAGTAAGCTCCAAATTTAAAAATAGAGTAGAAATTGCCTATCTCTATTCCTACACTCTAAAATGCTCGTCCTAATAAAAAAAATACATTGCAGTTGTTTTCTGTGAATGATTAATAGGGTTCTTGTATGATACAGTTTGATAGTTTGTAGTTTGGCCTACTAAGGCAAGTTAAAAAAAAAAAATCTTGGTATGTTTAAGTCTTAACACTGAAGCATTGATTGTATTTTTTCTATTGACTTTCTGCTTATGACGTAAGAGTGAGTCATTCATGAGTGTCCCATTTTTGAATGAAGAGTTGAATGTCTTTAAGTACCTCTCCTCCCCCAACAGAACTAGATCTCTCTGTAGTGAGAACAGTAATAGGGACTGGTTCCTTGGTAAAGATGAATTGAGGGTCTTAAAGCATATGAAAGTTTGTTGTTAGACAAATGAAGGAGGTTAATGGGTATGAGTTGATCGTTCTATCAGAACACTTAGCTACCTGTTAACAATAAGTAGTGATCACAATTTGTATTACTGGACATATTCCTAATGGTTACACTTTTAGGCTTATTTTTTGGTACAAGTAAAGGAATGAGAGCATTATAGGGTTTATGGTTCATTGCATTCAGTTTTTTCTGAGCATAGAAAGCTCTGGATTAGTAAGTAAGGATTTTTTTTTTTTAAGTTTTCAAAACTTTATTTAATCTCTGTACCCAACACTGGTCTTGAACTCATGACTCCAAGATCAAGAGGTACACACTCTTCTGACTAAGCCAGCCAGATGCCTGGGTAGGTAGGTTTAAAAGCAAACTTTATACCTTTTTTCTTTCTTTGCCATTTCTCCTTATGAGTAGAGGAAGTAATCTAAATCAGTGGTTTTCAAACTGAGGTATGTGTGGGGAGAAGGAAGAGACCTGTTTGTTTTGATAACTTTAAAGGAAATAAATTTTCCAGGCCTTCCATACCTACTCTTTCCTAGAAAAATTGAAAGAGATGCTTGCTGTGGGGGTTCAATCACATATCCTCTTCTCCCTCTTGATTGAACATAGGCATACTTTTCTACCCATGTGAAGCACACTGTGGTATGTTTTGGGTTTTGTTTTGTTTTGTTTTTTAATGTTTATCTATACCTGAGAAAGAGACAGTGCCTGAGCTGGGATGGGGCAAAGAGAGACAGAGACAGAATCCAAAGCAGGTTCCAGGCTCTGAGCTGTCAGCACAGAGCCTAAGGCAGGGCTCAAACTCATTAGCTGTGAGATCATGACCTGAGCCGAAGTCTGTCACTCCACCAACTGAGCCACCCAGGCACCCCACACTATGGTATGTTGACTCAGTTTTACAAACTTCTAGGGCACCAAAACAAAAAGTGACTTTTGGTGATTACTTTAGTGGTATTATAAAAGCATCAATCCAGGGATGCCTGGGTGGCTCAGTCGGTTGAGCGTCCAACTTCAGCTCAGGTCATGATCATGCTGCTCGTGGTTTGAGCCCCTGTGGGGCTCTGTGCTAACAACTTGGAGTCTGGAGCCTGCTTTGGGTTCTGTGTCTCCCTGTCTCTCTCCCCCACCCCTGCTCACGCTCTCTCTCTTTCTCTCAAAAATATACATACATACGTACATACATACATACATACATACATACATACATAAAGCATCACTCCAAACTTCTTATTAAAAGGTATTTTAAGGGGCACCTGGGTGGCTTAGTCGGTTAAGTGTCTGACTTCTACTCAAGTCATGATCTCACGGTTTGTGAGTCTGAGCCCTGCATCCAGTTCTGTGCTGACAGTTCAGAGCCTGGAGCCTGCTTCAGATTCTGTGTCTCCCTCTCTCTCTGACCCACCCCTGCTCACACTCTATCTCTCTCTCTCTCAAAAATAAATAAACATTAAAAAATCTTATTTTTAATAAGAAATTTTTTGAAAGATATTTTTAGTAATTATTACCTGTTCCATTTATTGTTTATCAAAATTTATAATTTTGCCTTTCTGATGAGTTTTATGCCAGTAGTTATTGTAATAATTGAATCTAGAAGACAAAAATTAATACTTAGGACATTTAAGTCATTGAAAATTAAGGAGGGGAGCCTGGGTAGCTCAGTTGGTTGAGCATCCAACTTCGGCTCAGGTCACGATTATGCGGCTCTTGGGTTCGAGCCCCATGTCGGGCTCTGTGCTGTCAGCACAGAGCCTGGAACCTGCTTTGGATTCTGTGTCTCCCGCTCTCTCTACCCCTCCCGTGCTCATACTCTCTCTCTCTGTCTCTCTCTCTCTCTCTCTCTGTCTCTCTCTCTCTCTGTCTCTCTCTCTCTCTCTCTCTCTGTTTCTCTCAAAAATAAATAAGCATTAAAAAATACTTTAAAAAATATAAAAATTTATGCTATCCCTGAAATTACATTGTTTGCAACTATTTGAACTTATGATGAAAACTTTTATTTTTTTTTAATTTTTTTAAATGTTTATTCTTAAGAGGTGGAGGAGGGGCAGAGAGAGGGAGTCACAGACTCCAAAGCAGGCTCCAGGCTCTGAGCTGTCAGCACAGAGCCCCATGCAGAGCTGGAACTCATGAACTGTGAGATCATGACCTGAACTGAAGTTGGATGCTTAACCAACTGAGCCACCCAGTGCGCCCCAAGATGAAAACTTTTAGATATCAACTTAAAAATATGTGAAGTGTGGGGTACCTGGGTGACTCAAATGGTTGAACAGGTGACTTTGGCACAGGTCATGATCTCATGGTTCATGGGTTCAAGCCCTGCATCAGGCTCTGCGCTGACAGTGTCCTCTCTGTGCCCTCCCCCCACTTGCGCTTTCTCTCTCTCTCTCTCGAAATTAAAAATAAACTTTAAAAAATGTTTTAAAAATATGTGAAGTGTTGCATGATTTTTCCAAATTATTTTGTTTTGAATAAACAAGTTTGAAGGGTTTAGATAGCCCCCTGAGAGACGAATGGATAATAGAGGCTTGCTTATTTATGATTGTTAATAAGTTGGACAAATAACAGATTCTTTATACTATTAGTATGGTGCTTTATTGCTTTGAGGCATGCCAATAATGAATGTTCTACTCCCCAAATTAAAATTTTTTTTGACTGGATAAAGATGTTGTTCTGAAGTCTGATATTTAATCCTTTAGTCTATGTTGAGCCACATGACATCCACTTAAAAAAAAAAAAAAAGCACATGTATTACTGAATCTGGAAGTAGCTGCAGCTGTCAGTAACATCAGGCTTATCTCCAGATGAATGGCTGTTCTCTATTACAGGGAACTCTAGCTTTGTATAGGTAGGTTTTTGTTGAGGAAAAGATCAAGATGACAGGATCTGAACCAGCTACTCAGTAAAGATTATTCATTATATAGAGTCTTTGACATTTAGTGTTGGAAAAATAAATGTTAAGTTTAACACAGATAACAAATAATGCTTATTTGTGGCATCTTGCAAAAAAATTCTTAATTCATAATTCAGTTGATATCTTAATTTGCTTCCAGTTTTTTGATGATTAAAAAAATTTTTTTAATGTTTATTTATATTTGAGAGAGAGAGAGAGAATGTGAGCGCAAGTGGGGGAGGAGCAGAGAGAGCCAGAGACAGAATCTGAAGTAGGCTCCAGGTTCTGAGCTGTCAGCACAGAGCCCAGCATGGGACTGAAGCTCACTAGCCGTGAGATCATGCCCTGAGCCAAAGTTGGACACTTAGTCGACTGAGCCACCCGGTCACCCTTAAAGAAATAATTTCTAAACTGAAATTTGAAATTGGTGAATAAAAACTTTCTGATATTCTAAAGATGGGAGAGATTTATCTTTTTTTTTTGTCTTGCAAGTAAAAGTTACTTTGCTACTATTCACATTGGAGGGCTCCTATGAGTTTAGAAATAGGTAGATTCAGTAGATATCACAACTCATAAGTTGTTTTCTGAGAATAGTTTATTATAGACTCAAAGAAAATGTGCTTTTATAAGATTTCGTCAAGAAAAGGATACTCTGTATATAGCTTTCTATTACTGATTTCTATGTAATTCCATCATGTCAAAGAATACACCTGGTATGATTTCAGTTCTTTTACATTTGTTAAGTTTGTTTTACAACCCAGGATATTGTCTGTCTTGATGAATGTTCCATTTCTACTTGAAAAGAGTGTTTATGCTGCTGTTGTTGGGTGGGATATGCTATAAATATCATTTAGATTTTGTTGGTGATGGAGTTGAATTGTAATGTTGTCTTGGTCAAGTGACCCTTTTATCATTATGTGATATCCCTCTTTATCCCTGGCACTTTTTCTTGTTCTAAAGTCTACTTTATCTGATATTAATAAAGCCCTTCCATTTTCCCATCTGATTTGTGTTTGCGTAGTATATCTTTTTCCATTCTTTTACTTTTAACTTGCTTATACTATTATATTTAAAGTGAGTTTCTTATGGACAGCATGTTAATTGGCTCTTGTTTAATCATTTGACAATTTGTCTTTTAGCTAGTGTGTTTATACCATTTACATTGGATATAATTGTTGATATGTTTGGATTTAAGCCTAGTTTTAAAATTATTTTTCTGTTTATCCCTTTTTTATTTTTTAATTCTACTGCTTCCTCTTTCCTGCCTTCTGTGGGATTCTTTGAGTGTTTAGTATTTTATCTATTGTGTGGTTTTTGTTTTGTTTTTTTACTATAGCTCCTTTGTATTGTTTGTTTTGGTAGTTGCTCTAGGATTACAATTTACAGCTTAACTTTTCACAGTTCTACCTAGAATTGGTATTTTGCCACTTCAGGAGGAATGCATAGATCTTACCACCACACCTTTACCCTCCCCCACTTTATATTGTAGTTGTCATATGTATTATGTGTATATACATTGAAAACGCCACCAGACAATGTTATGATTTTTTCTTTCAACTGTTGTACATAAAGAACTTAAGAGAAAAAAATAGTTTATTATATTTACCCAGATATTTACCGTTTGTGTTGTTCTTTCTTTCTGGAAATCCCAAGTTTCTCTCTGGTATCATTTCTTTTTAGCCTGAAGAACTTCCTTTAACGTTTCTTTTTTTCTTTTTTC
Source organism: Panthera leo (assembly GCF_018350215.1). Lineage (NCBI taxonomy): Eukaryota > Metazoa > Chordata > Mammalia > Carnivora > Felidae > Panthera > Panthera leo. The sequence goes on along the minus strand of NC_056692.1, from coordinate 16,379,584 downwards.
TTTTATTTAAATGTTTATTTATTTTTGAGAGAGAGAGAGAGAAAGATACAGAGTGTGAACAGGGAGGGGCAGAGAGAGAGGGAGACACAGAATCCGAAGCAGGCTCCAGGCTCTGAGCTGTTGGCACAGAACCCGATGCCCGGCTTGAAGTCACAAACTGTGAGATCATGACCTGAGCCAAGGTCGGAGGCTTAACCGACTGAACCACCCAGGCCCCCCCATGCATTTTCCTGGTTCTCTGAATGTCAAATAATGTTGGGGTGTAGGCTCGACGTTTCGGATCTTACATTATGAAATCTGAACCTTGTTTAAATTTTATTTTAAAAAATGATGATTTCTTTGTTTGTTTTAGCAGTGAGTGACCCAGTTGCATTCAGTTGTAAGTTTTGACTTGCCTCCTGTGGGCTGTGATTGAATGTCAATTTTCAAAGCCTTTGTGGTTCTGTTCAGATCTATTCTGTGTACTTACCTCCCATGGACCAGTGTGGGACCAGGGAAGTGGTCTGTTTTGTAATTCAGTTCTCAGTGCCTTTGGTATGCTTTTTAGGGGCATGCCCACTCATGTGCTGTTCAGGATTGAGCCCAGGGATTCATAGACAACTCTATGGGATCCCTTTCTTAAGGTCCCTCCTCTATACAGTACTACCAACAGCCCCTAGTTTCTAAGGTCTCCCAGTATAGATGATAAATAAAGACATGAAAGGATATGCAGTATCATTCATTGTCAGGGAAATTACAAATTATAACCACAGTGAGATCCCACAGCACACCTACTAGAATACTTAAAGCGAAAAAGTCTGACCAGTTGCTTGAGCAGTTTGTTAGGTGAGAATGAAGAACAACTGGAACATTGATGCATTGCTGGTAGGAATGTGAAATGGTCAGCCACTTTGGAAAACAGTTTGATAGTTTCTCATAAAGTTAAACTTATATTTGCTGTATGACTCAGCGATGCCACTCCTAGATATTTATCCAAAAAACATGCAATTATATGCCCACAGTAAGGTCTATACACAACTCTTCATAATAAGCAAAAACTGAAAACAACTCAAATACCCATCATGTGAATGAATAAACAAATTGTACTACATCCTTGCAGTGGAATACATAGTATAATAAAAAGGAGAATTTACATATGCAACAATATAAATGATTCTCAAAGGCATTGTGCTGAGTGAAAGAAGTCTGATACAAAAGGCTTTACACTATATGATTTCATTTATATGACATTCTGGAGAAGACAAAAATATAGGCAAACAAGTTAGATTGGTGCTGAGAGAAGGGAACTTTCTGGGATGATACAAATGTTCTGTATCTTAATTGTGGTGGAGTATACAGTTACATGAATGTGTACATTCATATACTTAATGAATGTACACATTCATGTAACTGTATACTTAAAAGGGATGAATTTTCTAGTATATAAACCATACCTCAATAAACTTAACTTAAAAAAAAAAACTGTAAAGGAGCTTGTTGATTAGAGAGACCGTCAAAATTGTTTTGAATCAGTTAACTTGTACTTGAGTATACAGGAACTGAGAGACTCTGTATGTTTCAAAGAGTAGAATTTAAAGTATCATGCAAAAAGATTTGTCTCCATATGCTGTTTTATAGCCTTTTTTTTGTTATTACATGGTAAATATCATTCCCATAAATGTGTGTCTGCCACACCTTAACTAGTAGCATAGTAGCCCATTTTATATGATAATTTATAAACTGATCCACCACTTTTGAGTATTCACGTTGTTTCCAGTGTTATTCTCCTTCAATTTGTTTATTTTTATTTTTTTTTCAGTTTATTTATTTTGAGACAGAGAAATAGAGCATAAGCAGGGGAGGGGCAGAGAGAGAGAAGGAGAGAATCTCAAGCAAGCTCTGCTCTGTCAGCACAGAGCCCAACACAGGGCTTGAACTCACAAAGTGTGAGATTGTGACCTGAGCCAAAATCAAGAGTTGGATGCTTAACTGACGGAGCCACCGGGTGCCCCTCTCCTTCAGTTTAAACACTACAGTCCTCATTCCCCATAGCAATTATCTTGGAATAAATTCCTGGAAAAGACATTTCTGTGTTAAGGTTGTGCCTATTTTGAAGATTCTATACACATAATTATTCATTTGTTACCCAGGAATGTTCTATACTCCCTTTATTTTTATGGATTTTTTTTCTTAGTTTCTTTTTTAAATGGTTTTAAAGGTAGTTTTTGAATCAACAAATATTTTACAATTGTTAGCTAGTTAAATCTATCATTTTTTTCCTTTTATGCTTTCCTACTACTTTGCTGTCATACTTAGAAAGACTTTCCTCATCCTGAAAGTATAAAAATATTTATGTTAACTTCTAGTTTTGTCTGTGGTTTCACTTTTACATCAAATTCCATATGAGTTTAAGAGTTTATTTGGTATGATATGAGGTAAACTCACCTATATTTTTTGGCACATAGTTGATCAGTTGTTCATGTAACAGTTGCCAACTAATTCATTCCCCACTGGTTTTAAATGTGTCTTTAATCACATTGCAAATGCTTTTGTTTATGTTACTGGGCTTTCTAATTTGTTCTATTGGTCCATTTATTTTGATTTTAATGCACTGCTTTAGTAAGTATAGTTTTATGATATCTTAATATGTGGCAATACAAGTCCCTATTATCATTCTTATTTTTTAAGGTTTTTGGATGTTGTCATCCATTTATTTTTCCAGATTCTAAATCATTTTGTTCAGTCCCAATAAGAATCTACTTTTCTGAGTAATATTTGTAAATTAATTTCAGGGAAATTGATATCTGTATAAGCCTCCTATCTAGAAGTGTGAAATCTACATCCCTCAGTAAAATTTTACATTAACTTATTGATTATGTATTTTATTACATTTAATCCTATATGTATTATGGGTTTTGTTGCTGAAATCTTTTTTTCCATTATATTTTCTGATTATTGCTAAAATATGGGAAAGGAATTGATTTTTGAATTTTTTTAATGTAGTATAGTCATCCTTTTATTTCCAATACTATTTTACATGGCTTTCTGTTAGTGTCTTATCAAAGGAACATTTGGGGAATGTATGCCAAGATTTAATTCATATTTTGTGTTTCCACTAGATTCTATGCTGTGAAACTAACATTAACTTGACAAAGATGTGTTACAGTTAGGTACATTCACTGTAATATTTTCTCAAATCTATGGGACCTACAAAAAGAATTTTGTCTCCGCGAATCTGACCTTTAGTTTTGGATTGTTTTTAGGGTTATATGATTTTTAAAAATGGCTATAGTGTGTGCTTTGTGGGATTGGACGCTGCTGGATATAGTTTCTTGAAGTCTTATTTTAATTTTTATTTACTTTTTAAAAAATTTTATTTTGGGGGGCACCTGGGTGGCTCAGTCGGTTAAGCATCCAACTTCAGCTCAGGTCATGATCTCACGGTACGTGGGTTCAAGCCCTGCATTGGGCTCTGTGCTGACAGCTCGAAGCCTGGAGCCTGCTTCAGATTCTATGTCTCCCTCTCTTTCTCTGCCCCTCCCCTGCTCATGCTCTGTCTCTCTCTGTCTCAAAAAATAAACTTTTTTGGAGCACCTGGGTGGCTCAGTCGGTTGGGCGTCTGACTTCAGCTCAGGTCATGATCTTACACTCCGTGAGTTCAAGCCCCGTGTCGGGCTCTGTGCTGACAGCTCGGAGCCTGGAGCCTGCTTCGGATTCTGTGACTCCTTCTCTCTCTGCCCCTCCGCCTCTCACTCTGTCTCTTTTTCAAAAATAAATAAACATTAAAAAAAATAAAAATAATAAAAATAAAAAAATAAACTTTTTAAATGTTTATTAAACATTAAGAGAGAGAGAGAGAGAGAGAAAGCGCACGCATGTACGTAAGCAGGGGAGGGGCAGAGAGAGAGGGGGACAGAGGATGTGAAGCTGACTCTCTGCTGATAGCAGCAAGCCCAATATGGGGCTTAAACTCATGAGCCACGAGATCATGACCTGAGCCAATGTTGGACACTCAACGACTGAGCCACTCGGGTGCTCCGAAGTCTTATTTCTTAAAGACTTCTGTCCTTACCCTCCACCCCCCACTCCAGGAATATATTTATATGTGTCATTGATTGGCACTGGCTAATTACAGTACTATTAAAGTTAAGTGTAAAAAGCTGATTAGATAATACTCCAAAATATTACTGTAAACATGGTCTTGTTGTTGCTCTTAGCTAGTATTTCTTAAATTGCTACTGAAGTAAGACAATTAAGGGACAGACAAAAGAATGCCAGAACTCAAGCCTGGTGATTATAGTGTTGTAAGCAGTCTACTTCACTGCCTTCTGGCATAATTCAAGTGTGAGTTGGCCATGTTTGCAATTTAACACAGTAAGTTTTACATATGCAAAAAAAACTTGTATTAGTCGTACTTGCATTCTTCTGAAATTGTTATTTTTATGTGTTCTGTGTTCTGCTTCCTCACCAAGACTTTAAACTCTGAATGAAGGTATGTCTCTTAGGATGCCTGGGTTGCTTAGTTGGTTGAGCATCAGACTTCGCATGGGATCATGATCTCACGGTGTATGAGTTCGGTTTGTGAATTCCAGCCCCAAATTGGGCTCGCTGATGTCAGCACAGATCCTGCTTCGGATCCTCTGTGCCCCCTTCTCTCTGTACTTCCCCCACTCATACTCTCTCTCTCAAAAACAAACATTAAAAATCATAAAAAAATAAATAATAAACATTAAGAAAAAAGGTATGTCTCTTATTTATAAATCCATATAATCTTAGTATAATGTCTTACACACAATGACCATTGTACTATGACCAATATGGTAGTAAGAATTGGAAAAGATTTGGGCCCCTGGGTGGCTCAGTCGGTTAAGCATCCAACTTCAGGTCAGGTCATGATCTCGTGGTTCATGGGTTTGAGCCCTGCATGGGGTTCCATGCTGACAGCTCAGAGCCTGGAGCCTGCTTTGAATTCTGTGTCTCCCTCTCTCTCTCTGCCCCTCCCCCACTCGTGTTCTGTCTCTCTTCCTCTCTCTCAAAAATAAATAAACGTTAAAAAAAATTTTTTTAAAGAATTGGAAAAGATTAATAAATATTATGTATGATGAATGGTACGTGTATGTCCACATGTGTACATACAAATGAGAGTTAACCAAAGATAATCATAGATGCCAGACCCAAAGTGAGTACCAAGATGTTGGACAATAAGCAGAAGCCAAAAGATGGATATGTTGCCTTCTAAGAAAAAGGTAAAGACCAAGTTACTGGGCTTGTGGTGGTTATGAACTTGCCTATATTCTAGGAAGACAAGTCTGTTTGATATCTCTACATAGATATTCAATGGGCATTCAATTTTAATACATTCAAAACAGTAATCTTAATTAGCTACTTAGTTTCATTCCTTCAACACATGTTTACTGAAAGACTACTGTTTGCCAGATACTCTTCTAGTATTTGGACTGTCCATCAGTGAGTGTAGCAGCTATCTCTGCTCTTACGTTGCTTATAATCTAGTAGGGAGAAATAGGCAGTAAATAATAAACTTAATAGGTAAATTGTTAAGTACTGTAGAAAAAAAAGAAGTACAAAAGGGTGAGGGGAATTGCAAGCATTGGTGGGATGGGCTTGGGGATAGTGGTGGGGAAAAAGTAAGTAGCAACTTTAAATGGGGAAGTCAGGGCGAGCCTCACTGTCAAGTTGAAATTGGAGCAAAGAGCTGGAGGTAAGGGCGTTAGTCAGGCACGGCTATCTGGGAGAGAACATACCAGGCAAAGGGAAGAGTTAGAGCAGAGACCCAAATTCAGGAGGTACCTAGTGTGTCCACTGAACAGCAGGGAGGCCATTGTGGTGAATGCAGAGTGATGGAGAGAGTATGAAAGGAGGTTAAAGGGGGAAGGGAAATGGTGGAAGACAAATCATGTAGGGCCTTAGGCTGCTGTAAAGACTTTGGCTTTTAGTCTGAGTGAAAAGGGGAGTCATTGTACAAAAGAATAACACCTGACTTACATTTTAACAGAATGAATCTGGCATCTCTGATGAGGAAAAATATATATAGAAGGGCAAGGGCAGGTACAGGAAGACCTGTTAAGAGTGATTGAAGAAATCCAGGCAGATAAAGGATGGTGGCTTGTACCAGGGCCGCAGCCATGGAGGCGAGGAGAAATCTTTGGATTCTGCATTTTGAAGTTAGAGTTGGCATGATTTTATGATACTTTAGATTGGAATGTGACTCCAAAGGCTTTTGGCCTGAACAACTGGAAGGATAGATGTGCCATTAGCCTTGATAAGAGAGCTGCTAGTGGAGCAGGTTTGGAGAAGATGAAGATACGTTAAGTTTGTGCTATCCAAGTAGAGATGTTGAATAGGCAATTAGATGTTTGAGTCTGGAGTCTGGGAAAGAGGTCTAGGCTAGAGCTAGAAATTTGAGAATTGTCAGCGTGTAGATAATATTTAAAGCATGGAGCTGCATGAGACATCAAAGGAATAAGAGAAGAGGACCAAAGACAGAGCTTAGGCATGTCTTGTCTGTTTCCTTTGTTCTTCATCTTTTCAGTTAATGGCAGTACTATTTGCTAGTTTCTCAAGCCAGAAATCTAGAGGTCATCCTTGATTCATATAAACAAGTCCTATGGACATCCAAATCTGTCCACTTCATCTCCACTACCAACCTAGTCCAAGCCATCGTTTTCTTTTAATTCATCTCTCTGCTTCCCCTTTGTCCCCCTGCCCCTAGTCATTTTCCAACCAGCAGTCAAAATGGTCTTTTAAAAAGGCAAGTCAGATCATATCATACCTCTGCCCAAAACCCTTCAATGTCCTTTTCAGCAAGGGTAGCAATCAACAGAGGCAACCTACAGATTAGTAAATGGGCAAAGGACTTGAATAGACAGTTCTTCAAAGAAAATATACAAATGGCCAATAAGTATATGAAGAGATGCTCAATATCACTAATCATCAGGAAAAGCAAATCATAACCACAATGACTTATCACCTTACACTTCTTTGGGTTGGTCACTATTGAAAAAAGACAAAATAGCAAATGTTGGAGAGGATGTGGAGAATTGGAACCCTGCATGGTTGGAATATAAAAATAGTGCAGCTGCTATAGGAAATGGTATGGAGCTTCCTCAAAAAGTTAGAAATAGAATTACCATATGATTCAGCAATCCTACTTCTAAGTATATATACAAAAGAATTGAAAGCAGGATCTTGAAAAGATAATTACACACCCATGTTCACTGCAACATTGTTTACAGTTGCCAAGAGACAACCTAAATGTCCACTGACAGTTGAACGGATACAGAAAATGTGGTATACACATACAATGGAATATTATTCTGCCCCAAAACAGGAAGAAACCACATCTGATAAAGGACTGTTACCCAAAATATATGAAAAAATCTTAAAACTCCACAATAAGAAAATAACAACCTGATTGAAAAATGGGCCAAAGACCTTAACAGATACCTCAACAAAGAAGTTAAACGGGTGGCAAACATGCAAAGATGCTCCATATTGTATGTCATCAGGGAAATGCAAATGAAAGCAATAGGTTACCACTACGCACCTAGCAGAATGGCCAAAATCCAGAACACTGACAACAGCTAATGCTGACGAAGATGTAGAGCAACAGGAATTCTCTTTCATTGTTGGTAGGGGGATGCAAAATGGTACAACCACTTCGGAAGATAGTGTGGTTGTTTCTGAAAAACTAAACATACTTACTATATGATCCAGCAACCATGCTCCTTGGTATTTACCCAAAGGAGTTGAAAACTTACGTCCACACAAAAGTCTGCACACAGATGTTTACAGTAGCTTTAGTCATAATTGCCAGAACTTGGAAGCAATGGGGCAGCTGGGTGGCTCAGTCGATTGAGCATCCAACTCTTGATTTCGGCTCAGGTCACTATCTCATGGTTGTGAGGTTGAGCCCGCAGCAGGCTCTATGCTGGGCATGGAACCTGCTTGGGATTCTCTCTCTTCTTCTCTCTCTCTCTGTCCCTCCTCCGCTTGCACTTACTCTCTCTCTCTCTCTCTCTCTCTCTCCATCTCTCCATCTCCCTCTCTCAAAATAAACATCTAAAAAAGTTTCCAAAAATGTTGGAAGCGACCAACACACGCTTCAGTAGGTGATCAGGTAAAATAAACTGTGGTACGTTCATACAATGGCATATTATTCAGTACTAAAAAGAAAACTATCAAGTCATGAAAAGACATGAAGAGGCCTTAAATACCTACTGCTAAATGGAAGGAACCAATCTGAAAAGGCTACATACTGTATGACTCCAACTATATGACATTCTGGAACAGGCAAAACCATACAGAAATAGTAAAAAGATTAGTAGTTGCCAGAGGTTAAGGAAGAGGAAGGGATAAATACATGGAGCACAATGAATTTTTTTTTTTTTAATGTTTGTTTATTTTGAGAGAGCATGAGTGAGGAAGGGGCAGAGAGAGAGAGGGAGACACAGAATCCGAAGCAGGCTCCAGGCTTTGAGCTGTCAGCACAGAGCCCAACATGGGGCTCAAACTCACAAAACATGAGATCATGACCTGAGCCAAAGTCAGACACTCAACCGACTAAGCCACCCAGGTGCCCCGGAGCACAGTGAATTTTTAGGGCAGTGAAACTACACTATATGATACTGGAATGATGGAAACATGTCATTATACATTTGTCAAAACCCTTAGAATATACAATACCAAGAGTGAACCCTAATGTAATTTATGGACTTTGAGTGGTAAGGAAGTGTCAACAATGTAGGTTTATTAGTTGTAACAAATGTACCACTCTGGTGCAGATGTTGATAAGGAGAGACTCCATTCTTGTGAATGGGCAGGGGGTATATGGCAGATCCCTGTACCTTCTGCTCAGTTTTGTTGTAAACCTAAAATTGCCCTAAAAAATAAAGTCTATTTTTAAAAATCGAGTGACAGGAATGATAAGGTAATAAGCTTTCTACGGAATGAGTGAGTGGGCTTATATGGGTGTAGAAGTGGTGAAAGTAGTTGGCTATGGATGCCTCTTCCCCTTTTTACTTCCCTCTCCCATTGAACACATTTTGAAAGGGTTTGTTGTGTCTTCTCCCCCACGCCCCCGATTTGTGTCACTGCACCACCCTGGATTTGGCCTTTCTTTTTTTCTCTTGCCACCTTCTTCATAAAAGGGAGTACAGTTAGAATAGTAGGCACTTAATGCTTGGCATGAACATCCTTCACAACTTTAAGATCATGTGTATCTTTCATGCTCATGCTATCAAAAATCTTAACCTCTCTCTTTGTATCCTACTTCTTACATTTGTAAAATGGGTGAGATAGTAACACCTGCTTCATACACTTGTTGTAAAGATTAAATGTTAATACTCATAGAGCTCATAGAATAGGTCTGGCATGTAGTAAACACTCAAATTGTAGAGCTGTTAGCATTATTGCTATTGTTATTAACCCATATGTTTATGCTCTTCCTAACTGTTCATCCCACCAGTCAAATACATTTGCTTTACGTATGCATATTCCTTTTTGGTGTATATTCCTTTATCCTTCCTTCTTAGTCTCCTCTATAATCCAAGAACTTTCTGCAATTTCAAACAATTTTATGAAAAGAAAATTTATACATGCAGAGATGACTGATTTAATTTCTTTGGTCTTTCTGAGAGTAAAATTCCAAGAGTAAACTTACTTTTTTTCCTTTATGTTACAGGTGGCATGCAAGATTACAATTATGTATGGGCCAACTGTTTTGAGATCACATTAGAACTGTCTTGTTGCAAGTACCCCCCTGCTTCACAGCTTCGACAAGAATGGGAGAACAATCGTGAGTCTTTGATCACATTGATTGAAAAGGTAAAAGTAGCTGAATGGAAGGGTGGGATACAGAAATAATGGATGATATAAGGGAGAAATTCAATTGCATATAAGTAGCAATCTTTAACCATTCATTTCCTCCAGAGGGCTTTCTCTGATTGTCCTAGAACACTTTTATAAACTGAAACAATCAGGTTTGTACTGTCAGGTTCTTACAATGTCATGTGATCATATGAGCTAGAGAGGCTTTACCGCTGTATGAACCATGGACGCAAGTTTAATTTAAACATCAGGCAGGATAATATACTATTGGATATACCAGCAATTATTACTTAATGAGAAATTATCGCTTGTAGAGAAAATTAGAAGTCTGGTTTAGAGGAAAGGGAATTTCAAAAGTCTATTACTAGTCTAGATGTCAGACACATATGACTTAAGTTTAAGGATTTAATATTTTTGTTTATATTTTATTTTAACTTGGAGGCATTGAAAAATATTTCAGGGAAATAGTAGTAACATACTTTTTTAGGAATTCTAGCATCAGAGGCACCTGGGTTACTCAGTCAGTTAAGCGTCCAACTCTTGGCTTTGGTTTAGGTCATGATCTCATGGTTTGTGGGATCAGCCTCTGTTCTGACAACACAGAGACTGCTTCGGATTTTCTCTCTCCCTCTCTCTTTTTGCCCCTCCCCCACTCATGCACGCTCTCTTTCTCTCAAAATAAAATAAATAAACTTAAAAAAAAAGAAATTCTATCATCAATGCAGAGGGGTTATGCTCTCTTGCCTTCTGAATTATTTTTGAGCAGTCTACTTTGATTCTTGTTTTTTTAGGTCCACATTGGAGTTAAAGGATTTGTTAAAGATTCAGTAACGGGATCTGGCTTAGAGAACGCAACCATCTCAGTGGCTGGTATTAATCATAATATCACAACAGGCAGATTTGGTGATTTCCACAGATTACTTGTTCCTGGAACTTACAACATTACAGCAGTTTTAACTGGGTAAGAATTTAAACTAGACTCTAGGGGTGCCTCGGTGGCTCAGTTGGTTGAGCATCTGACTTCGGCTCAGGTCATGATCTCACAGTCCATGAGTTCGAGCCCCATGTCAGGCTCTGTGCTGACAGCTCAGAGCCTGGAGCCTGCTTCGGATTCTGTGTCTCCCTCTTTCTCTGCCCCTCCTCTGCTCATGCTCTGTCTCAAAAATAAATAAAAACATTAAGAAAACATTTTAAACTAGACTCTAAAAATATCAAGCCTCTGTTTATAGCTAAGACAGAAATATAGTCTAGGAAATGTTTGCTCTATCTGGCCTTTGTTTTTCCTTGTATAATGAGAATATAGTATTGTGGAGGCTTTTGTCACATAGTCTAACAGTACAACTGGATATGAAGTATGGTTGTAAAATTGTGAGGAAGGACCAGTTTAAAAGGTTGATTCAAAAGATGGTCAGCTGTGTAAAACGTTGCCTCAAAGCTAATGAATAACAGAGTAGAACAAACTCAGAGCTCTGAAAAAGACATTTTAAAGAGCTGTCTTATCATCTGCTTTCTAATATATGAAATGAGTGGTTTCTGACCTCCCCTGAGCACCTTTCTGCAAGCTTGGCTTGCTAAGGATTTAATTGAAAACCTTTCATTTAATTCTGAATTCCCCTATTTAGAAAGGTAGTTGGAAAGTCAGTTTGACAAGGCACAGCAAGGAATGGGATGCAGTGGGTGAATGACCTCTGTGTTTCATATTATTTTCTCCTTGGCAGGCAATTTTTGGTAAGCATTCTAATGTGTGGTACTGAGAAGATGGTAAGAGAAATAGCTCTTTAAAGATGTCATCAGGAATTCTCTGAGATCGTATCCTAAAAGTCTTGAATTTACCCATTTATCTGTATTTCGTTCGAATTTTGATAGATCACTAAGTGTAAAAGTCTGAAAGGGCTATTGTGCTTTTACAATGTAAAAGCATCGTGTGTTTGAATTTAACTGCAAGCCACCCACTTTTTAAAAAAAAATTTTTTTGCAGGTATATGCCACTGACTATTAATAACATAATAGTGAAAGAAGGACCAGCCACAAAGGTGAATTTTTCCCTTCGGCCAACTGTGGCTTCAATAATCCCTGACACAACTGAGATGGTAGTAACCGCTAGCACAGTTGCTCTGCTTAATAATCTTCCTGGAACCCAATCCTTACACCAGCCAATTCAGCCAAAGGACTTTCATCACCACCATTTCCCTGATATGGAAATCTTCCTGAGAAGGTTTGCCAATGAATATCCTAACATCACCCGGCTTTATTCTTTGGGAAAATCAGTAGAGTCAAGAGAACTTTATGTAATGGAGATATCTGATAACCCAGGTGTCCATGAACCAGGTAATTTGTGTGGTCTTATACATAATCTCAGTAGTGCCTTTCAGAACTATGTACCATATTTCTATGTTTCATCTAGAAATGTCACTTTTAGAATGTATGAGTGGAATAAAGAAAATAACCAATCTTTGGCGAGAAAAGAAGAAAATCCATGTATTTAATAAACTGTATAGATTAGATTTTTTCTGCTAATAGTACTTTTTAAATTTTTTAAATTTTGTTTAAATCCAAGTTAGTTAACATATAGTGTAATAATGGTTTCAGGAGTAGAATTTAGTGGTTCATCACTTACATACAACACCCATGTTCATTCCAACAAGTGCCCTCTGTAATGCCCTCACTCATTTAGTCCATCCCCCTACCCAACACCCCTCCAACAACACTCAGTTTGTTCTCTGTATTTAGGAGTCTTTTATGGTTTGCCTCCCTCTCTGTTTTTATCTTCTTTTTGCTTCCCTTCCCCTATGTTCATCTCTTCTCTTTCTTAATTTCCACATATGAGTGAAATCATATACTATTTAACTTTCTCTGACTGACTTATTTCACTTAGCATAATACACTGCAGTTCCATCCACGTTGTCACAAATGGCAAGATTTCATTCTTTTTGATTGCAGAGTAACATTCCAGTGTGTGTGTGTGTGTGTGTGTGTGTGTGTGTGTGTGTGTGTGTATACATACCACATCTTCTTTATGCATTTGTCAGTCAATGGACATTTGGGCTCTTTACATAATTTGGCTCTTGTTGATAGTACTGCTAAAAACATTGGGGTGTATGTGCCCCTTTGAATCAGCATTTGTGCATCTTTTGTGTAAATTGTATCTTTTGGATAAATTCCTAGTAGTGCAATTGCTAGGTCATATGGTAGTTGTATTTTTAATTTTTTGAGGAACCTCCACACTGTTTTCCAGAGTGGCTGCACCAGTTTGCATTCCCACCAGCAGGGCAAAAGTGTTCCCCTTTCTCCACATCCTTGCCAACATCTGTTATTGCCTGAATTGTTAATTTTAGCCATTCTGACAGGTGTGAGGTGGTATCTCATTGTGGTTTTGATTTGTATTTCCCTGATGATGAGTTGAACATCTTTTCATGTGTCTGTTAGGCATCTGGATGTCTTCTTTGGAAAAGTGTCTATTCATGTCTTTTCCTAATGGTATTTTTATTTTCATATTATATGGGTGTGTGTGTGTCTGTGTCTGTTTGTGTATGCTTTGAGCCTGCTTAGACATATATGTTAGTAAGGAAGCTGCTTTATAACATACTTTTCACTGCTTCTTTTGCCAAAATATATCTTTTAAAAAATTTTTAGTTCAGGGTCTTTGTATGTGTTGGGGAAAAAATAGAGTCCATGACAAATAAAAAGGTAAAAAGACTTTTCCATGTAATCTTTTTGTTTTCAGGTGAACCGGAATTTAAGTACATTGGAAATATGCATGGAAATGAAGTGGTTGGACGAGAACTGCTGTTGAACCTCATTGAATACCTTTGTAAGAACTTTGGAACAGACCCTGAAGTGACGGATCTAGTTCTCAGCACTCGAATTCACCTTATGCCATCCATGAATCCTGATGGGTATGAAAAGGCCCAGGAAGGTAAAGAAGAGGCGTCTATTAATGCAGACCTTTTCGATCATCATATGTTATGATTATTTGGAAGTAGAAGAGAATTTGAATTGGTTGTTTCCTCAGAATTTCTTCTTATTTTGTTCTTATAATATATAATTGTTGCAGCTTTTGTATTCTTAAAAGATAGGCTAGTTCAGTCAACAATTATGATATCAAGTTTATACATATATATGTAAATATATATACATAAATATGTATAAATATATATAATTTAAAAATTTATTTATTTTTGGGAGAGCGCAAGCAGGGAAGGGGCAGAGAGAGGGGGACAGAGGATCCTAAGTGGGCTCTGTGCTGATAAGTTGACAGCAGTGAGCCAGATGTGGGCTTGAACTCATGAACCACAAGATCATGACCTGAGCTGAAGTTGGACGCTAAACCGACTGAGTCACCCAGGTGCCCCTATCAAGTTTATATTTAATGGAGTTTTCCACTTTGGTAATGGCTCTTATTTACTAAAAAATAATGTATGTTTTTTTCACTCACTTTCAGATTTTTCTCATCATAATGATAATAATAGGGTTCCACTCCTTTTTAAAGGGACATAAACTTAAGTTCAACCCTTTTTTCTCCATCTGGTTAAACTTCCAACTATGTTCTTGATTAGCTTTTCATGATATGTTAGTGTAAGCATACCACAATTTTCTTACTTCCATTTGGTCTGTTTCTTTACAATGTTTTAGTGACCTCTGTACTGGTAAAATAGAACTTCCTTCTGATCAGTCGTGTCCACTCAACATTGTAATTATGTCATTGTATATGGATTATTGACAGTTGAGTAGTACTAACAATATAGTTTATATAGTTGGATTTTTTTCCTCTCAAAGTATGAACAGAGGGCAGAAATGAAAGGATAATGGTTTTACTTCTCTGTTCAAAAGATCTGGAAGAGATAACACCTTATTAATATACAATACAAAAAAGATGTGTCTTTTAATCATAGTGTGCTTATTCGGAGTGAAGCCTGATGTGTTCACATTTACCTTTGAGTTAAGATTAGCTGAAGTAGTATGTGTTGGATTAAAATGTAAGTGAAACATGGCTTAAATTTGAGCTCTTTATCATACAGGAGATTCCGTGAGTGTAATTGGCAGAAACAACAGCAACAACTTTGACCTGAACCGAAATTTCCCAGACCAGTTCTTTCAGATCACAGATCCTACCCAACCAGAAACTATTGCTGTAATGAGCTGGATGAAGTCCTATCCATTTGTACTGTCAGCAAACCTGCATGGAGGTAATAGCAACTTGATATTCCAGTAATTAATTCTTGTTGAGAGCATTTGAAAATCCTGGTGGAATTTTATCTGTTTATAGTCTTAGGCTGTCTCAAAACTGGTATCCTGTTACTGCTTTTGCAGCAGACAGTAATAAAGATCTTTTCTCATTGCTTTTTAAGCTAGTTTTCTGGCTGTTTTCTCCCTTCCCCTCCCACATACTCCTTCCCTATTTTCTTCTCCCTCCTATCCTCCTCCCTATCTCTCTCTCCCCTTGTCCTTCTCACCCTCCTCTCTTCCCTGCCTCTCTCCCTGCCCTTGCTTTGTTCTTCAAATGTTTTATATTTATCCCTCACATGTGTTTTATATTTGTCTCTCTCACTGGGAATTTAGTAGCATACTCTTTGTGATTCAGAAAAATTAAACACTAACAAATTGGAAATCTTTAGTGCTTTTTTCCCTAAAATTTAATAAACCCTTTTATGTAGGTTTATAAGACATGCTTTTATTTTTTCCTTGCTATGTATTTAACTACAACACATTGGCCTTATTCTCATGTAGTGTTTGGGCTTACACACCTTCATATAATTCAGCAAGAATTGATTAGATGAATAGAATGAGAGGTCAAGATTAAAAATCATCACAATGTCCAACTAGGGCTTGTAAGTAAGAATGAAAGTGTCAATGCCAAAGTGAACAGAAAACATATGTCTACATGTAAACTTGTACATGAATATTCATAGTAGCATTATTCATTTTAACCCAAAAGTATAAACAACTCAGATATCCATGGACTGATGATTGGATAGATAAAATGTAGTATACCCATACAATTGAATATTATTTGACCATGAAAAGCAAGGAAGTCCTGGTGCATTTTATAACTTAAATGAACCTTGAAAATATGCTAAGTGATAAAAGCCAGTCACTAGAAACCATATGGTATATGACTACATTTTATGAAATGTTCAGAACAGGTAAATCCATGGAGATAGGTCATAGATTAATGGTTGCCTCAGGCTATAGTGGATAGTGGTGGGAGGAAATGGGAGTGACTGCTAATGGGTACAGGGGTTTTTTTGGCATGATGAAATTATCTGTAATTAGAAAGTAATGATGGTTGTACAACCCTGTGAATATAGTAAACAACATTGAATTATATACTTTAAGTGGATGGATTGTATGTTATGTGAATCACAGTTGACCTCCGAACAACATGAGGGGAACAGGCCCCCTGTGCAGTTGAAAATTCACGTTTTAACTTTTGACTCCCCTAAAACTTAAATAGCAGCCTACTGTTGGCCAGAAACCTTACTGATAACAATAATAGTTGGTTAACACATATTTTGTATGTTGTATGTATTGTATACCGTATTCTTACAATAAAGTAAGCTTGAGAAAAGAAAACGTTATGTTATTAGGAAAATAGTAAAGAAGAGAAATACATTTGTAGTACTGTACTGTCTTTATCAATAAAAATCCCCATGTAAATGGATTTGTGTAATTCGAACCTCTATTGTTCACAGGTCAACTGTTCATCTCAATAAAGCTGTTAAAAAAAAAAAAAAAGAGTGAAGGTATTAGCACCAGGGGTAATGGGGAAGCAATTTAGTGTCAACATATGTTGGAATATCCAATGAAGTATTACAGTTGAAATTTGATGGCATATAGATTAACCTGCCATTTTATTTTATTTTTTATTCTATTTATTTTTTAACCTGACATTTTAGAATGACAGTACACAGTTATGATATTTGTATTTAAGAAGTAAATTGAAATTCTCCAAAAACTGCTTTGAAAGCTTCCCAGTAATAGGAAAAAATATCTTTACAATTGGTAATCATGAACAATTCTCAAATACCCAAATAGGAATTATGAAGTTATAGCCTGGTTGGCAAATAATTTTTTAATATATTTCGTACCATATTTGACAGAAAATATTTTTTATTTGAGTTTCAAAGAATATTCTCAGTATATGTCACATATCATGTTGGCTAAATCTGAAAACTTAATACTAGTTACATTCCAGTGAAAATAATTTAGAGATTTCAACATGTGGTATCAAGATCTTGTCATCGGCGTGGGGGGAAATACATCTTCAATCATGTGGACGTGTTTTTTTTCCATTATATATCTTGCTATAAACTTGCCTCTTAGAACCATTTTTGCTGCATCCTGAAGGTTTGAACTGTTGTGTTTTCATTTTAATTTGTTTCCATGTACTTTTTAATTTCTTATTTTATCTCTTGGTTGACCCATTCATTATGTAGTAGCATGTTATTTAACCTCCGTGTATTTGCAGTCTTTCTAGATTTTTTTCTTGCAGCTGACTTCTAGTTTCATGACACTGTGGTCAGAAAAGGTGCATAGTATGACTTCAATCTTTTAAAATTTGTTGAGGTTTATTTTGTGGCCTAATATGTGACCTGTTCTGGGGAATAGTTCATGCGGACTTGAAAAGAATGTGTATTCTGCTGTTTTAGGATGAATATATCTTTTAAATCCATCTGGTCCAGTGTGTTATTCAAAGCCATTGTTTCCTTGATGATTTTCTATTTAGATGATCTGTCCATTGATGTAGGTGGGGTATTAAAGTCCCCTACTATTATTGTATTATTATCGATTAGTTCCTTTATGTTTGTTATTAACCTTTTTGTGTACTTGGGTGCTTCCAAGTTGGGTGCATAAGTATTTACAGTTGTGATACATTCTTGTTAGAGTGTCCCCTTTATTATTATATAGTATCATTTGTCTCTTGTTTTAGTCTTTGTTTTAAAGTCTATTCTGTGTGATATAAGTATTGCTACTCCATATTTCCTTTGACATCCATCACATGATAGATGTTTCTCTATTCCCTCAATTTCAATCTGCAGCTATCTTTAGGTCTAAAATGAGTCTCTTGTAGGCAGCATGTAGATGGATCTTGTTTTTAATCCATTCTGTCACTCTGTGTCTTCTGATTGGACCGTTTAGTCCATTTACATTCAAATTATTGATAGCTATGTATTTATTGCCATTTTATTACTTGTTTTATGATTGTTTCTGACGATTTTCTCTGATCCTTTCTTGTCTTTCTCTCTTCCATGGTTTCCATATATCTTTAGTGATATATTTGGATTTCTTTCTCTTTATTCTTTACATATTTATTAGTGCTTTTTGATTTGTGATTATCATTAGGTTTGTATATAACATCTTCTACATATAACAGTCTATATTAAGTTGATGGTTGTTTAAGTTTGAACCCATTCTTTACTCCTCTCCTCCCTATGTTTTAGGTTTATAGTGTCATATTTTACATCCTTTTATTTTATAAGTTCCTTGACTGATTTTTTACAGGAATATTCATTTTTACTGCTTTTATGTTTCCTATCTTTATACTGTCACTTTTAGTCTTTCCTTTTAACTCAAAGAGTCCTCTTTAATGTTTTTTGTAGGGCTGCTTTACTGGTCATGAGCTCCTTTAGTTTTTGTTTGTCTGAGAAATTCTATCTCTTCTTTTATTCTGAATAATAGCCTTGCTGAATGGAATATTCTTGGCTACAGGTTTTTCCCATTTAGCGCTTTGACTATATCATGCCACTCGTTTCTGTCTTGGAAAGTTTCTGCTAAAAAATCTGCTGATAGCCTTATGAGGTTTCCTTTGTATGCAACTGTCTTCTTTTGTCTTGCTGCTTTTAATATTTTTCTTTATCAGTGTATTTTTCCATTTTAATTGCAATATATCTTGGTGTGGATCTGCTTTTGTTAATTTTGTTGGGGGTTCTCTGCCTCCTGGATCTGGGTATCTGTTTCCTTCCCCAGATCAGGGAAGTTTTCAGCTATCATTTCGTCAAATAAATTCTCTGTCTGCTTTCCTCATTCTTCTTCTTCTGGTACTCCTATAATACAAATGTTGTTCCATTTGATGGAGTCACTGAGTTCCCTAAGTCTATTCTTATTTTGCATAATTCTTTTTTCTCTCTTTTGTTCAGGTTGATTACTTTCCATTACTCTGTCTTCAGAGTCCTTAATTCATTCCTATGCTTCTTCTGTCCTGTTTATTCCATCAAGTATGCTTCTCATTTCATTTATTAAGCCCTTTGTCTCTATGTTATTCCATATCTATCCTTATGATCATTGCTTTCAATTCTCTCAGGTATGTTACTTATATCTGTTTCACTTAGTTCCTCAGCCAACCTTGTCCTGTTCTTTCATTTGGGACAAATTTCTGTCTTCTCATTTTGTCTAAGTCTCTGTGCCGTTTCTCCGCATTAGGGGAGTTAGCTACGTCTCCTGTTCTTGAGGGTAATGGCCTCATGAAGAGGTCCCGTAGTGCCCTGCCATGTAGTGTAGTGTTTCCTGTTATGCAGGGCGTGGCACTTCCGGGAGTGTCTTCAGTGTGTGCTGTGTGTGCTCTGCTGTTTTGTCCTGTCTGCTTTATCCTTCAGGCCAGTTGTCTGCAGAGACTATCTTTGCCAGTTGTGGCCAGTGTTTTGTACTTGCCTTGAATGTGGTGAGTTTTAACTAGGTGTGCTCTGGTTTGCCTGTGAAGTGAGACCTGTTGCTGCCACCACCAGAACAAAGACCCCACAAAACTCAAGGTTTGAGAGCTGTCATATGGGCAGGGGCTTGAGCTGGTCATCTGGGGGTGGGGGCCCACCATAGTGGGACTCAAGCAAGTAAGACTGGGAAGGATGGTTCTTCCAGAACACGGGGGTGGGGTGAGGAGAGGAGGTGAAGGGTGGGGGTTGGAGGGCAGGGAGTAGAGAGTGGGGCTTGGTGTAAGCAAGTTAGGTAGCATGTGTTAGTGCTGCACTGGTTCCTGAAGATGATTCTGTGTTTATGCTGAAGGACAGGGGAGGGAGATGGGTCTGGCCAGTTTCTTTGTTTCTAGAGAAGTTGAGAGACTTCATGGAGACATGAATGCTGCTTCTCTGGGACACACTCCAAGATGAACAAATAACCTCCCTACTGTGTGCCCCAGGTGCTCTTCAGATCACTGTTTCCACACTATGTTCACAGGCTGTTTACCCTGCCTTCTCTCTAAGAACAACCCCAGTGTTCGCTGAGCTCCCCCAGAACCAAACATGCTGACCTTTACAACTTTAGGCTTTACACCCCACTGTTTGCAAGAACTCATGAAATTCAGGCCTTCTTGCTTTCCAAGCCAATTGCTATGGGGATTCATTTTCCCTGTACATCCCCTGTGTGTTGGTCTGTCTTTCACCCTTCTCCAAACTGTGGCTCCCTCCCCACCACAGTAGACATGATCCATTTCTCTCCTAAACCATATCTCTGCACTTCATGTCTTCTCTGATGTGGCTTTTCTCTACCTTTAGTTGTGGAATTTGTTCCTCCAATCTTCAGATCAATTTCTGGGGTGTTTAGGATGATTTGATAGTTTTCTAGCTGTATTTGTGGGACAAGGCAAGCCTAGGGTCTCTTACTCTGCCACCATCTTCCCCTCTTTGTCCATGACATATTTTGTTTACTCATCATAAAATCTTAAATGGGTTTTGAAATCTTAGCAAAGAAATTTCAAAGAGGATTTCTTTACTGTCAACAATTTAGAAGGATTTTGAGAGAATATAGAGAAAAGTAAGATTCCTTTTTGTAAATTTTGATACTTATTTTTTTATTGAGGTGAAATTCACATAACAAAATTAATCATGTTATGGCAAACAATTCAGGGGTGCCTGTGTGGTTAAGTCAGTTGAGCATCCAGCTTGGCTCAGGTCATGATCTCCAGTTTGTGAGTTCGAGCCCCATGTCAGGCTCTATGCTGACAGCTTGGAGCCTGGAGCCTGCTTCGGATTCTGTGTCCCCCCTCTCTCTGCCTATCCCGTGCTCACACACTCTCTCTCTTTCAAAAATAAAAATAAACATTAAAAAAAATTTTAAGTGAACAATTCAGTAACATTAGTGCATTCACAATGTTGTGCAACTATCATCTTTAGCTCTAAAACATTTTCATCTCACCAAAAGGAAACTAAGGAGTTGCTCCCTGTTTTCCCCTACCCTCAAGCCCTGGGAACAACTAGTCTATGTTCTGTCTCTGTGGATTTGCCTATTTTGGATATTTCATAGAAATGGAATCATACAATATGTGATCTTTGGTGTCTGTCTTCTTTCACCTAGCATACTGTTTTTCAGTTCATTAATATTGTAGCATTTATTAGTACTTCATCCCCTTTTATGGATAAATAATATTTTATTGTATGTATATACTACAATTTGTTTATCCATTTTTCCACTGAAGGACATTTGGGTTGTTTCTACTTGTTCAGTATCGTGAATAATATTGCTTTGAGCAATGGCATGTGATAGCTGAATCCCTGTTTTCAATTAATTTGGGTAATTCCATATTTAGTGCTTTTTCTTTTAAATTTTAATTGCAGTGTAGCTAAAATACAGTGTTATTATAGTTTCAGATGTACAATGTAGTGATTTGTCAATCTATACATTACTCAGTGCTTATCATAAGTGTGCTCTTAATCCCTTTTATCCATTTCATCCCCTCTCCCCTCCCACCCCAAGAATCATCAGTTTGTTCTCTGTAGTTAAGTGTCTGCTTTTTGATTTGTCTCTTTTTTTCTTTGTTTTGTTTCTTCAATTCCACATAAGAGTGAAATAATATGGTATTTGTCTTTCTCTGACTGATTTCATTTAGCCATGTTTAGCTTTTTGATGGAAATACCATATGATAATTACATGTTTAGCTTTTTAAGGAACTGCCAAACCATTTTCCACAGTAGCCGAACCATTTTACATTACTAGCAATGTACGGGGGTTCCAGTTTTTCTACATCCTCATCAACACTTGTTATTTTCTGTTTTTTATGTTCTAGCCATTTTGGTGAGTAAAAGGTGGTTTTTCATTGTAGTTTTATTTTTTAAGTTTATTTATTTATTTTGAGAGAGAGGGAGAGAGAGATAGAGAGAGAAAGAGAGTGTGCAAGCAGGGGAGGGGCAGAGAAAGAGGGAGAGAGAAAATCCCAAGCAGGTAGGTTCCTTGCTATCAGCATCTGTGCGTGGGGCTCAATCCCATGAACTGTGAGATCATGACCTAAGCTGAAATCCAGAGTCAGTCATTTAACCAACTGAGCCATCCAGGCACCCCCATTTTGTAGTTTTGATTTGCATTTTGCTGATGACTAATAATAAGCATCTTTTCGTGTACTTGTTGGCCATTTGTATATCTGCTTTGGAGAAATATCTGTTCAAGTCTTTTGCCAATTTATTTATTTATTTTTTGTCTTTTTGTTGAGCTCTAAGGGTTCTTTATATAGCTCTAAGAGTTCTTTATCAGATTGCTGATTTGGAAATATTTTCTGCCATTCTATATACGTTGTATTTTAACTTTCTTAATAATGTCATTTGACACACAGAAGTTTTTAATTTTGATGAAGACAGATTTATCTTTTGTTGTTGTTGTCCCTGCTTTTTGAGTTGATACTAATTATTTTCTAAAAGTAGACTGTTTCATAGAAATAGATGTTTTATGACTTTTTTTTTCTGTCCTTAGAAAATTAGCCATTTGAAAGAATTGAGTAGAAGTTGATGTTGACTTTTCTCTGTTCAAATTTTTAGATATGGGTCATAGTTCTGGGATGAAATTAAATTTGGGGGGTACGTTAAATTTGTAGAAGAGGTATTGAAGTACACTTGTTCTCGTTAGAACTATTTTGGGGAATAGAGTGAGCATAGTTCTTCATACTTGCTTCTTAAATAATTTTTTCTCTATATAAATGTTTGCTGGTATTTGTTACCACAGGATTACTTCATCTGAATTCAAGTTGAATATGTTCTTTCATTTCCATTCCACGAAGTGGTGTGATAACAAAGGCAAAGATGAGTGGCTTTAGTAAAGGAAGGATAAATGGACAGATGAATAAAGGAAAACAGTGTGACTAATAGGAAAATAAGAGATTCCATCAGGGCTCTCATCTGAGAAGCACCCTAACTTGTTTATGCTTTATGGGGAGCATGAAGGGACTTTATATTCTTTATGTATGTATTATTTTTTTATCTATTTTTTAAAAACTTATTTATTTATTTACTTTTAAGTAATCCCTAAACCCAATGTGGGGCTTGAACTCATGACCCTGAGATCAAGAGTCACATGCTCTTCCACCTGAGCCAGCCAGACACCCTTTACATATGTTTTAAAGCTTGCTTGCTTGCTTGCTTGCTTTCTTAAAGCATCACTTTCTTTACCTTAAGTCATGAAATATCATATGCTATAACTCTAATGGACTAATTTCTAATGTGAGCATATGGGAAATTTTTAGCAGTTTTTTCTGAGTGTAGATCAGGGATGGCTCTGCTGTCCATACATAAGTCATTTAACCTCTCTGTTTTAGACTCCACATCTGCAAAATGAAGAGGATGGATTAATTGGACTTCAAGGATCATTTTTTATCTTAAAATTCCATGCCATTATAAATATCTGAATTTTACTGAAAAAGTATCAAATTTTGCTCATCTTTTCTGATCCTAATTATTATAAGAGTAAAATTGTTTAAATTCACCCTGTATACTTTTGGTTCAGCTCTGACATGTAAATTATACCTAGAAGTTCAGGTAAATTCTAAGTGTCATGCATAGCTATTTAGTATTTTACTTATCCAGTTGATTTTCTGTTGAGGAAATTAGCAGCTTTTTTATTTCTAATGAGGAAATTAGCCTTGGAAAAGTGTATTGGTTTCCTGTCTCTGGCAGTATTGTGAAAGTGTACTTTATTTATGTTGAAGATCCATCTTGAAGGAGATATCATAGAACATTTTCCTTTGTTCCCTTGCAGGTTCTTTGGTAGTGAACTACCCTTTTGATGATGATGAACAAGGGCTTGCCACATACAGTAAATCACCAGATGATGCTGTGTTTCAACAAATAGCACTTTCTTATTCAAAGGTAGGGTCATATTTAAACATAAAATGCTATAAATTTTTTTAATTAAAAAAATGCATTAAAACAAAGTCCTGTAAGACACAGGTCAAGTGCTTTCTCCTCGGTTAAGTCTTTCCATGATTCCTTTCAGGCAGTATTACCACTTTTTCTCCTGTTTTCCACCTCACTGTGAATGTACTATGTGTTTCCCCATTAACCTTTAAGTTCAAGTAATGTCTTTTCATCTACAGTTTTTAGCATAGTACCTGAATCCTCATAAACTAAAAATTATAAATTAGCATGCTAGTTTATTTCATTTGACTGGTACTTAAGTTATAAATCTAGTAAAGTGTCTAAGGTAGGGGTTGACAAGCTACAGCTCTAGGGCCAAATCCAGCCCACTAATGGTTTTGTAAATAAAATTTTATTGACATACAGCCACATCCATATTTTATTTTTTACGTACTGTCTGTGGCTTCTTCCTCTTTCACATTTGAAAATAAGTCAGTGTAATGAACCATATTAGTAGACTAAAGAATAAAAACACAGCATTCATCTCGATAGGTGCAGAGGGTAGAGTTGAGTAGTTGAAACAGACACTTTCAAGCCTGTAAAGCCTAGAATTTTTACTCTCTGGCCCTTTACAGAAAAAAACTGCCAACCACTAGTCTAAGCTATTGAAAAGACTATACTAACGTAGAAAGGGAAAGCAGGTAGAAATTACCATATTTTCTAAACTTTCTGTAATAAACATACACTACTTTTACAATCAGAAATGTCATATTTGTGTGTTTGTGTGAAATTTTAATTTAAAACTTGTTCTTAGATACTGTGTTAAAAGTTGGGGCTTGGAAACTAGACTTGTTAGTTTCAATTTTTGGTCTTATTACAGACTCAGTCTGTGACTCCATTGGTTATAAGGTAAAGGATATTAATACTGTAACTCTGTGGTCTCTAATCACAGCTTTCTGTTGTTTTACATTTTCCACACCTTCATTCTGCACAAGTGGACCTTGTTGAGAGTTTCTAACAGGGGAATATGTCTATTATTACACTTTAAGGAATAGTTGTCTTCTGTTTGGGCACACCACTTTTAGAGGGATGTTCATGGCATAAGAGAAGAGTGGGATACCCTCTAAATAGCAAAATAAAATCTAAGTGGTCAGATTTTGCACATTTGGTGCCCAATCTTATAGTTCTGCTTTTTATCCTTATTATGATCTCTAGTTCCTTAGCCTCTTTTTGTTTTCTTTGACCTTGAATTGTTTTGATTTTACTCTCTACCCAGCTAAACCCATGGACATCCACTTCAGTGATGCCCTCACTTACACTTTGGAATACCCTTTGACATACCTGCCTTGCCAATGTCCGGTCCTCAGTAATTGCCACTGTCTCTCTTCTACATCCCAGAAAAGTCACACAGTCATGGAAATTGACAACACTGCATACATATGTATGCTTTCTAGCCTCAGCTGGACCCTCAGTTCTACTTGACAGTATTTCATGTTTTGCTGCTAGACACTTTGGCGATTCTCAGCCTTTATCCTCTACCTGAGCCTCCTAAACCCAGCTTTACTCCCCTTATTCTCAGTAGATCACTGTACCTTGAACTAAATAGATAGAACTCTGAATAATCTGATGTGAGTTCATTCAGATTCTGTCTTCTCAGGTATTATCGATTGATGTCTTTCCCATATTCTCCTCCATTTCTTGATCCTACCACATCCTGCCTCCTCTGGAATCTTGTGCCTTTGTTTTTTCTGTTGTAAATGGGAAAGGTGATAATTAAAATCCTCAGTCTTTACTCACAGCTTCCTTTCTCTTAGCTGTGATGTGTCATGATCTATCATGCACCCAACCCCCCCTGTGCCCTGCCATAGCTTCATGATGAGGAAAAGCAGACTGAGACACTCTGTGAAGATAGAAGAGGGGGACTAGTGAAGGGCAACCCTGAAGGTGATGAAATGACCACCAAACTTTAAGTACCCCCGAAATCTGAAACCTAAATAAAATAGTAACTGGGCAGATGAGAACATGGGAATATTGGGAAGAGATTTCAAAGAACATACAACTTACATGGTCTGATGCAATTTAAAGGGACAGGCACAATTTAAAAGAATAGGTTCAAAGGGAAATCTTCCAAACTCTTAACTTCTGGAGCAGAAAAAAGGTGAAAAGAAATGAAGAAGTGCTCTTTGACCATTGGAATGTGAAGAGTAAAAGAAGGAAAAAGGGGAAATACAGGGTTGTCCAAGATAGAAGAGAACCATAAAATCAGAGGACCTACAGTTCCATCCTACATCAAGACAAATAAACAAAAAAACAGAAATACACTAAAGTGCCTTGACTGCTAGACTGACAGAAAAAGGCACCATTAACTAAGAATCATGTATAACAGCCCAGTATCATAAAAATGAACAAGAGGTAAGTAAAATCCATGGAGAAGCATTTCAGAAAATCAGGAAATGAAATTTCACACATATTGCCTGAGGAAACCTTACTAGGACCAAAAAACAATCAAGAAGCAGAAGAAAACTATAAGTCAGCACTCCAAACAGATGAAATATACCCAAACACCCATTGAGAATATGAAAAACCATGTAGACTCAGATATTTAAGAGATGAAAACAGAAATGGAAAAAAAAAAAAAAGATAGGAACAAATGAAGAACAGTTGATAAAACTCAGGAAGGAAATAGAAGAAAAAGACAAAATTATCTCTAAAATGAAAAATAGGGGCACCTGGGTGGCTCTCTTGGTCAAAGCATCTGACTTTGGCTCAAGGTCACGATCTCATGGTTTGTGAGTTCAAGCCTGCATCAGGCTCTCTGCCGTCAGCACAGAGCCTGCTTTGGGTCCTCTGTCCCCCTCTCTCTCTGCCCCGCCCCCCCTCTCTAAAATAAAAAAATAAAACATTAAAAAAATAAAATTAAATTAAAAATAACAAGAGTTAAAGGCCTCATACTTCCCAATTTGAAACTTATTATAAAACTATAGTAATTAAGTACTGAGATACTGACATAAGGATGGACACAGGAATCAATGAAATAGAATTGAGTCCAGATATAAACTCTTACATGTATGGTCAATGGATTTTTTGACAAGAGCACCAAGACAATTCAATGGAGAAATAATAATCTTTCCACCAAATAGTGATGGGAAAACTGGATATGAACAGGCAAAAGCATGAATTTGGGCCCCTTCCTCACACCACACCCAAATATTAACTCAAAATGTATTATATTCCTAAATATAGGAGCTAAAACCATAAAAGTTATAGAAAAAATAGGGGTGCCTGAGTGGCTCAGTCAGTTAAGCATCTGACTCTTGGTTTAGGCTCAGGTCACGATCTCACAGTTCATGGGATTGAGCCCCAGATCAGGCTCCACACTGGCTGACATGGAGCCTACTTGAGATTCTCTCTCTCGCATCTCTTTGCTACTCCCTCGCTCATGCTCGCACTTTCTCTCAAAATAAATAAATAAACTTAAAAAAAAAAAAAACTTTTAGAAGGTGCCTGGGTGGCTCAGTAGCTTGAGCACCTGACTCTTGATTTTGGCTCAGGTCATGATCTCATGGTTCATGATATCGGGCCCACATTGGGCTCCGTGCTGACAGCACAGAGCCTCCTGGGAATTCTCTCTCTCTGCCCCTTCCCTGCTTGTATTCTCTCTCTCTCTTTCTAGATAGATAGATAGATAGGTAGATAGATAAATTAATTAATTAATTAAAACTTTTTAAAAAACTTTTGGAAGAAATATAGTAATAAATCTTTGTGACATTGGGTTAGACAATGGTTTCCTCAATATGACATCAAAAGCACAAGTGACCAAAAATATATATACATTGAATATCATCAAAAGTTAAAAACATTTTTGCTACAATACTGTACTAGTTTCCTAAGGGTGCTGTGACAAAGGTCTACCAACCGGGTGCCCTAAAACAACAGATATTTATTGTCTTTTAGTCCTAGAGTCTAGAAGTCCAAAATGAAGGTGTTGGCAAAGTCAAGCTGTCTCTGAAACCTGTAGGGGAATTCTTCCTTGTCTTTTCATATCTTCTGTTGTTTTGCTTGCAATCTTTGGCATTCATTGGCTTCTAGATGGATTACTCCACTCCTCTGTCTTCACATGGCATTCTCCCTGTGTCTGTGTCCAAGTTTTCTCTTTTTATAAAGATATCTGTCATATTGGATTAGAGCCCATTCTAATTACCTCATTTTAACCTGAATACCTCTGTAATCAAATATAGTCACATTCTGAAGTCTTTGGGGTTAGGACTTCCAACATACCTTTTTTAGGGGGCCAGAATTCAACACATAACAGAATATCAAGGAACTATAAAAACAACCAACAAAATAGGAGAAAATTATGTATCTGATAAGAATCATATCTAGAATGTGAAGAACTCTTATAACTAATTGAACTGATTGACAACTTAATTGAAAAATGGGCAAAGGATTTGAATATACATTTCTCTAAAGAAGATATACAAATTATCAAGAAGCACACAAAAAGATACTCAATATCGTTAGCTGTCAAGGAAATGCAAATCAAAACCACAATAAGATACTATTTTGTACCCACTAGGATTGCTTATAATTTAAAAAATGGAAAATAACAAGTATTGGTAAAAATGTGGAGAAATTAGAACCCTTGTATATTGCTGGTGGAAATGTGAAATGGCACACAACTGCTTTAGAAAACAGTATTGCAGTTCTTAAGAGTGTTGAATATAGAATTATCACATGACCTGACAGTTCCACTTCTAGGTATATGCCCAAGAGAAGTGAAAACATATGTCCACACAAAAACTTGTACAGTTGACCCTTGAACAATAGGGGTTTTAACTGCATGGGTCCACTTGTATGTGGACTTTCTTCTGTAAATACAGCACAGTACTGCAAATGTATTTTCTCTTTTTTATGATTTTCTTAATAACATTTTCTCTAACTTTATTGTAAGAATATAGTATATAATACATATAACATATAAAATATATGTTAATTCACTGGTTACGTTATCAGTAAGACTTCTGGCTTTTACTAGTTAAGTTTTGGGGGAGTCAGAAATTATACCTGGATTTTTGTGTGGGGGCATTGGCACCGCTAACCCTCATGTTATTCAAGGGTCAACTATACATGAACGTCGTAGCAGCATTCCATAATAGGCAAAAATGGAAACAACCCAAATGTCCATCAACTGATAAATGGATAAACAAAATATGGTATATTCATGCAGTGGAAGAGTACTCAGGGAATTGAGTACTGATATGAATTACAACTTGAATGACTCTTGAAAACATTATGCTAAGTGAAAGAATAAGTCACAAGAGACTACATATTGTATGATTCATTTATATGAAATTTCTGGAACAGGCAAATCCATAGAGACAGAAAATAGATTGGTGGTTGCCTAGGGCTTGGGAGGCAGGGAGGGGCAGGGAAGAGGTTGGAGGAAAATGAGGAGTGCTGATGAGTATGGATTTCTTTGGGGTGATAAAAATGTCCTAAAATTTACCATGGAGATTGTCACACAATTCAGTGAATATACCAAAAACCATTGAGTTGCACACTTTAAGTGGGTGAGTTGAGTTGTACGTGAATTATATTTGAATAAAGCAGATTTTGAGAACCGTAAGACTAAGGGATGGGGCATCCATTCCCAACCATCCCAGTTTATATGTAAGCCAAAAAAAAGTCTAAAAGTTATATACCAAAATATTAACTGATTGATGATCTCTAGGCTTATATTTTTCTCCTTTTGTGCTCCTAAATGTTCTAATCTTTCTACAATAACTTTTATTATATTTTAAGTACAGTGAAATTCAATGAATTCAATTAAGTGAAAGAAACAGAGCTTTCTATTGTACAGTGTGACAGATATCAAGTGACAAGAAAATTTCAAGGAGGCATTAGTGGAAAAAACTACTGATTTTTAATAAAAATTAGTTTACTTTAGTTAATAGTAGTATTCCAGTATTAATTTCCTTATCTTGGTAACTGTACTATGGATATACAAGATACTAACATTAGGAAAAGCTGTATCAAGGGTATATAAAACTCTACTATTTTTGTAACTTTTCTGCAAGTCTAAAATTAGTTCAAGAGAAATCAAAAGAAAAGAAGAAAAGGAAGTAGTCTCTTATCTCCACTCCCTTATTGTTCTCTCCTCTCAGTTTCTTGTCATCTGTCTTCTGCCTACATTGTTTTACCTGGAGGTGCCCCATCGAGGCTTACCAGAAATCTGTTCGTTCTTTCTTTCTTTCTTTCTTTCTTTCTTTCTTTCTTTCTTTTTCTTTCTTTCTTTCCTTTCTTGACCTCTGAAGTCTGACACTATTGTCTTCTTCCCTTGATCTCTGTCCCATTGTATAATAGAAAGTTGTTTTTTCTCTTTTGTTGGCTGGACATTGTCTCTTTTCCTTTTTTTTCCCCCTCCATCTTCTGTCCTCAGCCGTTTTACGGTCTTGGCAATTTTATCCAATTGCTTTACCTGTCACCACTCTGTAAATGCCTCTTTGAAAAACTGTTTCATAGAATGGAAGTTATTGTAAAAAGATTAGAAGATACAGGCAAGCAACAAGAAGAAGAGAAACCTAAAGACTATCCATCATTTAGTATCTTGGTATATTACTTTTAGACTGTGTGGTCTGAGACTGGACAGTTAGATCCTCACCCCCAGTCTTCTTTAACTTGTCAAACTGTTTGCTTGAAAAAAATTAATTTAGGTTTAAAAACAATTATCAGAGTAACGAGAATTAAAGGAGATGGTAAAATGCACTGGTAAAATCAAATCCAGGGGCTCATGATCTCACACTTGGATTGTTTCAGTAGTACTCTGATGGATCTCCCTGGCTTTGGTTTGTTTTTTACATTATTACTAGGATAAATTTCCTAGAGCCATGAATACTTCACATATCATCCTTTCTTCAGAGATTTTTAGTGGCTCTTTATTACTCTGAGAATAAAGTCAAAATGTTAATAGCTACTTCCTAGAACTATGTTGTCTAGAGTCAGATTTATACTAGATGATCCACTAAGATGTAGGAAAAATATATTAAAAATCCTATTTGTAGTTTTAAATTTATCCTTTAAATGTTTTTTTATGTAGGTTTATATTATATATGTTATATTAATATAGTAGTATATCTATATAATTTATAATTAAATGGATAGATATTGATGGAAATGGAGATAAAGACATAGATGTATGTAAGCCTTTAGTGGAAAAACCAGAAAGCAAAAGAGCATGGCACAATTATTAAGGTAATCTAAAATAATAATTTTTATTCAATAAGAAAGCAGTGGGGGACATCTCAGTGGCTCATTTGGGTAAGTGTCTGACTCTTGATTTTGGCTCAGGTCAAGATCTCACAGTTTGTGAGATTGAGCCCCGTGTTGGGATCTGTGCTAACAGCACGAAGTCTGCTTGGGATTCTCTCTGCCTATCTCTCTCTCTCTCTCTCAAAATAAATGAACATTTTTTAAAAAAGCAATGGGATTAAAAAAAGAAAGCAATGGAATCATAAGCTTATAATTGGTATGTTAAATTTATGAAAGGGGGGATTGTTCATATATATATATATATACACATATATATACACACACACACACACAAATATATATATATACAAATGTATATATATATATACACACATACAAATGTATGTACATACAAATGTATATATATACATAAAAATGTATATACATACAAATGTATGTATATATATATACAAATGTGTATATATATATACAAATGTGTATATATATATATTTGTATGTGTGTGTGTATTTTAATCCAGGTGGGTTGTTTATATATGGCATAGAAAGATATACATTGAAAAGTCTGACTGCTTCCCATGCTTCCATCCACCCCATTCCCACCCCCACATACACCCTATTGGTAACCACTTTTATTGTTTTTCCTTATCCTTCCTGTAGTTTTTGATGTAGATGGAAACAAGTATAAGTAAAGATTCTTAATTTTTTTTTTTTTTTCAGGAAAATGCCCAGATGTTTCAAGGTAGACCCTGCAAGAATATGTACCCTAATGAATACTTTCCTCATGGGATAACAAATGGAGCTAGTTGGTATAATGTCCCAGGTAAACATTCTTTAATACCAAGGCCATATAACTTGGATTTTCTGTCACCCTGGATGGTGCTACTTCTTACTGATTTTTTAATTTTAAGAAAATATCATTCCTTTAAAAATATTGTTTAAGTAATTTAAAACATTCAAATAACCTTTTCAACTGTTTTTAAATTTGAAACATGTTGGGGTACCTGAGTGGCTCAATTGGTTAAGTGTCCAACTTTGGCTCAGGTCATGATCTCATAGTTCATGGGTTCAAGCCCCACATAGGGCTCTGTGCTGACAGCTCAGAGCCTGGAGCCTGCTTCCAATTCTGTGTCTCCCTGTCTCTCTGCTCTTCCCCTGCTTGCACTCTGTCTCTCTCTCTCTCAAAAATAAAATAAAAACATTTTTTAAAAATTTTGAGTAAAGATAGTGTACTAAAACTTCATGAAAGTGTTATATTTTATCTCTGGCTGTGACAAAAAACCTTAGATGTGCTGATATGAAGAGTGTAAGCCACATTTGAATTCTTTTTTTTTTTTAATTTTTTTAATGTTTATTTATTTTTGAGAGAGAGAGAGACAGAGCACAAGCAGGGAAGGGGCAGAGAGAGAGGGAAACATAGAAACTGAAGCATGCTCCAGGCTCTGTCAGCACAGAGCCTCACGTGGAACTTGAACTCACAACCCCTGAGATCGTGACCTGAGCTGAAGTCAGATGCTTAACCGACTGAGCCACCAGGCGCCCCTACACTTGAATTTTTCTTGAACATGAAGGTACAGGTGTTTTACCTGTACTACAAGCATCAAAGAGCTCTCAAATGAACATATTATTGTTTTTCAACCAATGCTAAGAAAAGATGGATTTAGCTTTTTACTAGGAATGTTGTTTACCTTTTGGGATGGGATCTAGTTCTACTTCTTCAGAGTGACTGATTTTAGTTTTTTATCCTCCAGGTGGTATGCAGGACTGGAACTATTTACAAACAAATTGCTTTGAAGTGACTATTGAGCTAGGTTGTGTGAAATACCCATTCGAGAAAGATCTGCCGAAATTTTGGGAACAGAATCGAAGATCTCTAATCCAGTTTATGAAACAGGTAACTATTAAGGAGTGAAGTATGAAATTTCTCCCAAGAGCAAAAATACATGTGTGTATTGTGTGTACATGTAGTTTTCACACGGTGATTTTCAAATATGCTCTTCTGAATTCCAGTTTGGACTATTCATGTTTTAAGTATTTTTATCTGGAAAATTCACGGATGAAAATGAGTTGAAGAGCTCATGCAGGCAAGAGTTGAAAATGATTAAACAGGGTAGTGATGTTTTGCTTTTAATGGATAATGACTTTTTATTCTGTCTTTATAAAAGACTGACATAAATTGGATACACCCCTAAGCATTTGTCAAGTGATAGAAAGATGGGCTAGGGGGTAAGTGTTTTTATTCTTTTTCTTTTTGCCAGTGGTTCACTGTTGAAATGGTTAATTTCCTTTTGTTTGAATATGCTTGGTGACCAATAGGTAAAGACTGTAAGAAATATGCTAATATGAGTTAATTAGTAGGGTAATCTCATACTTTGTGCCGGTACTTTTCTGCTTTATTCTTTTTGCTGCATTGACTGGCATAAAGGCTGTGAGTTTGCGTACTAATTTTTTAAAACACTTTATTATGAAAAATTTTAAACACATAGAAAAGTCGTTACTAATAAATACCTAGATTTAATAGTTTTTAACATTTTGCTGAATTTGTTTTATTTATATAAACTTACCCACATACACACATATTCCTGAACTATTTCAATATAAACTGCAGCTATTATGGCATTTCACCCCTAAATATTTCAGAATGCATCTTTTAGAATAAGGATATTCTTCTATATGACATCTTCAAGTGCCATTATCTCACTGAAGAAAATTAACAGTAATTCTCTAATATTACCTAATACCTAGCCCACATTCAGATTTCCTTCTTTTCCCCCAAAATGTCTTTTCATAGCTATATTTCAGAACCAGGATCTAGTCAAGGTTTATGCATTGCATTTGATTATTACATCTCTTTATTCACTTTAATCTATAATAGTCCTTCCATTTTTTAAAAATGACATTTCCCTTTTAAAGAGGCCAGGACAGTTTTCTTGTAGAATGCCCTATATACTGAAATTGTCAGAAGTGCTAAAGTTTAAACCATCTTATTTATATTCTTCATGATAAAGACAAACATAACCTATGAAAAATTAGCCTTTCAGCAACTAAAATACTTTGTTTAATGGGTGTTTACCTTTACTGTTAACTCCTAAATTCCTCTTTGCTCCACATGTTTATTTTATTACCAATCTGTTATTTGGGATGTAAGCTCCCAAAATAATTAGATGATGATCTTTACCATTGACATATGGGTGTCCTTGTACTTTATCCAGGTTCATCAAGGTGTCAAAGGATTTGTCCTAGATGCCACGGACGGCAGGGGTATATTAAATGCCACCATTAGTGTTGCTGAAATTAATCACCCAGTGACTACTTACAAAACTGGAGATTACTGGCGTCTCTTGGTTCCAGGAACTTATAAGATCACAGCATCTGCTCGAGGGTGAGTGAATGAATACTTTGAAATTGAGTGCTTTAAGAGACTCTTAAAAACTGAGAACAAACTGAGGGTTGATGGGGGGTGGGAGGGAGGGGAGGGTAGGTGATGGGCATTGAAGAGGGCATCTTTTGGGATGAGCACTGGGTGTTGTATGGAAACTAATTTGACAATAAACTTCATATAATAAAAAAAAAAGAAAAAAAATTGAGTGCTTAAGGAAAGACAAACATGGTTGTATCCTAGAAGATTATTGCCAGAAAGCCCCAGAGAAGCCAAGCAACCCTGAGTTTCATGCTGGGAAGTTTAGAGCTGGTTACCCATTTGAATCTCCTCTAGTGATAAAGTGAGTACATGAATTATCACATTTAAGAAATCTGTGAAATTATGCACTTTGGACAGTGGCCTCTTTTATCCTCCTCCTCTCAGGTCCACTGCTCCCTGTCTAGATGTGAGCAATTTCCTTCACTATTGGTAACAATTCTGGGAAGCACCTGTTAGTTGGGAAAAAAGGACGCCTGCTCTCCTGTATACTTCTAGTCATGTCCAATGACTAGAAGTTATATTTGTTGCCTTTTATTTTCATTTATTTATTGAGAGAGAGAGAGAGAGAGAGAGAGAGAGAGAGAGAGAGATTGATTAGGGGAGGGGGCAGAGGGAGGGAGAGAATATCTCAAGCAGCCTCCACAGTCAGCACAGAGCCCAATGCAGAGCTCAATCCCACAGCCCTGGAATCATCACCTGAGCCAAAACCAAGAGTCGGACACTCAACCTAGTGAGCCACCCGTACATTTGTTCCCTTTTAAAGCTCTTTCACACTTTTTTCTATCCACACTTAAACCATTCTCTTTTTTTTTTCTATTTAAAAAAAGTATTTTTAATTTGAGTATAGTTCACACACAATGTTACATTAGTTTCAGGTATACAACAGTGATTCAACAAGTCTTTACATAATGCTATGCTCACTGTAAGTGTAGCTACTGTTGGTCATTATACAATGCTATTACAATACCATTGACTGTATTTCCTGTACTGTACCATTTATTTCTATGACTTATTCATTCCATAACTGGAAGTCCATAACATAGAAATAAGTTATTTCTATGACTTATTCATTCCATAACTCCTACTCCTCTTCCCCCATTTTGCTTACCTGCCCCCCACAACTATCAGATTTTTCTCTGTATTTATGCATCTGTTTCTGCTTTTTGTTTGTTTATTAGTTTGCTTTATGAGATTCCATATCTGAGTGAAATCATACAGTATTTGCTTTCTCAGTCTGACTGATTTCACTCAGCATAATACCCTATAGGTCCATCCATGCTGTTGCAAATGGCACGATCTCATCTTTTTTTAATGGCTACATTATATTCCACTGTGTATATACACCACATCTTCCTTATTCATTGGTTTATTGATGGACACTTAGGTTGTTTCCATCTCTTGGCTATTATAAATAATGCTGCGATAAACATAGGGTTGCATGCATCTTTTCAATTTACTGTTTTTGTTTTCCTTGGGCAAATAGTCAATAGTGGCATTATTGGCTTATATGGTATTTCTATTTTTAATTTTTTGAGAAACCTCTATAGTGTTTTCCACAGTGGCTATACCAGTTTACATTCCCACCAGTAGTGTAAAAGTGTTCTTTTTCTCCTCGTCCTTACCAACACTTGTTATTTCTTATCTTTTTTATTTTAGCCATTCTGACAGGTGTAAAGTAATATCTTGTTGTGGTTTTGATTTGCATTTCCCTGATGGTTAGTAATGTTGAGCATCTTTTCATGTGCCTATTGACCATTTATATATCTTCTCTGGAAAAATGTCTATTCAGGTCCTATGCCCAATTTTTAATAGGATTATTTGGGGGTTTTTTTGGCTGCTGAGTTGTATAAGTTCTTTATATATTTGGTATATTAATCCCTTACTGAATATATCATTTGCAAATGTCTTCTCTTGTTCAGTAGGTTGCCTTTTTGTTTTGTTGATGATTTCCTTCACTGTGCAAAAACATTTTATTTTGGTGTAGTCCCAATAGTTCATTTCTGTTTTTGTTTCCCTTGCCTTAGGAGACATATCTAGAAAAATGTTTCTTTGGCCAAGATTAGAAAAATTACTACCTCTGTTCTCTTCTAGGATTTTTTATGGTTTCAGGTCTCACATTTAGGTCTTTAATCCATTTTGAATTTATTTATGTGTATGGTGTTAGAAAGTGGTCCAGTTTCATTCTTTTACATGTGGCTGTCCAGTTTTCCCAGCACCATTTATTGAAGAGACTACCTTATCCCTATTGTATATTCTTGCCTTTTTTTTTTATCATAGATTAATTGACCATGTATGTGTGGGTTTATTTTTGGGCTCTCTATTCTATTCCAGTGATCTATATTTGTCTATTTTTGTGCCAATACCATGCTGTTTTGATTACTACAACT
Organism: Panthera leo; assembly: GCF_018350215.1. NCBI lineage: Eukaryota > Metazoa > Chordata > Mammalia > Carnivora > Felidae > Panthera > Panthera leo. The sequence continues at coordinate 16,342,640 of NC_056692.1, read as the reverse complement.
TTGCAGTATATCTTGAAATCTGGAATTGTGATACCTCCAGCTTTTTCTTTCTCAAGATTGCTTTGGCTATTTGGGGTCTTTTGTGTTTCCATACAAATTTTAATATTATTTGTTCTAGTTTTATGAAAAATGCTGTTGGGGGGGCACCTGCATGGCTCAGTAGGTTAAACATCCAATTCTTGATCTCAGTTCAGGTCATGATCTAATGGTTTGTGAGATCAAGTACCATGTTGGGCTCTGCATTGACAGTACGAAGCTGCTTGGGATTCTCTCTCTCTCCCTATCTCCCTGTCTCTCTGCCTCTCCCCTGCTCACATGCTCTCTCTCTCTCAAAATAAAAAAAAAAGTAAAAATAAATGCTATTGATATTTTGATAGGGATTGCATTGAATCTGTAATTGCTTTAGGTAGTATGGACATCTTAAAAATATCGATTCTTCCAATCCACGAACATGGAATATCTTTCCATTTGTTTGTGTCATCTTCAATATCTTTTTTCAGTGTTTTATAGTTTTCAGAGTACAGGTTTTCACCTCTTTGTTTAGTTTTATTCCTAGGTATTTTATTCTTTTTGATGCAATTGTAAATAGATTGTTTTCTTAATTTCTCTTTCTGCTACTTTGTTATTAATGTGTAGAAATGCTACTGGGTAGTATTTGTATCCTGCAACTTTCTGGGTACTTTGTATCCTGCAACTTTACTGAATTCATTGATTACTACTAGTAGATTTTTGGGTAGCCTTCAGGATTTACTGTGTATGATATCATGTCACCTGCAAATAGTGACAGTTTAACCTCTTTACCAATATGGATGCATCTTATTTCTTTTCTTTCTTTTCTTTTCTCTTTTTTTTTGGGGGGGGGGGCGGGGTTGCTATGGCTACAACTTCCAGTATTCTGTTAAGTAAAAGTGGCAAGAGTGGACATCTTTGTCTTGTTCCTGATCTTAGAGGAAGAGTTCTCAGGTTTTCACCATTGAGTATGATGTTAGCTGTGGGTTTTTCATATATGGCCTTTATTATGTTGAGGTATTGCTTTGGTGAAATTTTCTTTCTTATTTCTAATTCTCTAAGAAAGGACATTTTCATATTTTTTTACAGGTTTTACTTCTACAAAGATATATTTACTTTAAAAAAAAAAAAAGAGACGGGGCGCCTGGGTGGCTCAGTTGGTTGAGCGTCTGACTTCAGCTCAGGTCATGATCTCACAGTTGGTGGGTTCGAGCACCACATCGGGCTCTGTGCTGACAGCTCAGAGCCCGGAGCCTGCTTCCGATTCTGTGTCTCCCTCTCTCTCTGCCCCTCCCCCACTCACACTCTGTCTCTCTCTCTCCTTCAAAAATAAATAAACATTAAAAAAAAATAAAAGAGACAATGAACTTAGGACTTTTTTCCTTGGATAAAACTTAATTTTCTTTATCTTCTCTACCCTTTACAAACAGCTTAGAATCAGAACCACCTGTTTAATCCAAAATGCATCATTTTTACCATGTTGTAGTTTTCTTTTTTGTGTTTTAACAAGTGTAGATGTTACAAATGGATATTATTCCCCTCCCTTACTAGTTATCTTATTTCTGAAGAGTTAGCTTGGACATTATATTGAAGTAAGGGTAAGAACATGAAAATATTTGTAGTTACTGCTACCTTTTTTAAAAAAGATTTCAAATATCTATTGGTCCATAAAATGTATGGATTAGAACTTCACACTAATGAGAAATGAGGTCTTTTCTGTTTTTCTTCCATTTTGTCATAGTATTAGAAAAACGAAAGCAGCAAAATATCTGAAAAATAGGGCAAGAATGATGTGTTTGGTAGTTAATGTCCTAAGTTAGTACCTCTCAAATTTTTCCAACCGTATACCCTGATGACAGACAACTGAACTCAGATTCCAGGAGACGTGGAGTTTACTGCAAATACTAACTTTCTTTTGAGGTCATATATTTTATCTTAAAAACCCACTCATATTTTACAGTTTACCCATGTCTGTTCTTTGTTAATTTATGTTTAAAACAAATAATAAATTATCACAAAGTTAAAAATTTGACTCTCATAGGATTTATCTCAAGGATTCACATATCCTCTGCAGCCTTCTGTTTCTGCAAAGCATAGGTACTCCACCTGTGGAAGCATGGCTCTAATCTCCCCTTTATTACAGGTATAATCCAGTTACCAAGAATGTGACTGTAAAGAGTGAAGGTGCTATTCAGGTCAACTTCACACTTGTTCGATCGTCAGCAGATTCAAACAATGAATCAAAGAAGGGAAAGGGGGACAGCACCAACACCGATGATGCCAGTGATCCAACCACTAAAGAGTTTGAAACTTTAATTAAAGACCTTTCAGCCGAGAATGGTTTGGAAAGCCTCATGTTACGGTCCTCCTCAAATCTGGCTCTTTACCGATACCACTCGTACAAAGACTTATCAGAGTTTCTGAGAGGACTTGTGATGAACTACCCACACATCACAAATCTCACCAAGTAAGTGTCACCCTCTTACTGCTTTTTTCATTCGTTCGTTCGTTCTTTTTTCTTTTCTTTCTCTTTGTTTCTTTCCTTTTCTTTTTTTAAAGAAGTTACATTCAACATAAGCCATGTTGAATGGTTCTTGTAATTTATTTGGAACTGCATATGGGGAGAATTGGATTTACTTCTTTTGAAACAGTTCTTTCTAACAATGAATCTGAAAACTTTTATGAGGAACATTGGAGGAGAATTACTTGTTAGATTAGCAATGGATGGTCTGTGCCTCCTGGAAAACATAAAATTACTCTTCCTAGTGATAACTTTGAATTAAAAACGCTTTTTCCACTTTCTCAGCTGCAGATTCACATCCTGTCTGTTTTTTAGTTTGTTTTATTTTTCTGGGGGCAAGGGACAAATTTGGAACTGTGAGTTCACCTGTCAGAGATCATTCTTTCTTTTCAAATCGAAAATGAAGCCTGGTTGCTGCCATTCCCCGGACTCTAGTCTCTATTCACAGTTGCTTTTCCCTGAAGCCTTAAGGACATCTGTGATCAAGGGTCCTGGGAAAATATCCAGTACTGGCTTAAGTAAAACCGATGCTGAGTCAGCCTTTATGTTCATTTTCTGGGGCTTCTCTGCCTCACTTTCACTGTTTCATTACAAACCTTCTTTAAATCTTGCTACAGTCACTTAAGGAGGGCACTTTTCGGGACGAGCACTGGGTGTCATATGTAAGAGATGAATCACTGGGTTCTACTCCAGATGCCAAGACTACACTGTATGTTAACTAACTTGAGAATTAAAAAAAAAAAAGGAAAAAGAAAAAGAAAATAGAATAAAAATAAGATGAGAAAAAAATTGTTACAGTTACTTGAAAATTATTTTCTTCATTTGTTGATTCCTGTTGTCTGCTTATTGAGGGTTTTATTCTACAAGTTGCCCCGAGCTGATGGCCCTCTACTACATGCCTTATGAACATTATCTAGCCTTCTGTATTTTTACTTTGTTTTTGCCAGTACTTTGGCAATACCACTTTCTTCTCTTCTTCAACTGGTTCTTGAATATTTCTGTCCAGTTCAGGTTTTAATATTGTCCATCTTAGTGCTGTATAGAGCTTATAGACCTTCTTATTTATAAGACAAAATTGGACATTATTTTTGCTATCCATTACTTCATCTATTTAAGCTTTTTCAACCTTACAAATCAAGATGCACTTTTTAGTTAAATATTTTCCCCCAAATATGCAACACCTGCCAGTGATGGGACACAAGACAGTTTTAGGTGGTCCACCAACAGGTACTAAGTATCACTGATTAGAAACATGGGAAACCAATAATTTCTATTCTATTAATCCTTCTCAATTTAATGCTAATTTTTTTTTCTATGTAACTCTTGTAAATCTCCCTTTGTGTAAAAGAAACCAGGCCTTAAGCTCAGAGCTCATGGGCAAGAGCAGAGCGCTTTAGGATGTTTGCTGCGATACTGGTATTGCATTTATAGTAAAGTATAAAGTATCTTATCTGTATAAATTAATTTACATTTAAAAAGTAAGGTTCTGTACATTTATGTGTATTTAAATTTTTCCACAATTAAAATTTCAAGCGAGTTAATTTAAAAGCCACACATTAAGTAAATAGTATAGGTTATAGAAGAAAGGGCAAATATTGTGAAGATGGTATGAAAATGACTGAATATGGAGGAATGCTGAACCAAACCATACTCTTCCCTAAATCTGATAATATCTCACTTGTATTTGATTTTCTTTGGTCAAGGAAAAGCGATTTTCTTCAGATTTTCTGACACAATGATGCATTCTTTCTGTTTTGAAAGGCTTTTCATGTTTGTGTTCATGTCTGAAACATATTTTTAAAAAAATCTGTATGTTGGCTTTAACATAATGCTTGATTACTTGCTGAGTTGATGTTTTTGATTTTTGAAAGTTTGGGACAGAGTTCCGAATATCGTCACATCTGGTCCCTTGAGATCTCCAATAAGCCCAACATATCTGAACCCGAAGAACCAAAGATCCGTTTTGTTGCTGGTATCCATGGAAATGCTCCAGTCGGAACTGAACTGCTTTTGGCCCTGGCGGAATTTCTTTGCCTAAACTACAAAAAGAACCCAGCTGTTACTCAAGTAAGAGAATAGCCTGTTTTGACATGCATTAGAAGGAAAAAACTCAATCATACCTTGATATCAAGGCACCATTAAAAATTTTTCAAATTTCCTGTTAAATTTGACACAGAGGCACTTTTAGTGCATTACTGTAAACTTTACCCTTTGAAAATGGACCACCTTTGTATATACTCGCCGTTAACAGTGTCGTTCTGCTGTATTTCTTTGTATATAATTAGAGGCATAGAGAAAGAAAATACTAAAGATTTGCATTCAATCTTTTACTCCTTTATTTACTAGTCGAATTACCCTTCCAATCTTTACTTACCATTCTGTACGTTCTAACTTGAGGGACTTCCATTGCTAGTGACTTATAATTGGGACACTATATTGAAAATGAGGTGGGGCATTTGGGTGGCTCAGACGGTTAAGCGTCTGACTTCAGCTCAGGTCATGATCTCATGGTTCGTGACTTCGAGCCCCACGTCGGGCTCTGTGCTGACAGCTCAGAGAAATGGAGCCTGCTTCGGATTCTGTGTCTCCCTTTCTCTCTCTGCCCTCCCCTATGTGTCAGGTACTTACACCGAGTACTTTGCATACATCATAATTTAATTCTCAATTTGTTATCTCCATTGTATAGATATGAAAATCGAGGCAGAGATATTTGATAACTTACAGGAGGTCACACAGCTAGTATGTGGTAACACTGGGGTTTAAACCCAAGCGTGTCTCACTCTCAAGTCTGTGCTGTTTTGTTACATGATACTGCCTCCCCTAAAAGAAATTTGGGGAGAATTGAGATCATGATTAGGACCAGAAAGTACCTACGGGATTGAGATGAACTTAAATCAGACTTGACCAGAAATTATTTTACCATTTTCAGTGAAGCAAATTGTATTGATTTCTTAATGTGAGTTGTAAAGAGTACTCCAAGGACATGTTTTGTTCTGTTCTTAAAAAATGGGAGAGTGTCTAGGATAGTGTTTCTCAAGCCTGGCTACACATTAGAAACATCTGGGAAGTTTTTAAAAATACCGGTGCCTGGGCCCCATCCCTAAAAATATTAGTATTCCTTTAAAAGCCTTTTAGGTTATTCCAATGTTTGGCCAGATGGCTGCCTACTGATATTATGGTTATAAGAGACTGTATGACCTACGTAAAATACCTACCAGCAATTTCAAAACTTCTAGCTTGTGAGAATTTGCCTCACTGGCCCAATTAGACTAGAACTAGTAATCATACTTTATTATTTTTTTAACGTTTATTTATTCTTGAGAGAGAGAGAGAGAGAGAGACAGAGTGTGAGCAGGGAAGGGGCAGAGAGAGAGGGAAACACAGAATCCAAAGCAGGCTCCAGGTTCTGAGCTATCAGCACAGAGCCCCACGTGGGGCTCGGACTTGTGAACCGCAAGATCATGACCTGATCATGATGCTTAACCGACTGAGCCACCCAGGCACCCCAATAATTGTACTTTAAATATTTTTTTAATTTATTTTGAGAGAGAGCGTGCCAGCAGGGGAGCAGCAGAGAGAGGGGGGGGGGGGGAAGAGGGAATCCCAAGCAGGCTCCACGCTGCCAACCCCAAGCCCAATGCAGGACTTGATCTCATGAACCTCAAGATCATGATCTGATCTGAAATCAAGAGTCAGATACTTAACCAACTGAGCCACCCAGGTGCCCCTCGTAATGTTACTTTAGACTGCCATTTGTTTTGAGATAAGGGCCAGAATTATCTGGCAAGGTCAAGAAAATATACACATACCCCGAGACCTGTAGCAAAGCTCAAGCATGTACACTTTAGAAAAAACTCTCTCCCAGTGGAGAAAGTTAAGAACTAATGAATTTAGGGTCTCCAATATTTTCAATCTTTGGACTGTTTTAGCAGAATAAATAAACCAGGGATTATTTATTCTGAATTACTATCAGAAATATATAAGATAAGATGAAGTATATCAGAAATTAGTTCATGCCACATATGTAGGTATTGATGCATATGGATCATTTGGAGGAGAAATTATTATGGGTAAGGCAAATATTTTACTTCATTTTTTTTGTCATGCTGATTTCAACTCTTCTGTCTCATTGTTTCCAGACATACACTGATATTTGTTACAATATGCATTCCAGTTTTTAACCTGGAAAATACAGTCTTAAGCATTATTATTGGTTTTAGCCAGTGTTTGGCAAACATTTTCTATAAAGGGACATATAGTATATATTTCAGGCTTGGTGAGACAGCTGTTCTGTGTTGGAACTATTCAACTCTGAATTACAGCACAAAAACAGTCATATGAATGGGCATGGCTGTGTGCCAATAAAACTTTATTTACAATAGCAAGCAGCGGGCTGGATTTAGCCTGCAGGCAGTGGTTTCTGACCCCTTTGTAAGTCATTAGGAAGTCTGGAAATAGTGCAGTAGTTTTTCATTTCTTTTTAAATTTATTTGAAGCAAGAGAGAATTTTATTTTTATTTATATTAGTCCTGCCTTTTAAGTCTATGTAAAACAGTAAAGACTTGGGGCACCTCGGTGGTTCAGTCGGTTGAGCATCTGACTCTTGATTTCAGCTCAAGTCATGATCCCAGGATCTTGGGATCGAGCCCCACGTTGGGCTCTGCACTGAGCCTGGAGCTTTCTTGAGATTCATTCTCTCTCTCTCTCTCTCTCTCTCTCTCTCTCTGTCTCTCTCTCTCTCTCTGCTACCTCTCTCTCTGTCTGCCCCTTTCCCCTGCTTGCACTCTCTCTCTAAAATAAAAATAATAATAATAAAAAATAAAATAAAACAATAAAGACTCTGAGGCATGGGAAGTTATGATTCCACATATTGCTAATAAACTTCACTGGTTTCTGTTTCTCTTTTAGCTGGTTGACAGGACTAGAATTGTGATTGTCCCATCTCTAAATCCAGATGGGCGAGAGAGGGCACAAGAGAAAGACTGTACTTCAAAAAGAGGACAGACAAATGCTCATGGCAAAGACTTGGATACAGACTTCACAAGTAAGACTAATTTTGGAGCCATTAAACTGCTTTGCACATAGTTTGATTTCTCTTAGCCAGGAAACTGGTAGATTGTGTAGATGAATAATGGGGAACTTCCTTCCAGGTTGTACAGGTAAGGTATAAATGACAAACTAGAAACTTGTCAAATTTTTCTCCTTTATTATTTGCAAATGAATTCAAGTGTTTTCTTATAAATTCAATCAATAATATTGGAAGGGTTCCATTACTAGTCATACAGATATATATTTTTTTCTCTCTCTATCCCCCCATGTATGTGCGTATACACATACACACATGCGTGTGTGTGCACATGCACACACAATTAATGTGTATGTTGATGTAAAGGAGCCTCTTTCTTATTTACTTAAACAGAATCGTAACTATACATATGTTCTTCAACTTTTTTCATTGAGTATATCACTGGTATCTTTCCACTTCAGTACTTACAGATCTCTAACATTCTTATTAATGACATCTTAGTACACTGTTACTGTATGCCAATACTCTAGTTTGTTGAACAATTTTCTTACTAATGGACATTTGCTTTCTTTCTAATTTTTTGCTCTTGCAAACAGTGCTACAGAAAACATCCTGATTTCTGAAAATCTTATTTTCTTTCAAGGATAGGTTATATGTTCTCAAAATTATTTTTTTTAAGTTTAAGTTATTTATTTTGAGAGCGAGAGAGCACAATCAGTGAAGGACAGAGAGAAGGAGAGACAGAATCCCAAGTAGGCTCCGTACCATCAGCGCAGAGCCCCATGTGGGGCTCGAATTCATGAACTGTGAGATCATGACCTGAACCGAGATCAAGAGTCGGATGCTTAACCAACTGAGCCACCTAGGAGCCCCTCAATATTATTTTTTTTTAAGAGGACACGTTCGGGGCGCCTGGGTGGTTTAGTTGGTTCTTGATCTCAGCTCAGTTCATGATCTCACAGTTTGTGAGATCAAGCCCCATGTCAGGCTCCACACTGATAGTGCAAAGCCTGCTTGGAATTCTCTCTTCCCCCTCTCTCTGCACCTCTCTCTCTCTCTCTCTCTCAAAAATAAATAAATAAACTTAAAAAAAATAGAGGATATGTTCATCCCTTTTTGTTTCCAGTAAGAATTTTCTTAATCTTGCTTAGAGTCATTAACCTTTACACACTATCCTGAATTATATAAAACTCAAAGTAATCTACCTTCTAGAGTATATCTTTCACACTATTGAGATAGTATTGAGTCATACAGTGTTTATATACAGATTTTTAAAGTTAGCCTCTGATTGTGCTCATTAGAGAATATTTTCTTAGCTATTCATACTAAAATTTTGAAATGGTACTTCATATTTGACTTTTGCATTTTTTTTAGATAATGCTTCCCAGCCTGAGACTAAAGCAATCATTGAAAATTTGATTCAAAAACAGGACTTCAGTCTTTCTGTTGCATTAGATGGTGGTTCAGTGCTGGTCACATACCCGTATGACAAACCAGTACAAACAGGTACGTAGAATATCAATTTATGTATATATTTTCTAAGCTTAGATAGGAAATTCCAATTAGGTAATGTCCCTTCTAAATTTTTTTTTAAAATTGTGAGCATTTGAGCATACTCCATGAGCAACAACCAACTTGGGAAGATTGTGCTTATATCAACAGCTCAGTTACTTGGAGGAGAGAGGTCAGATTTAATGATGGGCCAGCTTTATCCAGTGCAGCCATCTTGTCACATTTGTTCAATCTAGTTCACAAACATTTATTGAATAATTATTATGTCTGTGGATATTGGGAATACAAAAGTGAATAAAACACAATGTCTGCCTCAAGAAACTCATACTGTGTTTAAGCAAATATTAGCAATACATGGGAATGCAAGCTGGTGCAGCCACTCTGGAAAACAGTATGGAGGTTCCTCAAAAAAATAAAAATAGAACTACCCTATGACCCAGCAATTGCACTAGTAGGCATTTATCCACGGGATATAGGTGTGCTGTTTCGAAGGGACACGTGCACCCCCATGTTTATAGCAGCACTATCAACAATAGCCAAAGTATGGAAAGAGCCCAAATGTCCATCGATGGATGAATGGATAAAGAAGATGTGGTATATATATATATATATATATACAATGGAGTATTACTTGGCAATCAAAAAGAATGAAATCTTGCCATTTGCAACTATGTGGATGGAACTGGAGGGTATTATGCTAAGTGAAATTAGTCAGAGAAAGACAAAAATCATATGACTTCACTCATATGAGGACTTTAAGAGACAAAACAGATGAACATAAGGGAAGGGAAACAAAAATAATATAAAAATGGGGAGGGGGACAAAGCGTAAGAGACTCTTCAATATGGAGAACAAACAGAGGGTTACTGGAGGGAGTGTGGGAGGGGGGATGGGCTAAATGGGTAAGGGGCACTAAGGAATCTACTCCTGAAATCATTGTTGCATTATATGCTAACTAATTTGGATGTAAATTTAAAAAAATAAAAAATAAAACAAATTAATAAAAAAATTTAGCAATACAGAATCGCCCTTCCCTGCTTTAAACCTTGACTGACTTGCTTGCATTTAAAACAAAAAATTTTTTTAATGTTTATTTATTCTTGAGAGAGAGACAGAGCGTGGGTGGGGGAGGGGCAGAGAGAGAGAGAGAGAGAGAGAGAGAGAGAGAGAGAGAGAGACAGAATCCAAAGCAGGCTCCAGGCTCTGAGCTGTCAGCACAGAACCTGACACGGGGCTCAAACTTACAAACCGTGAGATCATGACCTGAGCTGAAGTCAGATGCTTAACCTACTGAGCCATGCAGGCACCCCGTGACTTGGTTGCACTTAGATGAGTTTAACAATTGCTTCTTGAATCTCTCTGGGGCCATCGTATATGGAGGTAGTTTGTGTTGTTTAAATGCAGCTTATAAGGAATATTGTTATTAGGCCTTCATTGCCCTAAATGTAAGAAAACATACCAAGCAAGTTTGTATTTTAGTGTGGTGTCCTGTTGTGTAAACTAACCATTAGTACCTTCTAATACAAGAAAGATGTGTATCTTCTTAGTCTGATTGTCCTGGGCTCAACAGAACTATGTGATTAATTTTAATAATTCCTCAATGCACTTCAGTGGGGTTTAAGATTAACTAGAAGGAGAGAAAGAGGACTTTTATATCCATGAAGTTGAACTTGGAGTAAGATTTTTTGGATTTCTCCAACTTCTGAATTTTTCTTTTTATAGTGGAAAACAAAGAGACTCTGAAGCATTTGGCATCTCTTTATGCAAATAATCATCCATCCATGCACATGGGTCAGCCCAGTTGCCCAAATAAATCAGGTAAGTATTTTCCATACCCTTTGTTCTTGTTGGTGCTTTCAGGGACTGAGGGTGTCTTACCTTAAGGTCTTGTTGAGCCTCTGTCTCTCAATGCTTTTATAGATGAGAATATCCCAGGAGGCGTAATGCGTGGAGCAGAATGGCACAGTCACCTGGGCAGCATGAAGGTATGCTTTATAGAATGCAGTCAAAGTAGCGTATAATTGTTGGCCATTGAATGACAGAATAGGTGACTTTTCTGATATAAGCAAAGTGAATGGCAGCTGCTTCATGGCTTTCTTGATAAGACAGCCCTCAACTTAACCTCTGGCAGCATTTTTTTTCACCATTTGAATCATTTTTAATTGTACAGTTCAGTGACATTAATTACATTTAATATAATTAAACTAATCACCATTCTAAACCATCTGTTTCCAAAGCTTTTTTATCACCCCGGAAAGAAACTCTGCATCTGCTAAGCAATAACTCCTGATTCCGCTGGTAACCCCCCAACTCCTGGTAGCCTCTCTACTTTCTGTCTCTATGTTTTTGCCTATTCTAAATATTTCTTATAAGTGCAATCATACAATATTTGTCCTTTGTGCCTGTCTTCTTTCACTTAGCGTAATGGTTTCAGGGTTCAACCATTTTCTTAGCCTGTATCAGTCCTCTATTGCTTTTTATGGCAGAATAATGTTCTATTGTGTGTATATACCACATTTTGTTTATCAGTTTAACACTTGAGTTGTTTCTACCTTTTGGCTATAGAATAATGAACAAGTTGTACAGCATACAACTGTAAGTTTGAGCCCTCATTTTCAATTCTTTGGGGTATATATCTAGATGTGGAATTGCTACCCATGTTCTAATTCTATGTTTAACGTTTTAAGGGACCACTGAACTATTTGGTACATTCCCACCAACAATGTATAGGAGTTCCAATTTCTCTACATTCTTATCAAAACTTATTATTTTTCTTTTTTTTTTTTTTAATTATAGCCATCCTAGCAGGTATGAAATGGAACTTCATTGTAGTTTTGATTTGCATTTCTTCAAACACTAATGATGTTGAGCATCTTTTCATGTGCTTATTGACCATTTGTACATCTTCTTTGGACAAATGTCTGTTTTTCTATTGCCAATTTTATTTTGTTTTGTTTTTATTTATTATTTAAAAATTTTTAATATCTATTTACCTTTGAGAGACAGACAGAGCATGAGTGGGGGAGGGGCAGAGAGAGAGGCTCCAAAGCAGGCTCTAGGCTCTGAGCTGTCTGCACAGAGCCCACGTTGGGGCTCGAACCCACAAACTGCAAGATCATGACCAGAGCCAAAGTCGAATGCTTAACCAACTGAGCCACCCAGGCACCCCTTATTTTGTTATTTTTAAAATTCCATTGCCTATTTTAAAATTAGGTTGTCTTTTTGTTGTTAGGTTATAAGAATTCTTTATATATTTTGGATGCTAAACCCTTATCATATGTTTGATTTTGAGTAGTTTCTTCTATTATGTTGGTTGTCATTTCATTTTCTTGATAATGCCTTTTGATGCACAAAATTTTTTAATTTTGATGAAGTCAAACTTATCTGTCTTTTTGTTGCTCTTGTCATATCTAAGAATTCATAGCCAAATCCAAGGTCATGATTTACCTCCATGTTTTCTTCTATGAGTTTTATGGATTTAGCTCTTGTATTTAGGTCATTGATATATACGTGTGTGTGTGTGTGTGTGTGTGTGTGTGTGTGTGTGTGTGTGTGTGTATGTATATATATATGTGTGTATGTGTATGTGTGTGTGTATATATATGTATATATTTTTTTTTTTACATTTTTTAATGTTTATTTTTCAGAGAGAGAGAGAACAGAGTGCGAGTTGGGGAGGGGCAGAGAGAGAGGGAAACACAGAATCCAAAGCAGGCTTCAACTTAACTGACTGAGCCCCCCAGGTGCCCCAGGTCATTGATACATCTTAAGTTGATTTTTGTATATGATAGGAAGTAGGATTTCAACTTCATTTTTTTGCATGTGGAAATCTAATTGTCCAAGCACCATTTGTTTTAGAGATTGTTCTTTCCCTTTGAATGGTCTTGGCACCCTTGTCAAAAATCAGTTGACCATAGATGTATGTGTTTATTTCTGGACTCTGAATTCTGTTTCACTGGTCTTTATGTCTATTCCCCCAGTATCACTGTTTTGAGTGCTGTAGCTTTGTAGTAAGTTTTGAAATTAAGAGGGGCGCCTGGGTGGCTCAGTCGGTTAAGCATCCGACTTCGGCTCAGGTCATGATCTCGTGGTCCGTGAGTTCGAGCCCCGCGTCGGGCTCTGTGCTGACAGCTCAGAGCCTGGAGCCTGTTTCAGATTCTGTGTCTCCCTCTCTCTCCAGCCCTCCCCTGTTCATGCTCTGTCTCTCTCTGTCTCAAAAATAGAATAAACGTTAACAAAAAAAAAAATTAAAAAAAAAAAAGAAATTAAGAAGTGTGTGTACTCCAACTTTTTCCTTTTTCAAGATTGTTTTTGGCTATTCAAGGTGCCTTGCAATTATATTTCAATTGAATTGAAGATTGGCTTTGCTTTTCGTTTCTTTCCTTCTTTCTTTCTTTCTTTCTTTCTTTCTTTCTTTCTTTTTCTTTCCTTCCTTCCTTCCTTCCTTCCTTCCTTCCTTCTTTCCTTCTTTCCTTCTTTCTTATCAAAAAATGCTGTTGGAATTTTGTTAAGGGTTGTGTTGAATCTGTAGATCACTTTGGGTTATATTAACATCTCAGTAGTATTGTCTTTCTATTCATGAATGCAGTTATGTCTTTCCATTTACTTAGGTCTTCTTTAATTTCTTTTTGATAGCATTTTAATTGGTTGTCCATCCACTTCAGATTAGTAAGGAGTTGTTAGATGGGTGATTAGCTCATCAGTTCATTAACATGTGCAACTAGAAATTTGACTTCATTCTCATCTCTGCCTGCCTTCCCTCCTTTATTTACTAAGAACTTACTATGTATGAGGTACTTTGCTATACTAGTGATAAATGAAATATATTTCCTGTCCCATTGTACAAATAACTATTTTACATAATTAATTGATTTGATCTAGAAGAGAGCAACTCTCAATGTGCCATAAGAAATTAAAGACAGAAAAGATTACACCTAATCAGAGATGTAGTCTTCTCTTAGAGAAAATGGCATTTGGGATGCAGAGATGGTGCAGCAGAACATTCTAGAAAGAGAAAGCAATATGGGCAGAGGTCAATAAGCAGTCTAGTTTAGTTAGAACAAGAGCCGTAACAGAGAGCAGCAGAAGACAAGAATGGAAAGAGAGTTTGGGGCTTTGAACACTTTGTTTTAGTAAGGAATGGGAAGCCACTGAAGGTTTTGAGCAGGTATATAGTAACATGATTGGAACTGTGCTATGGAACAATTAATCTCTCTGTAGTGGGTTGAGATAGTTTGGAGGAAGGAGAGAATGGCGTGGGGAGACTAGTGTAGAATTTCCTAGACAAACAAAAATGAGGGTCTGGGTTAGGGTGGTGACGATGGGAATGGAGCCACAGGATGAAGTCTCAGAGATATTGCAGAGGTGGAATTGACAGGATTTGGCAAATTATGGATGATGGCAAGAAACCGAAGTCAAAGACAAGAGATTTCATGTCTGCATGAGGACATGAGTTCATACCATTAACTGAATAAGGAAAAAAAAACAGGTTTGGGAACCTGTCCACAGCAGCAGTTCCTGTGCCTGGATAATTGCTATTCTGTAAACAGTGGCTGCCGTCACCAGCAGTGGAAGGTACCAGAGGGTGAGTGCTTGTACTTCTACCTCCAGAGCTCTGAGAACGGCTGACGTTCCAGAGTTGAGAGGAAAGCTGGCCATCTGCATGCACTTATTTATAGGGTTGTATTCAGCAAACCCTAGTCAACCTCCTCTACCTGCCAGGCACCATGGCAAGCACTGGAGATACAAAAGTGAATTAGACCTAGTCCCTAGTCTCAAGGACTCTCTTAGCAACAGCCATGTTTGTGACTGATTATAATACCGAGCAGTTTATTTGCTAGAAAATGCTTTACAGATTCTTTGCTTACATCACCCAGGTTTTCTTTCTATTCATTGTTGCATTACAAAGCCTCACTCCTACTTTCATGTGTTCATTTTTCTACATTCGTTTTTGAATTTTATATTCCAGGATTATAGTGTCACCTATGGCCACTGTCCGGAAATCACAGTGTACACGAGCTGCTGCTACTTTCCCAGTGCAGCACAACTCCCTTCCTTGTGGGCAGAAAATAAAAAATCTCTTCTTAGCATGTTGGTGGAGGTGAGCCTTTCCCTTTTTAACTAGAAGCAAGCTCCCAGGAATATGTTCAATGAAAATCTTCATCAAAACATGTTCTTAATTTTTTACTAAAAATTTTATTATTTATTTTAAAAATATGTATGGAAAGAGTTTTGTTGAATTTATATCACCTAGGTCAGTGCCGTGACTTCACATATCTGGAATCTGCTGTAATTTAGATAATTTAACCCTGTGTGATGTTGCACATTTTTTTCATTTGAATCTCATGCATTAGTTACTTTGAGCAAGTATACTGTGCTGGAAAGTAAATCATTCAAGATATCAGAAGATTTGTGTTCCGACACTTTAAGCTTTGACTGTTATCAGAGTTCTTTTTTCACATATTTCATCTTTATGTTCTGAAGCAGTTTATGAGTAGCAAATGAGGTCAGAAGCAGTTGGGGAAGGACCAACAAGCCAGGTTTATGGGGGTTTTTTGCTGTTGCTTTGTTCATTTGTTTATTGTTTTTTTTTTTTCAACGTTTTTTTTTTTTTTTTAATTTTATTTTTGGGACAGAGAGAGACAGAGCATGAACGGGGGAGGGGCAGAGAGAGAGGGAGACACAGAATCGGAAACAGGCTCCAGGCTCCGAGCCATCAGCCCAGAGCCTGACGCGGGGCTCGAACTCACGGACCGCGAGATCGTGACCTGGCTGAAGTCGGACGCTTAACCGACTGTGCCACCCAGGCGCCCCTGTTTATTGTTTTTTATCATGCCTCAGGCTGTTGCCTCTGGAAATATCTGGAAACACAAATTTCTATGTTGAATATTTTTTCAGGTCCACAAGGGAGTTCATGGTTTTGTTAAAGATAAGACTGGAAAACCAATTTCTAAAGCAGTCATTGTACTCAATGAAGGAATAAAGGTACACACAAAAGAAGGGGGCTATTTCCATGTACTGTTAGCCCCAGGCGTCCATAATATCAATGCCATCGCTGATGGGTATCAGCAACAACATTCACAGGTGAGAAACTCAAACTAAGTAGTATCATGTAAATTCTTATTCTTAATAGTACTTCTATTTTTCTTTGCAACTCTTGTGAGGAATAAAGAAACACAACGTATAACCAACGCTTGCTTATGATATCTTGTTATCTTTCTAGGCTTTGGCAACACAAGGGAAATTTTTATAGCATTTTGTATACTTGTGATGACAATGACTCATCTCCTTGGTTTGGTATAAAGGCCTTAGGAATATTCCCAGGATACAGTATACCTTAAGGGAACTTTTTTTGTAATTCTTGCACTTTGTCCCTCTAGGTCTTTGTGCATCATGATGCAGCTAGCTCTGTGGTAATAGTCTTTGACACAGATAACCGGATATTTGGTTTGCCAAGGGAGCTTGTGGTAACTGTATCAGGTAAAGAAATTTAAATTTTTAGTAGTTGAAGTTAAAACCGGTTCTGACATTTCAACTTGAGAGTGGATTGCCTCCCAATCACCTGAAGCTAATCACTTTTCTTCTAATACCTCCTTATCTAAACATTTTTTTGGATTTTTCTGGAACACTGTTCTCCCATATGTTCTTATGGCTTGCTCTTTCACGTGTTCAGGTCTATACGCAAATGTCACCTCCAGAGAGACACCTTCCCTGATCACCCTAGCTAAGACAGCACCCCTGTCACTCTACCCCACTTTTTTTATTATAGGACTTATCACCATTTGACATTATATTATATATTTAGTCATTTACTTGTCTATATTCGATCTTTCCCACTAAAACATAAAAGCCTCAGAGAGAAGAGGGAGTTTATCTACATCTCCTGCTCCTAGAACCATGGCTGGCACATAGTGGGTCTTAATGAAGAGTTATTGACTGAATGAATGATTTGCTTTATATTAAGATCATAAGTCCCTTGGACTTTGACTTGTATTCTATTTTTTCAAGATCATAGAAGGAAGAGGAGCACCTGAGTGGCTCAGTTGGTTGAGCATCCGACTCTTGATTTCAGCTCAGATCATGATCCCGGGGTCATGGGATCGAGCCCTGCATCAGGGTCTGTGCTGAGTATGGAGCCTGCTTAAAATTCTCTCCGTCTCTCCCTTTGCCCCTCTCCCCAACTCGTGCTCTCTCTCTAAAATACAATACAGTACATCGTGGATCCTGTTTTCTCCAAGATTAATATGTGCCATAGCTTGAATTACTGAAAGGTTAAAAAGTTAAAAAAAAAAAGTATAGTACAATAATAAATACTCTGTATTGTATCCTTTTGATACAGAGAACCTTGGCTCATTTCTAAGTGCAATTTGGACTTGACACAAAATAACCAAGTTTTATTACAGGGTGTGTGGCAGAAAGAGTCTTAGTTAATAGAGAATGGTATATTGGAAATATGGTCAAATCATAGATACTAGTGTGGAATATTTAAAGTAAACAGCTATTAGCTTGAACCAGATAAAGTGTGAATAACTTAGTGGTTAGACGGACATGGGAGCTCTGAGTCAGCAATGGTTTAAATCTGGCTTTGCCACCCGTTTACTGTCATGAACTTAATTTTTTTTTATGATTTTGTTATTATTTCTGTTACTAAGACTCTTATTTTGATAACTTATGTACAAATATTTTAAATAAATGGGGGTTTGGGATGAGATAAAATTTGTTGGAAAGGAGCAGAAGTCACTGATTGATATAGAGCCAGTTGTAGAGCAATAGTTTGGCTTCATTGTGGTTAATATATATATATATATATATATATATATATATATATATATATATATATATATATATACACACACACACACACACACACACACATACCTACATGCACATGGAAAGCTGTGGAAAAATATTCATGAGCGTTATTAAAAATCATCTCTGGTTAATGGAGATGTGATGTGGAGTTTTGGCTTGGGGTTTTGGTATTTTTCCTTACCTGTATTTTTTCTCTTTTTTCTTTTTTTAAAAATTTTTGTAATGTTTTTGCTTTTTGAGAGACAGAGAGAGACAGAGCGTGAGTGGGGGAGGGGCAGAGAGAGAGAGGGAGTCACAGAATCCAAAGGAGACTCCGGGCTCTGTGCTGACAGCTCAGAGCCCGATGCAGGGCTCAAACCCACAAACTGTGAGATCATGACCTGAGCCGAAGTCGGACGCTTAACTGACTGAGCCACCCAGGCGCCCCGTTTATCTGTATTTTTCTACACGTACTGTCTGTGTAATAATAAACGGTTGTTTTTGAGTGCGTGAAATAAAAATAAAAGAGGTAAAGGGCATATTATGAAAAGCATCACTGTAAGCAGCTTATTCATATCCTTAAAGTGGAACACCACTCAAGTGGCAATTTTGTTTGATAGGTGCCACCATGTCAGCGTTGATCCTAACAGCTTGCATTATTTGGTGCATCTGCTCAATCAAGTCTAACAGACATAAGGATGGCTTTCATCGGCTCAGGCAGCATCATGATGAGTATGAAGATGAAATTCGCATGATGTCAACAGGCTCCAAGAAGTCCCTCTTAAGCCACGAGTTCCAGGATGAAACAGACACTGAAGAGGAAACCTTATATTCTAGCAAACATTGAAACAGACCTCGCACATCTCCCAGCATAAGTACCCAGCAAAATTACAGTTCCTTTTGGGAGACACTGCATTCAGAAGAAAGACTCTCTTGCTTCTTCAAAGAGCTTTGGGAAGTTAACTTGCTAAATTTGTATCCTCTGTGAATTTGGCTGGCGGTTTTGAACTTCCCCTCCTTTAAGTACTGTTACCTTAAAAAAAAAAAAAAATCTGCTTTCTATTTATGCAGCAGAGATGGGACAGCCACTTTGTTTTTCTTTTTAATTTAAGATGAGCTGTTTGGAGCTTACGTTATAACTGCATAAAGCCACTTGGATCTTATATTTTGCACATCAGGTGTTTACTAGTGGCTTTAGCTTTTTTATTTTAAATGGCCAAAAGAATCCAGAAACATTTAGGCAGGGACAGCAGTCAGAATCTGACATAAAGCTTTAAAAACTCAAGGTTTCTCAACCTACTGAGAAGTACTTTTCTCTAGTTATTAAGCAGCTGGAGTTTCTCTTATTATTCAGGTTTAATGGAGGCTGAATTGATTTTTAAATATATAACATTAGGAAATGAATACATGGGCTTCCGCATTTGGCTTTCTACTTGTTCCAAGGTTAGATCAGAACTGGTGGGCAGTGCTCTAAGCGGGACTTCACTACCTCTCTTATAAGGTTTGGCAAAGTTCTAATACCCCCATTTTACGGGAGAACTTGTTGACTCTGTTGTAAAAGATCTAAATGTCCATTTGAATAGAACTGAGAGGGAGATCTACCAAAAGCTAAAACTCGTGCGGCATATCTTTTAACTTGGTAAAATCCCACAGGTGCTGCTGCTTTTTATCTGTGAAGCACTAGTTTATTCTAGGAATGCCTAATTCTTTAATATTTCCTAAATTTGAAACTTTTTCTGTGTTGTACACTTATGGCTTTCAGATGACCCGGCAATGTACAAGATCTGAATTCTACTGAAAATATCTGGAAGTGTGGAAGAGACCTACTTGCACGTCCTTAACCTACATTTGAACACAAAATAACTACAGTTCATGCTCCAGTTCAAGCCTACGGATATCCTACTGTTACTGAAATAGCTTGGCCAGTCTTATTCATATAGGTCTCTGCAAGTGATTGGGTTCTTTGTCCTAATGTTTCATTTGGCAGTCTCTTTTTGATCAACCAATTTTGTTAAAAGTTCAATTGAAAGCATTTAAATATGGCTCCCTCCATTAAAAGAAAATGTAAACTGTGGATTGCCGTGTGCTCTAACACTGTGGTGAGAAAGTATCATCTTCACTGCCAGTCAGGTTATTGCAAAGACCTGAAAGATTTGCATTTTATTGTGTCTGTCATATCATGCTATTCAATGGAATTGATGCTTTTTTTAAGTATGAGTCTTACCAATGATCTAATGGTTTAATACCTTTGAATGTTTTTAGTGGCCAACTTGCTGCTGAGTTTGTACTAAATCAGGGGATCAAAAAACTTGCTCTCATCTTTTCAAATTGTATTCTATATCCATTAATGTATCAGTCATCCCAAAGCCTTCCTCTGGAGTGGTTTACCACCCATGTAGGTCATTCCACGTTTTGTGAGGAATGCACCCGAAGTGGCTTTATAAAAAGAGATTTGGCTAAGCAGGAATAATGAGGTCACGATATTTGTTAGTATCTGCGATAAATTTGGGTGGTTCAAGGTTAAGCCATTCTGGTATTAATCCTATCATTAACAACTCTAAATTTTGAGCCCTTGCCACCCCATTCTCACCTGACCACATACACAGAACAGCTAATGCTTCATGAAATATATGTGGTTTAACTTCTTCTAATAATACTTTACATTTTCTTTAAGGGGATGATGTGGTGGCATTGCTCTTTTGAGCTTTACTTTTAAGAGCGCAAAGTCAGAAAACCAACAAGGCCAGAGTGGCTGGCCCTGGTTGGGACATTGCAGGTGGAAATGAAACGAAGTTGATATGACAGCCTTTACTTTTTTAGCATTGGTCTTCAGTAGAGGGTGCCTTTTAAATTCATTTCTCTTTTGAGTTAAACATATCTTTAACTGTACATCACAGTGGCTGGAGTCCATGCCTTTTAAGCATGTATAAAAATTTTTTAGAAATGAACATACAAATAGTTCTTTTAGTAATTTTTCCTGAAAGTAAAACCAAATTCTGCTATAAATCTTGAATCTTTAATGAATTTCTAAATAATGCATTGCTCTGGAAAATAAGACCTTCTCAGCCTGTGTTACCTATGAACATGAATGTATAGGATCATGACTACTAAGATTGTGTTCTCGGCCCTGCTTTGTTTTTTATTTGTGGATCTAATCTTAGACCACATTAACTGCTTAAGGCATTGAAGCCATAGGGGATAGGGAATGCATTTCTTCAGTGTTTCTCCTAGAGACTTTCCATTTCCCTGGAGTCATGGAGGCAAGTAAGTATCACAGTATTAAGGAATTTGCCCAAATCTGAGTTGTGCCTTTCTTTCCTCACAAGGCATGTTTTTTGTCCTGGTGATCAGTTTGTAAGCCTTC